>NC_022012.1:56711153-56721162 GCF_000317375.1 Microtus ochrogaster | reverse complement strand
CTGTCTGTGTGTACATCTGCAGGCCAGAAGAGGGCACCAGACCTCATTACAGATGGTTGTGAGCCACCATGTGGTTGCCGGGAATTGAACTCAGGACCTCTGGAAGAGCAGGCAATGCTCTTAACCACTGAGCCATCTCTCCAGCCCCAGCCTACTTTCTTATATAGTCCAGTAGCACCTGCCCAGAGGGGGCACTTGCTTCAGTGATCTGGGCCCACCCACATTGATCACTAACCAAGAAAATGCCCCACAGGGGAGTTCACAGACCAATCTGGTAGGAGCATTTTTTCCCCCTTTCCAAAAATCTATTGTGTGTGTCACGCTGATAAGACACTAGCCAGCACAATCCCCATACTTTTACACTGGGCTTTGAGAATTAAAATGATGTGTTTTATATATAATATTTAATTTGTTAAAGTTGACTCATTGTTTTGACAGATGCTTAAAATGTCAAAAATATCTGAATAGGATTCTAGCTGCTAAATATGTTAGATTTTCTCATATCAAGCAAAAATCAAAAGTTAATCTCACTAAAAGTAATTCTAACAATTTTCAAGAAGTTAATTTTTTTAAAAATACTTATACTTTTGCTGGAAAATACAATTTGAATGACTCAAATTACCATGGATGACTTTTAAAAACAATCTATTAGTGTGAATTGCTCACATGTTTAATTTGATACATCACAATTTTTCTAAGCATTTAAATTGTTTTAAAAGTCACTACATAATAAGTTTCTATTTTAGTTTTTGATTTTGGTTTCTTGAGATAGGGTTGTATGTCACTAAGGCTCACTTCAAAACTATGTGTAACTGAAGATAATCTTAGTTTTCTGATCTTCCTGCCTCTACCTCACAAGTGCTGGGACTGTAGGTGTGTACCATCATACTCAACTAAAATGTAATAGTTTTAAAGTTAAGTTAAATGATAATGATTATGATGATGATGTTTATTGTTATTATTAGTGTGATGCCAAAGACTGAATCCAGAGCCTTTCACATGCTGGGTGTAAACCAACATTGAGCTACACCTCAAACAGTAGCTTTAAATTTACATTAAAAATATTTATTTACTTATTATTGTACATATGCATGATTGGGGATCACAGGTGCCGTGGTGTGCATGTCATCAGGCTGCCTTGCAAGCACCTTTACCCACTGAACCAATCATTCGCAGACCCATGAATTACCTTATAATTTGGGTTTGTACCTAGCCATTCCCACTCCTACAGTGAATAAACGAGTAAGTCTTATATTTAGTCCTTTATGCATAAATTCCAGATATGCAGTATATTTAAAATATTAATATTTTTGCACAGGAAATTATGGGAAAGGTGTTCATAAGGCTTTATATGAAGTGATAATGAAGAGATAGGTTAAGGTATTGGAAGCAGCCATGTAGAGCACAGAGTGGATTGTGAATTTATTAGGGAGAGTAATAAATAGTTTGGAAGGAGAGAGAGGAATGTGCTGTTCATGACTCTTAGGTCTTGCTACATATTGATGACATCCAGCCAGATGGGGAACACAGGAAATACACTAGAACCTTATGATTCATTTGTTTATTTTGAGGGGTCTATTCGTGTGTTTAGCTGCACACACCTAATAAAAGGATCTTAGACATAATTGCTTCTAGTTACCTGTGGTAAGCAGAACCATGGGCCCTTTACAATGCCCATATCCAATCTTTAGAGTCTATAGATAAATTTATTTTGCATAGGTTATTCCAAAGAAGAATTAAGGTTATAGATAGAATTAAGGTTGTTAATCAGTTGACCTTAAGATATCAATTATAGCTGGATGTGGTAGAACACACCTGTGATACCATCACTCTGATGGCTGAGGCAGGAGGATAGTACATTCCAGGCCAGCATGGCTGCATAGTGACACTCTTTCTAAAGAAAAAAGAATAAAGAAAAAAAGAAACTATATTAATGGCAATAACTAAGGTTCAGAAATATAAAGTAGATAATAAGTGATAAAAGATAACAAATACTAAATTATTTACTCAACATGAAGGAAGACAATTGTGAACAAGTTGAAAGAACAAAGACACAGTATATAAAAAAAGAAAATAACATATGTAAGTCTTATGTTATCAATACTTAAATGTGCCAATTGTTTAGGTTTTCCATTCAAAAGACAGAAACTGACAGGTAACATTATTTTTTCAGTTTTCATTTGATTATATATTGCTTACAAGAATCTCTTTAGATCCAACAACACCAAAGTCTAAAATTAAAGAATGAAAAAGGGCTACCTCAAATACCACCCATGTTTGACGGCTGCTCTATTCACAACTTTTAAGAGATAGAATTGACCTAGATGTCCATCAACAGAAGAATGGGTCAAAATGCAGTACATATGAAGTTGTATTCAGTCATGAAGAAAAAAAAATCATGACATTTTGTAGGAAAATGTCTTAAAATTGAAAGTTATTATGTTAAGTAAAATAAGCCAGATTCTGGAAACAAATCACTTCTTTAATTTATACTCTCAGTTTTAGTGTATGTGTGTGCGCGCATGTGTGTGTGTGTGCGCATGTGTGTGTGCACGCATGTGTGTGTGTCTGCATGTGTACACTGTATGTCCATAACTCAAGAAAATCGAATGGAGACCAGGGGAGAGAAAGAGCTTAAAAGAAAGCGAACAGAGAAGAACAAAAGCAATGTGAAAGCAGAGGAGGGAAGGGCAGGTAGAGTGGTTTGGGGTGGAGAAAGGGCAACGAGGAGGGGAATGGATAAAAGCAGAGCTTAATGACATATGTGCATGGAAATTCTGCAATGAGACTTAATATTTTGTATGCTAAGGCTAAAAAGGAGAGATGTAGGGAGAGGGAGGGGGAGAGGGAGAGGGAGAGGGAGGGAGAGAGAGAGAGAGAGAGAGAGAGAGAGAGAGAGAGAGAGAGAGAGATACTTATCTTTAGTGGTTATCCAAAGAGTAGTCAAGATAGTCTTTAAAGCAAAAACTGCTATTATAGACAAAACCAGAATTTTATAATTTTCAAAGGTCAGTCTACAAGGAACCAACAGCAAATAAAGACACAGATGTCTATGCGCATATGTACCAACAGAGGTTCAGTATATTTGAAGCAAAAGCTGAAAAAATTCAACAACAATAATCACAGCAAAAAAATCCTGGACAGTCCAACAATATGTAGGAATTTGAGAACTAAAATCTGTATAGTCAGTAGACAAAAGTTAGCAGGAAAGTGAACTTGAGAAAGACTGGATACAACCCAGATGACACAGAAATCTGTAGAACACTCCTTCCAACAATAGCAGTGTAAATATTCTTCTCAAGCACTTGGTGAAAGTTCACAAAGCTAGACCATATGTTAGACCATTAAACAAGTATAACTTTCAAAAGACTGAAACCATATAAATTATGTCCTTTCGGCCACAATGAAATGAAAATGAAAATCAGAAACAGAAAGAAATTCACAAAATTTACACATTACAGAAATTAAGCAACATACTGAGAACTCAAGAACAATGGCAATGGGTTTTTGATCCTACTGCACATACTGGCTTTGGGGGAGCCTAGGCAGTTTGGATACTCACCTTACTAGACCTGGATGGAGGTGGGTGGTCCTTGGACTTCCCACAGGTCAGGGAACCCTGATTGCTCTTAGGGCTGATGAGGGAGGGGGACTTGATCGGGGGAGGGGGAGGGAAATGGGAGGCGGTGGTGGGGAGGAGGAGGGAAATGGGAGGCGGTGGCGGGGAGGAGGCAGAAATCTTTAATAAATAAATAAATAAATAAAAGAGACAATGAGTCAAAGAAAAGCCACAAGGGAAATTAAAAAATGCTTTAGGGTGAATGTAGGTGAAAACACAATATGCTAAACATATATGGTAGCCAGTGAAATGAACATTCAGAGGACAACTTATACATAAATTTATCTACATTTTCAAGAAGAAATTGCTCTAATAATTAACTAAAGCTTCCAGTTTTGGAAACAAGACCAATTAAGAGCAAACTGAATCCAAAGCAAACAAAAACAATGCTATAATTGAAATACAGTTATAGAAGATACAATAAAATCCAGAGTAGAAGAGTAATTCAGAAAAATCAATAAGAGAAAAAGTTGGTTTTCGAAAGATAACAATAAATTTGATAAAATGTTAGATAAGCTATAATTGTGAGAAGACAAATTAGTAAAGCTGGGAAAGAACCATGTGTGTGTTACTACCAACTTTACAGAGATCACAAGGATTTCAATGAAAGAACATATAATGGTTTGTCAGTAAGTTAGACTACTTAGATAGAATTCATAGATTCTTAGAAAGATAAAAAAGCCTTCTATTTCAAAAAGGAATAAAAATCTGACTCGCCTATAACAAATAAAGTTGTCTCGGAAACTAAAAATTTTCTAGAAAAGAAAAGTCCAGGATTCCCTGGTGAATTTTACCAAATAACCAACGTGCAATTTGTGCCAAGCTTTCAAAAACTCTTCCAAAAATCAGAATCAAACATTTGTTAACTTATCCTGTAAAGCCTCTATTATCCTGACAAATCCAGATGGAACATCACAAGAAAAGTAGCTATCAATGCCTTTATGAATCCTCAATGCATTCTGCTCACCAGAACTCATGTGCATCTCTAACTGATTATATGCAATGATAGCAGAGACTTATTTGAGGAATCCAAGGTTGGTCAGCAGACAATAACGAGTCTTTATAGAGCATTTTAGAGGATGCAAGAACAAACAATGGACACATAAGCATCATTTAACCACATGCAGCAGTTTTTTTTTGAAAAAATTCTCAGTAAATGATGTGGGAGTGTCATATATTAATCTGTTGATTTCATTGGTTAAGGAATAAAGAAACTCTTGGCCCTCATAGGTTAAAACATAGGTGGGAGGAGTAAACAGAACAGATTGCTGGGAGGAAGAGGAAGTGAGCTCAGACTCGATAGCTCTGCTCTCTGGAGCAGAGACGCCATGCTGCCTGCTCCCGGGCAGACACACGGGATGAAGCTCCGACCCAGGATGGACATAGGCTAGAATCTCCCTGGTAAGCCACCTCATGGGCTACACTAGAAATGGGCTAGTCCAGGTCCGAGAAGAGGCTAGATAGAAATGGGCCAAACAGTGTTTAAAAGAATACAGTGTCCGTGTAATTATTTCGGGTAAAGCTAGCCGTGCGGGAGGCCAGGGTGCTGGGGACGCAGCCCCGCAGCTCCTATTACTACAAGTAAAGTAGAGATAGATAAGAACCGCCTTAAACTGAGCAAGGGCATATATGAAAAACTCACAGCTAACATTACATGTATGATGACCACCTGAAAGCTCTCTCATAAGAAACTCAAGAGTATCAGTCATCACCATTTCTGTTCAACAAGAAATGAAGACATGAACTGTCTACAACTGGAGATGGCATGGGCTTCTACACAGAAGACCTGAAAGAACCCCCAAGAACTATTCAAACTAAGAAATTTAGCATATTTGCAAGGGCAAGATAAAAACTAAGATGCTGACATATCCTAGCTGTGCAGGATCTAATCACAATGCTAAGGAAACCACCTTCCACTAGGATAAAAAGAATAAAATACATTGGAACAAATTACCCAGGGATATGAAAGACCTATATGCAGAAAAGTGGAAGACATGGCTGAGTAAGAGATTGATGTTGTTAAGTTAGCAACACATACCATCAAAAGTCATCACAGATATAAACAAAATTGCCTTATTCTTTCCTCTGCAAAGGGACAGTAGTTCCAAAATCGATGTGGAATTACAAGAAGCCCCAGAGTAGTCAAAATAATCCTGAAAAAGCGAATGAGTTTGAGGAATTGAACTTCCGTATTTCAGGCTCTGCTTCAGAGGAACAGCAACTCTCATGGGCTCTTCAAAGTGACCGTTACAGAAGAACAATCCGGACGGTGTTTTCTAGAACAATTTTAGAAAGAGAAAATCATAAACATGTGGTCAGCTACTCTGGAGAAGAGAGTAGCACCATCCGATGAGGAAGCAGCAGTCACATCAATGAATGCTGCTTCAGTAACTTGACACCCACATATGAAAGAATCTGAAGCTCTTTCTCACACCATGTGTGAGATACAGCATAGGTAAGATACTTAAATGTAAGAGTCAAAATTATAAAATTCTGAGAGGAAAACCCATGGGGATATTTATGCCCTTTGACTCATCTTTGATTTGAAGCCCAAAATGTAAGTACAAAGATAAATTGAACTTCATTGAAATAAAGCATTTGCAAGTCATAAGACATCACTTAAAAAGTAAAAAGACAACCTGTAGTCTGAGAGAAAATATTTTCATCTCATTTATCTGAGAAGCTCCAGAATCTAGGTTATAAAAATAATTATAAAACTCAGGTATAAAGAGACAAGAAAGTATTTGAAAGAAGCAGAGGTTTGGGACATTAATAAAAAATAAGTTGTAAATGGTCAATAGTTTGTGAAAAGATGCTCAATACTGTATTAGTAACATGCCAATCAAAACCATAATGGGACGCCTTTTCATAGTCACTAGGATGTTGTGGAATGCGGGTTATCAAACCCAGGATGAGGAGAATCATTAGGATGGCTATACAATTTTCTCAAAAAAAAAAAATAGTCTCAAGGATTGAAAAGACGGCTCTGTTAGCAAAGCACACAAGCATGAAATCTAAAATTTGATCCAAGACCCATCTAAAGCTGAATGTGATAAGGCACACAGTGATGCACTCAGGGGAGGGGCAGGATCCCTGCGGCTCACTGGCTAGCCAGTCAGCTGAAGTGATGATTGGTAGACTCGGCAAGAGATCCTGTCTCCAAATATTAGGTAAAGAATGAACAAGGAAGACACTTGATGATGATCTCTGGTCTGCACATGTACACATATACACATAGACCTATGCACATATGTATATGAACAAATACAGAGGAAAATGAAAAGAAATAAGTAACAAGTACGGTATTGTATGGTCTCAACACATGGGAGGGAAAGGAGGAGGACCAGCCAGGCTGGGATGTATGATGACGCTCTGTCTCAAAAGGTGACACTACAACATCAAACAAAATAAAAAGCTAGTAAAGAAGTTGTGGTCCTCATACACTACTTGTGGGAGTGTAGATTTTAAAAAGGAGTTTGACAGTTCATAGAGACAGTTAATGATAGTGTTATCATATGGGTCTAAGTGAATACACAAGATAATTGAAAATATATTCTCACAAAATCTAAACAGGAATGTATGTAGTAGCCCAAACATGGAAACAATCTATGTGCCAATCAACCCAAGTGAGCAAAATGTAGTGTAGCCAAAAATGAAATATTATTTTGCAATAAAAAGTAATGAAATGTTGATTCATACTAAGGTGATGAACTCTGAAAGCATTTTGCTAACTAAAAGAAACCAGTTGCAAACACAACTAATGCTACCTCATGTGTGAATGGTCCCAAATGACCAAATCTATAGGGACAGAAAGATCCATGGTTGCCAAGGACAACGGGATGCAAACCTGGGGAGTGGGAAATAGGGGTTATAGGCTGTCCTCTTGAGATGATGGAATTATTCTAGAATTGGATTGCAATGATGTTTGGGCAACTGTAAAAGGTTAATTTTATGGCATGTGAATTAGAGCTTAAATCATTTTTAAAAAGTGTAGGGGGATGTCTCGAAAATCCAAAAAAAAAAAAAAAAGTGTAGGGGGAGATAGAGCGAGTCGGAGAGAGATGCAGTGGGAGATGAAGGGGGGCTCATGACTCAAAACTGGCTTCCAGAGACGAGAGGAAGCAGGGAAGCAGTTTTGTCTTGAGCCTCAAGAAATTGAATCCATTCTATCATCACTTTGACTTTACTCCTCTGAGGCCTGTGCCAACCACCCCATTTATAGAACTACAAAATAATCATTTTAATTTCTTCTCGATTACAAGATGTAATTTGCTATGGTAGAGGGAAACTGAAATGAATACAGGACCTGTTAGAGATGCAAGCAGAAATGAGTATTGCAAAGTTCATATGAGACTTTGGAGCTCAGAGAAGGTGCATGGGTTAGAAGCACAATAGAAATTTCTTCCTCCGGTAGGTAGGTGTGTGTGTGTGTGTGTGTGTGTGTGTGTGTGTGTGTGTGTGTGTGTAAAAGAGGGATGAGGGAAATAACCACATCAGATACTATAGTCCTTTAGGATTAATTACTTATTTTTACACTTTTTTTTTAATGTATCAGAAAGCCAGCCACAGAGTTCAGGGAGTTCCCTGAGGGGAAGAAGCATTAAGTGGTGGTGCCGGCTCAAATGCAGGGAGTTGGCTTTTGGAGTTGGGGATTACTTGCGACAAATGCCTCCTGTCTTATCTCTTACATGTAAATATTCAGAAGAAAGAAGCTTACATTTTCTGCACACTTCGTCAGCATCTGAACCCCAGGAAGCTTTGCCGTACTCCTGAGCCCTACCCCGGGAACGCGTTCCTACTCCCCCGGCGGTGCCTGCCTATGTCAGTCGTACACCGTCTCTCGGGACTTCACCCACTTGGGGTTTCCTCTGCTCCCCATAATGCCTGCCCCTGTGCTGTAAAACATTTTCCGATTTCCTTCTAGTATCAAGGATAGTGTTGAAAAAAATTTAAGCAATATGTTTGGATTGCTTAACTAGGACATTAAGTTAATTAGAATATCATCAAAATTCAATTATCAGGATGTTTTTAGACAATGAACATATACTAGAACATGTTTGTACCAGGCAGATAGCCTAGACATCCTCCCTAACCTAATGAAGAACTTAATGAAGGTCTTCTGGTAAAAGAAAAGTCAGCTATAGCATCTGTTTCAACTGCAAAAGAAAAACAACAAAAAGTCTGTATCCCATAGGTGCTAGAAATAAAGCACCAATCTTCTTATTTTCATTTTGAGATTAATAAACCTCTTCATCTCATAAACTTGCAGGCCTATTAGCAATGTGATAAGTATGTAAATTTTCATTACATACTTATTTTCATTTTGAGATTAATTTCATTAATTTCATTACATACTTATTTTCATTTTGAGATTAATAAACCTCTTCATCTCATAAACTTGCAGGCCTATTAGCAATGTGATAAGTATGTAAACAAGAGGGTTGAGCTGTGACAGCTGGGGGGGGCGGAGAGGGGGGGACAGAACTTTGAAGGGAAAGGGTTGGAGAACTTGTGGCTCTCACCAGACTCCTTTCCTGGTTGCTACAGTCCACAGATATGAGTGGCCGTGGCTGGGATCTGAGCTACTCCAGTGGCTGGTTTAAAAAAAAAAAAAAAAAAAAAAAAAAAAAAAAAAAAAGGAAAAAACTGCTGACTTGGCTACCAATGGAAATCACAGAGCATAAGAAACTCAGCAACCAGGACCAGCAAGCCCCGAGGAAATCACCTAGCAACAAGAGGGAGCTAAAACAGTGCATCGCAGCAACCAAAACACAACCTAGACAAGTGGAGTCCAGTCCAGTGGGGTCGGGGTGAAAAGACATAAACCTGCTCAGTCTCATTCAAAAGATGCTGGATGCCGTTGTTTTGGTGGGAGCTAGGAACTCCAAATGAAATAGAAAAGAGTCATTTTCCTCAGTGACAAAATATTTTAAAACCCCAGCAGTCCAGTGTGATGATGCAGAGGCGTTGAAGCCTGGGAGAGCCGGGAGGTTTGGGGATTTAACCTGAGATGTCTTCGCAGCATTCAAGTAATGCTAGTCTTCAGGCAGCTGAAGTTACAAAGCTTCAGTGATGAAACAAACAATCCATTGGTCACCTAGCACGGAAATGTATAGAAGCGGTTCACGTCATGGGCTTGAAGAAAATCATAAGTGTACAATGAAAGTGGGTCAGCACGCAGGGGAGCAGTCCTCTTGACAAGAAACCAGAGAAGGGAGCACAGGGAGAGGAGACCCGGGGAAAGACAAGCAAGGTGAAGAGAACGCTGCAAAGCTTCCCGGTGCTGCACAGCGCTCTGAGGTGGGAACTGGAGTTAAAAAGGAAGACATCATTGCTGATATTCTTTTTTTTTTTTTTTATTAAGAAAGAAAAAAAAAATTTTCCGCCTCC
>NC_022012.1:56693347-56710797 GCF_000317375.1 Microtus ochrogaster | reverse complement strand
ACCCACACTGGAACACTGGACTGAGCTCCCAAAGTCCCAATGAGGAACAGAAGGAGGGAGAAGATGAGCAAGGAAGTCAGGACCAAGAGGGGTGCTGATATTCTTCAAATCATCTCAGGAGGCGTGCTGGAAGGAAGTCATGAAAATTTGAGGAAGAAGGAATCGGAAATAGAGGTTCTGGTAATAAAAAGAAAACACAAGCTGGGCTCAGTAGTTCATGTTTGTAGTCCTTACTCTCAGGCAGGAGAGCGAGAGCTCAGGGGTGGTCGGGCTGTTCAGTGCGCTCAGGGACAGACTGAGATGCATGAGGAAACCTTCACCAAAACAACCGGTGATAAGGTGTGGTGGTGTTTGCCTCTAATCCTGTGGGGAGGCAGAAGCAGGAGAATTGGGAGTTCGAGGTCATCCTCAGCTACAAGCGGGGAAAAGGTTTGAGGTGTATCTGAGAGCTGTATGAGAGGCTGTCTCAGAAAACCAAAACAAATCTGCAAAACAAACAAAAATAGCAAACAAACAGATGGAAAATGAAGTGATTTCATGCAGCTGCTTTGCTTTGACCAAGGCCTGTCAGCAGCTGTGTTAGCTATTGTCTTTGGCTCTGCAACAGTTTCTCCCCTCTGAATGAGGGTTCAATGGTCAAATCCTGGAAAGTTAACCAAGAGTGTGATGATGGGAACTGACACTAAGTAGTTATTAGGTACAGTGTTCCTTGTTTCTATGATGTATTTAATTTCCACAACACCTGCTGTAGAAGTTATTTTTAGTTTGGGATTTAAAGGGGTGTCAGCAGTGAGAGGTAACTTCATCTGCTCAGTGAACTCACTTTCACCACTTAGCTTTGGTGGTGTAGCCTTCGGTGGGGGCTTTCACTTTTCTCATGCTTATAGATTTTTCTAGGTTTTGAAAAACCATGAGCCCCTGGCTGTCTGTGATCTACTTGAATACTTCTTTGGGGTTCTATCCCACAACCCTAGTCTGTTTCTGTTACTGTAACGAAGAGCCAATGGCAGCCTTACTTTACCAAGAATGGGTTACTCAAACCACAGTTACAGAAGCCGTAGAACATGGCAGCGGCACCAAAAGAGCTCTGATGAGGACCTCATGGCTTCTGGAATCAGTGGCAGAGCCTATGTGGGGAAAACTTTCTTTCCTAGACAGAAAGTTAGAAAGTATGGGGATCAAACAATTCTTTCCAAAGACACACCCGCAGTGACCTCAGGACTGTCTACTTGGCTTCACCCCCAAAACACACTTCATCTACCTGAAATCTATGTTCAATCCTGTGATGGTTTTCTTCTGTGAAAAGGCACTTCTGAACTCTGAGTTTAAACCATTTACCCTCTGTTTATAGTCTCTCTGTATGTCTGGTTGAAGTGTATGAAATTCCTTTTTCTTTAAGTCAGAAAAATTCAGTGTTGGTCGTTCCTTCAGGTGACTGCCTGAACTTTGCAGTGAATGGAATACTTGTTTTCCCACAACTGCCATGGTGTTGGAGGGCGGAGTTCACAAGGGTGGGCCCTTAAGAGTGCAATTAGGGCCCTTAGAGGAGGAGAGAACTTGGCACCTGTCTCTGTTCTTCGTTTTGTGAAGTTGCAATAGAAGGTGTACGTACAGCCTAGAAAGGCCCCCCCCCCTTCAGGGTCTGATTACACTGACCGTAAAGACTCATAGAGGAAGTGGAAAGAGAACATTGACTCTTCATATTTTTCTTTGATTTAATTAATATTTATGTAGTTTTGTGTATTTTGCTTTTATTTTAAAATTTATACTGTTTATATATTAGTTAGTCCAGTCTAACATTTTATTTTTGGGGGCGCTTTTATATTATTTACTTTAATATAACAGGATCCCCAAACAGCATCAATTAAGTGAAACTTGTTTAAAGTCCCCTATTATTTAGAGAGCACATATATCTATGAGGCCGAATTTTCACTGAAAGGGTTTTGAGGAAGAGACTATCAGAAGTTGTTCTTCTCCACCTGCATGTGGCAGCTCCAGGCACTTTAACCAGGTCTTGGAGTTGCTGAATAACATTTCCTTATACAAATTCTTATCTGGAGCTCCACTTCAATCCATTTCAATTTCTTAAGCAGCATACGAACAAATACTACATTAACTTTAAATATCAAAGGCATGTATTCATGTTGACAAAAAATATTAAGATCAAATCATATAGCCTAAATGCCTACTTTGTATTTGGTTTGAGAATTCGTTTACATACGCTTATTTCCTAGAGGCTTAAACATTTACATCAGAAAGTGTATTGTGTGTTACACTTTAAAATCAAGCTGTTAGATTTTAAAAGTTCACCAAACACTAAGAGAATGCTAATATCACCTTTATACGGGCTCTGGAATGGAGTGAAAGAACCTCCTATTGAAAGCTCATTTGAATTCAAATCCTCATGTGCCTGAAAAGCTTGAGAAACAGGGAAGCAAACTCCAGCACATGAGCCTACAGGGACAAGCCACGCCGAACCACAGTGCCCACCTGCTCTTGGAAGCTGTACTGCAGGACACGGCTACATCAGAGCCATGGGCTTGCTGAGGTCCAAGCATCTTGCCCATGCAGTCTCTCTGCAACAGCCTTTCAAGCACAAAGCTGTACTGGTTATTGAAATTACTTCCCAGCCTATAAAAAAGTCTGACTTAAATCTACTCATCATGACTCTAATTTCTCATTCCATTCTAAACATTTTTGATCTACTTCCAACTGACAATCCCTCAGAGAAAATACAATATCATTCCTAAGCTCAACTTTGTATGATTTTGATACATATAGGCCTATTCCTCTCAAAACAGAGGAACAAACAACGTCTTACCATTCTTTTTTCGTCTAGAAAAACAGAAATGAAAAGATTGGAATATTCAAGAACAAAGATACATTTTTGTTTTCTCCTTTAAAATTCATAAGAAAGGTAAACTTGGAAAGATGAACTTATTGACTCAACATGGGTGGCCACATGATGAAAAAGGCACACTGCTCCATCAGAAGAACATGGTTGCATAGGAGTCAATAATTTTGAAGGGAAAGTCTTAAGGATTGTAAGGACACACTGTGAAAGTGTATAGCCCCAGCTACAGTTTACAGTTAATGTGTGAAGGGAAGGCAGGAAGTTTCAGTCTATTGGAGACCACAGCCCTTCTAAAGGTATGGAAATGGGGTTTTATATCAGAGTTTCATATAGTTTCTCAGGAAACTATCAAAATTATGTGAACTCAGGAGAAGCTTTGGAGGTAAGCCTATTCGTTGACACTTCTTTGCCTGCTCCCCACCCCAGATAGACTTTCTCTGTAGCTTTGGAGTCTATCCTGGAACTAGGTCTTGTAGACCAGGCTGGCCTTGAACTCACAGTGTTGGGATTAAAGGTGTGTGCTGCCACAACCGGGCTTCATTAACACTTCTTTTGTGGAGGAGTGGGGAAGGGTTGTATCAAGGTGAAACAAGAGACTTTAAAAGCACAAAAAAAAATCAAAGGTGGAGGGCAGGCCTGTGCTTTCACACCTATGACCATGTCATGAAGTAGCCTGGTCATTTGATTCAATCACTGTTACTGGAGGCAGAAGGCGTATAAGAGCTAAGAGTGACCCTGAGAGTCATAGCTTCCATTACCATATTGAAGACAGCAAAATTGCACCTCAGAGGAAAGCAATTGGTGCTATAATTGGGATTTGAACTGTGGGACTCTGTTCCTTGTCTTGGAGAAAAGTTTTTGCTTGTTATCACCTCTATAGTCTCACCATTTTATTACTGTGGTACTATTATAATACAGGAAATACTGTGGAGCCATGTAAATGCTCACAATGAACAAGGTCATCATTATTGTCACAATTGTCTTACTAAGCATTTGAAAAATAACCCTTGTAACCACTCCAGATAGAAGCTCCATGTTCTAGAAGATCAAGACTTTCAGACAGGTTTAATCATTATCCAATTTCTGGCCTCAATATATATGTGTATATTGGTGAAAATATAACTGTTGACCTTCCTCCAGAGGTGTCGGGTACAGAACATAGTTTCTTATTTTGTCTTCATTTCTTTAGTTTAGCTTCCCTCCCCGCCACACACACACACACACACACACACACACACACACACACTCGGATGTTTCATAAACAGTTGGGGCTGCCACTCTTCTTTGTAAACAAGAGGCCATGTGTGGTAGCTCAATCCTGAGATCTCTGGGTTCCCCTCTGTAGTCCACCCTCATTGATATGTGCCATCAGTAGGGACCCTACAGCAGGCCCATGGTGAACACTGTCATAGTGCTCTTACTGACTGTGGTACCTAGCCTCCAGGGACTAGACCAGCCAGTGGTAGCTCCTCTTGGGTCCTAGTGATAGGCTGCTTCAGCTGCCAATCAGAGCCTCTGTGCTGGAGTTTTCCATGCCCCAAACTCAAGCTTCCACAGCAGAAGGCTACTCTCCATCATTCTTTCTAAAGGCACATCATATCCTGGTGTCCTGGTGCCTACAGAGTCTTGTTGGCTGAGACTGCTTGTTTGTTCCTGGCTGCCTAGACCCAAAATAATCACACAGAAGTTGTATTAATTAAAACACTGCTCAGTCTATTAGTTCAGGCGTCTTATCCACTAACTCTTATATCTTGAATTAACCCATTTTTATTATTTTGTATTTTACCACAAGGCTCGTGGTTTACTGGTAAAGTTCCAGGCCATCTGTCTCCTTTGGCAGCTACATCATGGTGTCTCTTTTACTGCTTTTACTCTGTCTCTATATCTCTTCCAGCCTGACTATATTCTGCCCTGCTATAGGCCAAATCAGCTTCTTTATTAACCAATGGTAATAAAACATATTCGTAGCATACAGAGGGGAATTGCACATCAGGGTCTGACTGTGTGTTTCCAATATGTGTGCTTCAGATGCTTAACAAGTGAGGGATTATTGCAGGAACAAGTGAATCATCATCTAGGCAGAACACATAACATTGACAGTTGTGAGGCAGTTGTACTGTGCCAAGCCCTGGGCATGCATTATCTCATTTTATCCTCATAAAAATGCCATGAGGTTTGTTTGGTAATCGCCACCAAATCGCCACAGGTAGAGGAACTTATCCTCAGAGATTAAGCAAATTACTCATGATCATGAAGTCAACTAGTAAATAGGTCTTCAAATCCAGGCTGTTTTAATCTTAAAGTTAAAGACCATCTTAACCACTATATGCATGTATTTATATACACATACACGCAATGTAGATGTATATATGTATATTTTAATGATGTTTATAATGGTTTTGGTTAGGAAATTACAGATTTTGAAGTGTCATATAGTTTATGGTAGATTTTTGTTATTTTTTTATCCACGCGTTCATTCCACTGAAAACGTGCCTCTACTACCATACTTATGTGTGTGAGCACAGGCGTGCAAGGGCTACAGCATACATGCAGTGGTCATAAGACAACCTTGGGTCTTGGTTGTTGCCTTTCACATTGCTTGGAACAATGTTCACCATTGAAAATGTAGGCTAGCAGCTCGCACTCCCTCCCATCTCACGGGAAGAGCACCAGCCCGGGAGATGCAGGCTTTAAGTGGGATCTGAACTCAGTGCTTCATGTTGGTTTAGTGTCTCAGTCACATTCCTGTCGCAATAACAAAATACACGAAGAAAAGCAGCTTAGGAAGGGTCTGTTTTGTCATCTACAACTTTAGGTTATAGTCTGCCATTTCTCAGAAGTCATTGGGTAGGAACTTGAGGCAGCTGGTCACACTGCTTTCTCTGGCAAGCAGAGTGATAAATACTGGGGTTCATCTCACTTTATCCTTTTACTATAGGTCAGGAAACAAGCCCAGGGAATTGTGCTACCCATAGTAGGCTGGTCTTTCAGTTTCAATTAGTCTAATCAAGGTAATGCTTCACAGGCATGCCCAAAAGCTAAGATAACCCCTCACAGGTGTATCCCCAGAGGTCTGTCTCCTAGGTGTTAAGCTGGTAATACTAACCATCACGGTAACAGTGATTTCTTTACCCATTAGTCAAACAGTAGTATTTAAGAACTCTCTCAAGAGCCAAGATTTGAGGTTATAGCTCAGTGCTGAACTGCTTCCCAAGCATGCACAAGTCTGTGGGTTCAATACCCAGCACTGCAAGGAGTAAACTAATGACTGTTCAAAACTTCAAAACACGTGGTTTGGGGAACTCAAAGCTAACAGAACATCCCATTTCTCTCAGTGCTTTAACAGTATTAGATCCCCAACCAAGACTTTCAGTGACGTCAAGGTTGCCAGTTCTCCCACATTCAGAAAAAATAAAACAAAACAAGGAAAATTCATTTCATTCATTTATTCATCCATTCAATGCATTTTATTTGGTCTTCCCAGGAACTGAATTAGGAACCACAGTGACAGCCTTAATAACGGTGTTTTTCACGTGGTTCATGCCTGGAGTTCCACCAATGGGGAAGCTTAAGTGTGAGGGTTCCTGTAAGTCTGAGGTTAGCCAGGCCTTAAAGAAAGCTAAAGGGGTAGCATAGGCTACAGGGCAAGATTCTGCCTCCAGATAAAAGAAACTGTCCATCAATTGCTAGAAGATGCGACACCTGACCAGTTACTTTACCCTGTGAAATTCTTTGTGTTCATAGTCTAGTTACCTTCACTCAGAATAAATTTTGTTTAGCAAAGGCATAATAAATAGTTACATATAGCATTTTACTCTAGGGATTTGGGAGGCTCTAGTTGGTCTTCTCCCCAAGTACCTTGAACACCACAGCAACTCCTAAAATCTTTAAATGGACTTTCTCATACCATGTGAAGATTTTTGTTTGGGCCAGAAATAGAGATTAAAAGAAAATTTCTCTAAAACCTCCTTAATTCTCTTGATGGTAAAGACAAAGTGTGATTAATGGAGTTTTGGGAAATCCCCCGTTAAATATTTTGGGAACAGTCAGGAGACAAAGTGAATGAACAAGGAGAGTTCTGGAGCATTCGTCTACCTGGAAGTCACTCTCATGGCTGCCTCACTGCTCTCACCTCATAAAGAGAGGATGGATTTGGCTACTGCTGTGGTGTAGATGTCAGCTTCTCAGTGTTTGTCTCCCTTCTCCTATCACTATAGCAACCTGAAGCCCTACAGCAGACTGGCACAGCTTGCCTGGAGTTGTCCAGGGTCCTCCCATCTCATGCCTCTGTCTGCCTTACCTTTCACTTGGCTATTACTCTGTCCAATCCAACCATCTTTGATTTATTCAAAAAAGGATTGCCCACCATTGTTCCTGAACTTGAAAATAAATAAAACAAATAGAGGACAATAACTAAAACAACAAACTAAGAAAACCACCACAGAGTTTCAGATACTAGCAGATATCAAAGCCAAGTCACCTAGGTTGTCCCCTCATTTACCATGGTAGGTTCCTCATACCAACAACTATCTGTTCAATTTCCGGGTCCTAAATTTACATTGTCCACTGTCCCACTGCAGTGGAAGACACCTTCGCTTACATGAGTAAGACTAAGTATGTAGGTACCATAATGTTAGAGATCAGACTAGGATGCTGTTTTTAAAGCTTCGGGGGCAATAAATGAACTTCTGAAGTTCAGTCAAAGAGAGGAGCATGGAGCAGCAGTCTGCATGAAGCCCCATCAGCGGGGATCTCCTGTTGAAAGGCTTCTTAGGTCTCAGGTTGTGTGTCACAGCGCACCCCTGCAATTTCAGCTAATCAAGAGGCTCACTCACTCCAGAGGCTTCTCCTTCCCTTACACAATTATGCTTATTTTGACAATTTGTTGAATTAGGAAGCCCAGATTTCCCTTTAGTCGTTTCTGAACGGTGGTTCTAGTTCTGCATTTTAGTCCAAGCAAGCTCAGCTCATTTTCCCTATGGCTTTGATGCTGGGCAAGGAGTAAGAACCACAGCCAGCTCTGAATTTGGGTGTGGAATTCCACGCTGATTGACCAGGGCCCTCAGTGGCTGGAACCAAGGGGAAAGTTACTGAAAACTTCAAGGAAGTGTTAGGTCACAGTTGAAGGGTCAGTTTGAGTTCATGTAACCCATTTAAAGAGAACTGGGCAGAGATCATTGAGGAGGCAGGGAGAGGAGTTTGGAGCAAATGTTGGCACAACAATGACCCAAGTTTTGAGGAACAGGAGGAAAGGAGTAGAACAGTATTGACAAGATGAATTCTAGTCTTCCCTCCCAGGCACAACTCAGCCAGAGGTACCAAAGGTCAGCCCTGGTGAGCAACGAGATATGTGAGCACTGTATAAGACTAGGTACATGGGATGCTGGACAGGCATGTTCTGGAGATGGACTGCCTGAGTCTGTAATCTTCTGTTTAGCCTCTGATACAGTTGCCTCATGTGGAGAATGGGGGAATAAGTATTATATTATATGGTAGCACTATAGCACAGCCTGGGTGTCTTCTTAGGGAAGTGCAGCAATCTTAAGGATTACATAATATATAACTGCAGTGTAGTGTGCAGCCTCCACTGGCGGGTGGTATTTAGGTTGCTCCCAATTCCAGCTACTATTGAAGCTTGATTTTCTAATAGACTATCAAAAGCTGCAGGAAGGTCATTAATATTAAAAATACTTGTAAGAACCCTGAATTAGTAATATTTTTTTCCCGATTAAGAGGAGTGCAGAATCTAGTTTGCTTCCTTTGTGTGGGGCTACTGATCCGGATCTCTGTGTCCAACTCCCTCTCTAATATACTATTTGGAAACTGAGAAAAATGTGTACTTTGACAGCATGAAAATTTCACAAAACAAGCATTTTCTTCACCAAAGAAAAACTGTTTAAAGGAGATGACACGAAAATCTTAGAGCCTCAAAACCTGGCAGTAAATGGAGAGAGCCGATGTGCATATACATCACAACATCCAAGAAAAGCAGAACATAGTCCTTACCAAGAGCCACACGGAACATTTATTAACGCACACTATATATTATCACCATACAAAATGTCTCAATAGCTTAAAAAATAACACACAGTATGTCTTCTGACTACAGTGAAATTAAATTAGAAGTTAATAACAGATAGATCTATGAAAAATCTGTAAGCTTCTGGCTGACATCAACACTTCTCAATAATCGATAGGCTGGAAAACCAAAAGGGACACAAGAAAATATTTTTAACTGGTTGAAATGAAAACGCAGCACAACAAAATTTGTAGGATGCCTTTAAATCAATACTTTAGGAGGGAAATTGAGAGTACTAAGGTGTTTATGCTGAAAAAGATAAGATATTTGAATCAATACGAAGGGCTTGTGACTAAGTACACTAGGGTTGCTACTTTCTGAATGTAAAGTCAATACATGCGACCAAGGGGTAAAAGGTGAAAAAAAAATCTTAAGTAAGAAGAATGCTGCTCTTGTTCTCCAAGCAGCACCTCTCCCTGAACAAGAAAGCAAAGAGATTTTATTGTAGAATCTCATTCATGCAGGAAAGACTTGTCAAAGTATGCAGAGTTTGGCACATTCCTGAGCAATCATAGTTCAGGGTCATCCTTCATACATCATACATTTTTAAAAAACTGGCAAATGGGCACACCCATGGGTGGAGGACTTGGAATGATAAATCAGATTATATTAAGCATTTTTTATTCTGTGTCACTCACGAGAGCGCTTCTGGTAGTGAGGAGCCACTTGTTTTTGTTATAGACTGGTTCACAGTGCTTTCCTCTAGAAGTTCTTCTCTGGAACAGACCAGCTTTGCCACTGGATGGAGAGGTGCCTGCAGTCCCAGCATTTGGGACACTGTGACAGGAAAATTACAAGTTAAGGCTAGCCCAGGCTTATAGTGAGACCTTGTTTCAAAGGAATTAAATTAATTCAAACCAAACAACCAAAACCAGCCTTGAAATGGGAGCTATTTAAAATGCCAGTAGCGTTTTCTTTGTAAGTATAGGATCTTTCCTCTCAAAGTATCTACCTAGAAGCTGACACAAGGGAAAGGGCCAAAACTTCTTTTCTTGGATACAGCACTGGTCGTGTTTGATGTAACTGTTTTTGGTTAGCATATGTACTGATTAGTTTTTAACTGTCAACTTGACCAATCTAGGATCATTTGGGAAAAGAATATTCATTGAGGAATTCTCTAAATCAGGATGTGGGCATGTCTGTAAGGGTTGCCTTGATTGTTAATTGAGGTGGGAGGACCCACCCTGGAAGCAGACAGCACCATTTCATTGGCTGGATCCTGGACTGTGTAAGTGTGAGAAAGCTAGCTGAGCAGAAGCAAGGTGGCAGCACGGGTACATTTCTCTCTGCCTTTGACTGTAAATGTGATATGATCAACTGTCTCAAACACCACCTCTGAGAGTTTGCTACCGTGTAGAATGTAAAGTGGAATTGTATGCAGAATAAGCCTTTCCTCCCTAAGTTGCTTTTGGTCAGGGTGTTTTATTACAACAGAAATGAAACTAGAACAGCTTACAAAATAGTAGGCTTCATTACGGCTTTGTACACATACATATACTCCTGTACCTTACCCATATTTACCTTCCCATCCTCTCCTATCCATCGTCCCTCACTGGTTTCCTTTCTTCCCCCATGAGTCACATTCTGCTTTCATGGCATAAACATACACTTTCCTCCTCCTCCTCTTCTCTCTCTCTGAAATCTCAATCTAACAGGAGAGAAAATATGTGATATTTTACCTGTTTGTCCTGTATTACCTTCTCTTGTCCTCTCTCTCCTCCATTTAGACTTCTTCCTGCCTCCTAGTTCTCCTTCTAATTTCTTGTTACACACACACACACACACACACATACACACACACGCACACACACACACACACACACACACACACACACACACACATATATATGAATGACACATTTCACATATAAGAAAATATGCAATATTTATCTTTCTGAGCCTGGCTTATGTCACTTAACATGATAGTTTCTTCCATTTTCTGAAAGAAACATAATTGTGTTCTTTTATTTGTAAAAGTTGAATAAAACTCAGGTATTGTGTGAGCTTCTTCAGTTCCTTTGGCCAATAGCCTTTAAGATACCAGCCCACTTGGGCATGATCTCATACTGTAAATGCAGCTGTAAAGCATGTACTGCTCTCTTGCTTCCGGTTCTTGCTTTTGGCTGCTAGACTCAGCCTTTCCTCTTCCCAGAATTTTTCTGTTCTCATTGCCCTGCTTGTATTTCCTGCCTGGTTGCCCTGCCTATACTTCCTGCCTGGCCTATCAGTGTTTTATTAAAATACAAGTGACAAATCTTTACAAAATATAAGACCATTGTCCCACTGCACCACCACCTCCATTTTTTTCAAAACAAGAACTCTGAAGCTAATCATCTTTGTTTAGCTTTTTTCCTGACCATTATCCATAACAACTTGCAACCAACATTCTAAACAAAGACAAACATCTATAATCCATTTCTGGTGAATGTGGGCATAGTTTTCCAAGCTACTTCCTGCTGATTGGAGGTGCTGATAATCTATGGGCACCTAAGGAAAATTTTGAATTATGGTTAAGTCCTGAGTGAGTATTATGTGAGGCTTGATCATCTCAGTCAGCAGTCTTGAGGCTATTCTGGATGTAGAACTCAGACATCTGAGCCTTCTGCTCCTATCAGAGATTTCTTGTGGGGGGGTCTTCCTTGATCAAACCCAGTTTTTCTTAAGCAAGAATGAATCTACAGCCTCTCAGTTCCTGTGAAAACAAAAGCAAAACCTCTTCTCCAAAGTAACATACCATACCTTTTGACTTAAATTTTGAAGTCAAGGCAATTTCAAAATATATATGTTGGATTAATCCAGCAGCATTTGTAATCAAATGTCTTTTAGCAGCTTTTGCTCCTTCCTCAGCCATCAAACAATTTAAAGACAACACAATAACATACAGTATCCAGACTCTCTGTATATTTTCCATCTTTTTGTGGCTTTATTTTAAACTCTATTTTTTATTTTTATTCTTAATTGTTGGCTTTTTGAGACAATGTTTCTCTGTGTATCTTTGGCTATAGTGGCACTCACTCTGTAGACCAGGCTGTCTTTGAACTCACAGAGATCTGCCTGCCTCTGCCTCCCAAGTGCTGGGATTAAAGGTATGTGCTACCACACCTTGAACTCACAGAGATCCACCTGCCTCTGTCTCCAAAGTGTTGAAATTAAAGGCGTGTGCCACCACACCCAACTACTCTCTTTCTTTTTTATTTTAAATACTTTTATCCTTTTTCTTTTCTCTCCCAAGCCTACATATATTTTTAAACACACTCTAAACTGTTTAGAGATTTTCATTTCATCTGAGTCTATCTCTACTGTATATCTCTCTTTTTCTGATCACATGAGTCTTTAATTTGCTAAGCAATATGGCTAGGATTAAAGCTGTGGCTTTGATGGCTGGATTTACCCCTATTCCTTAGCTTTCTGAGAGTCTAGCCTCATGGTGGAGGTACTGGCTGGAGCCATGTTTATTGCCACAAGTTTTTGGAGTTCCAAGATCCCTGCCACCACCAAGAAGCTTGCTATCAGTTATTCATAAACACCAGTTGAGTGTTTGGTGAAAGGGCCTCTTAAAAGAGCTGCAAAAATCTTGCAGCTAAACCTGAATCAGGAAGCCTCTCTTAAATGAGACACACTTGCTTCTAGCAAACAGAGTGTACTTGAGAAAATGCTGCTAAAAAGAAGCCATGCTTAACTCTGTTCTTTTATGTTTAAAATTACTTCTCAAGCTCTCTCAGATTTTAAGTGTAGTCAGCTGTTCATATTGGCAGCAAATGTAGCTCATACTTTATCCTGTTGTTGGAGCCTGCTTGTTCTTTCCCAGCTGCCCAGATCTGAAATAATCACACAGAAACCATATTAATTAAAACACTGCTTAGCCGATCACTTGGGCATATTGCTAGCTAGCTCTTATATCTTAAATTAACCCATCTCTATTAATCTGTGCATCACCATGAGGTTGTGGCCTACTGGCAAGTTTCTGTGGGTGTCTTTCTCCTTCAGCAGCAAATGGGATCTTCCCGACTTGGCCTTCTTTCCTCCTCTATCTGCTTGGAATTCTCACTTTGCTCTATTCTGCTAAGCTACTGGCCGAAACAGCTTTGTTCATTAACCAGTGACAATAAAAGATAATCAAAGTATACAGAGAGGAATCCTAAATCATTGTTCTGTCACTTGCTGGGGGTATCTAAGCAGATACTATTTCTTAGGTATTATGAACAGTGAAATAAATAAATGTGGTTGTACAAGTATTTCTGTAGTATGTTGATGTAGAGTCCTTTGGTTATATACTTGGGACTATAATGGCTGGGTCATATGGTAATTTTAATACTTCATTTTATTTTGAGTGTGTGTGTGTTGTGTGGCTGGATGGATTATGATGTGCACTTTTAATGATAGCTCTGGTAAGACAGAGACAAGAGGTTTCCTGGGGTTTTCTGGCCAGTCAGTCTAGCCAAACTGGCAAGCTCCAGGTTCATTGAAAGTCCCTGTTCCAAACAATAAGGTGATGAATGATTGAAGAAGACATCTGGATGTTGACCTCTTGCCTACTCACATTCATAGTCATCTACATGTACACATGAATGTGTCCATGAACACTTATGTGCACACACACACAAACATGTACACACCTATAACACTTGTGTATACACACAAGCATGTGTAAGCACATACATACTAATATGCACATACATATACTCATATACACACATATGAACATAAACACATAGACATACACACTCATGCACACATTCATACAACATGTACCTGAATATATGTACACAAACCACAATCATTAGCACATATACATGAATAAGCATATATACACATACATGCATGCATGTGCACACATATGAACATGTGCATACACATGTGCTATACACATCATAAGTTCACATACACACAAACATGTGAGCATACATACAATACTCATGCTCACACACACATGCACATATATACACACACACAACACAACAATTTATTTCTAAGTGTCTTACTAAGTGTCATACATATAATTTTGGTGGCTTTTAAAGTTAATATGATTCAAAAGAAATACAGAATGAGATTTTACTTCTGTCTATATTTTTATTTTGAAAATAAGATTATAAAGTCATTTATGATGGTGATTATATAGAATTACAAATAAGAAATTAGTTGGACAGTGGTGGCACATGCCTTTAATTCCAGCATTTGGGAGGCAGAAAAAGGTGGATCTCTGTGAGTTCTAGGCCTATCTTGAAAAAGCAAAAACCAACCAACCAACCCAACAAACAATAAAACAAAACAGGCAAACCAAAACAAGTAAGAAAGGAGTTCTGATTGGATAAAAAACAGGCTGATGAACATTAATAACAGAGCATAAGTGACAAGGAAATGGAGAAGAGGAATACTGGGCAGGGGGAGTTTCCAAAAGAGAGAGAGGTCAAATGGTGGGGAGGCCAGGAGAATGGGAATGGAATATTAATCAAATGAAGGGCGTATTAAAAACCCATACAGAAACCGATTCCTTGGTAAGTCCACTCAAACAAGTGAGAGATAGAAGGAAGACATTCTGCACCATCGCAGGTCTTCATGCTCGTGTGACAAGCACTTTACAAACTGAGCCATTTCTCCAGCCTACAGCTCTACATTCTTAAATTAATTCTGTGAGTTCAAAGCAAAGTGGCCCATAATTTTACAAAGAATCTCTAGCTGGGAAAATGTTTGCTTTTGGAATCAGGTGCTCTCTCCTGTAGCAGGTAAATTATCAAGTTGGATTCCTACCATTCTGAACGGATCTAACAAACAGTACTGGTATGGTGCAGCCATGGAGAGGGGGAGCTTAGAAATGGTGTCTCACACCCTTCCGCACTGCATGTTGACTCCCTAGTACACGAGCCTGTAGCCAGGATGCTGCCTAGGTCCTCTTGCATTTCATGCTAAAGGCAGCTGACTCCTCCTTCTCCTCATTGCCATCTTCTGTCCCCCCTTTTCAGAAAGTCTTCTTGACACAACATCGACAACAACTCTCTCTAAAATAAAAGAAAAATAGTGCCAACAAACCAAAATATCCTTTTGATGATGTTCAGCCCTGGTTTTGATGTTCAGCCCTGGCTTTATCTGAAGAGAGATTTAAGACATAATGGGTCCAATCCCAGAGCAATTAAACAGATCCTCAGACATGCTCCCTGGGGCATCAGGTTGTTCCTGTTTGTTTTGTCTTTGCTTTGCCCTCTTGGGAGTATTCTACTGTGAAGCCCCTTGAGGTCAATGCTGGGTACAGATCCCTGAGGTCCTTGAATGGGAAGCCAGCACTTGGTATGACTGGAAAAACCTAGCTGAGTGCCTTTGTTTAATCTTCTGCAATTGCATTTTCCTGATAGACCAAATTCTCATTGGTTCTGCACAGGTCACGGCAGTTATAGGAGGATTTATCCTATAATTAAGAATAAAATGAGACTTAATTTCTTTAGGAAATTATATTGTACTGTATGGTAAATTACACTTTTCACTGGGAAATTATGAAATAAGAATCTGGCATTGCCTAGAGTCATAAGATGTTTAATTCTTTAAATTATATAATTAAAAGAAAATTAGCCAAATAGGTAATAATTTGGCTAATTGCAATGATCAAATGATTGCTTCCATAGTGAAAATTACTTTTCACCATAGTCAATGATATAAAATATTTTCTAAACAAGTAGGGGTGTTTTGAACATTGCATCATTTTGTAAGTGGCCTATACTTGATTGATGGACTCATTGTGACCAATTTGTTATTGTGGCTATCAATAAGGGTTGCTGGGTCAGCTAGGCTGGCAGGTGTAACTAAGTGTTCCTAGGTGTTCCTTAGCTCCAGTAGGGCCACAGAGGAAGAATGCACACCATGGTTTGGGTTCATGGTTGGTAGGCTAGGAAATGGCAGAGGTGGGGGAGGGGAGAGGATGGGGAAAGTATTAGTGGATTTCTTCATCCCAGTTTTTACCAAACCATTTTAGAGACTGTTGCTAAGCATGGCATATAATTGTTCTTGAGGAAATGATAGCAATTTTTTAAAGCATTTTTTTTTTTAAAACACAAGGTCTCACTTTGTAAATCGTGCTGGCCTGGAGCTCCCTGTGAGCTTCCTGCCTCAGTCTCCCACATACTAGGATTTCAGGTGTAGTACTGCCATGCCTGTAGAAAGCATTTGTAAATTCCTTACACTATTTATGTGTGGTCCTTTGTCTAACCAAAGAGGAGACCAGTGTGAGCAAGAGACCGTACAGACTTGGCTAGGTTCCTAGATTTTGAATGGCTGCTCTGCTTTTGATATAGAAATGGTTATATCATTCCTGGAAGACAGAGTTCCACACCACAGGCACCTCAGAGCCATTCAACAGCGTGGAGATCAGTAACAGGTCATTTCCAAGGCAGACCCTCATGAATATATCTTAAACAGGTATATTTCTCATGGCAGAAACATGAAAACCCCTCTTTACTTGTTACATGAAAATTATGAATTATGATAACATCTTACCTAGTACTCAAATTATAGCACCAATATGCAAATATCTGCCCACAGGATACATCTGGCTCAGAGGTATTTGATGGGATCCTGTGACTCCTGTTACCCACACTTTAAGCCCTCGTTCCTTCCTCACCTGTTCTTGAGCTTAGTCATCATCTACTGTAGGCTGAGGTTTCTGTTCTGCCCAGTTCCCACAGTAGTTAAGTCCCAAAGAATCACATGGAAGTCTACATTAGTTATAAACTGATTGGCCTGGTAGCTCAGACTTATTAACTCTTATAACTGATATTAGCCCATTATTCTTACCTATGTTAGCCACATCACTCGGTACCTTATTTGGTGAGACATTCACATCTTGCTTCTTCTGTGGCTGGGTCATACCAAAGCCCAGAATTATTTTTTCCAGAATTCTCCTGTTCTCATTGACCCACCTCTACTTTCTGCCTGGTTGTCCTGTCTATACTTCCTGCCTGGCTACAGGCCCATCACCATTTTATTAAAATACAATTGACTGGGTACAAACCATTGTCCCACAGCAATCTACCCTGGTAGTCTCTCATCACAGCACTGTTTCCAGAGGTGGGGTTCTCAGCCCTTCCACTGTTTCTAGCTTTTTGGCCTCTTATTCAAAGAATTATAATAAACATGCACATAGACGACAAAGCAGCAAGGAAGCTGCATAAGTGCTGAGTAGCGATCAGACTGCACTGCCCAGAATGATGGCAAGTCATATGAAGAAGAAAGGACTCAAAGGCCCTGTCTTGGCCACTGTTCTATTGCACTGGGACCAAGGAAACTCCTATAAAATAAAGCACTTCATTGGGAGCTTGCTTACAGTTTCACAGGCTTAGTCCATTCACAGGCTTAGTCATCAGGATGGGGATCATGGAGGCATATATGGCACTGGAGCAGTAGATGACAGCTGCATTCTGATCTAGAATAAGAGAGAAAGAGGGGTGGGGTGGAAGAGAGGGAGAGAGAGGGGGAGGGAGGGAGAGAGAGAGAGAGAGAGAGAGAGAGAGAGAGAGAGAGAGAGAGAGAGAG
>NC_022012.1:56683462-56692947 GCF_000317375.1 Microtus ochrogaster | reverse complement strand
GAACTAGCTCTTGTAGACCAGGCTGGTCTTGAACTCACAGAGATCCGCCTGCCTCTGCCTCCCGAGTGCTGACCAGGGAGATTCTTAACTTGCGTCTGTGTTGGGTGGGAGACTCATGGCGACTCACTGAATCTGCTTCTTTCTCCCAGCATTCTGTTCGGTCTACTCTGCCTATCTAAAGTCTGTCCTATTAAAGGGCCAAGGCAGTTTCTTTATTAACCAATGAAAGTAACACAAAGACAATTGACCCACCTCCATCACTCAAACAGTTCCATTCCCTGGTGATCAAGTATTCAAATAAGTAAGCCTATGGGGTACATTCTCATTCAATCCAAAGCAGTCCTCAATTATTGTTAGGGAAGTTTGTTAAGTGAATTAGTGAAAGTGATTCTCTAATTTGATTGACAGGCTTGGATTACATAAGCCTTTTCTCACTGCACATGTCCTTTCCCATAATACATTTGATTGAAATCTTGTGTATTGGCATCGGATGGTAAATAGTGGCTTTTCTCTAAAAGTTCCCTCAGAGGACACAATTTGTCTTATTGCACAAGTACCAGAAATTTCTTCAGGCCAGATGTGTCCCCCTACCCTTACATGGACAAAACTGGGCATGTTTGAATGAAATCTGTCTTTTTTTGATGGATGTTAAGGGAAGAAGAAATGTATTTCATTCTTTAAAGCAGTTATATGTGCAGTTTGATGCTTGAAGGGTCCCAGGTTGCCAACATGTAGCTAGAACCAGAAGATGGTTCAATACATAGCTAAACTCAGAAGAATTCAAAGGTTTTGAGCCATCTTGCTGGCCCCCAGTTGTTTGCTTTTAAAATAGTAAGAGGCACATGAAAGAAAACCATGCTTGCAAAAATGATTCACTAATGGATACTTTTAGGGTTTTTTTTTTTTTAACATTACAATCTAACCATACAACCTGGGTTATTAGGACAGTTTAGTAGAGATGTATCGCTCTGAGTTAACAAAGGGATAAAAACTATTATGGAAACATAAAATCTTGCAGTTAAATGAAATTGCAATGTATTTTCCACCTAAGGAGTTGCAGAGAATTAGTATAAAAAGAAAAGCCTGAAAAAATAACACAAAAATAGATGGGAAATATGTAATTAATTATCTGGAGTTCAACAAATATGTCTCTTTTAAAGCATTTGAAATCTGTTGTATGTCAGAATTATTTACATTTCATTAGGAATGTTCTGGCTGTCAGTAGAATATCACACGACAAGATACCTCTTGACAATATTAGGCTGCAAAAGATTCCAAAGAGCTCATCGGACTAGTGCTCAGTGTGAACCCAATGACTGTCTCAATTGCTTGACATGGTGTTTTCATCACCTTAGAGAATTCTCTTTCCTTCCCCACCCCCTGTCCCCCACCAAAGGCAACTACAAACAACAAACAAACAAAAGTGTGTAAAGATCTGCTACAGTTTTCAACTGTCTCATACTATTTCACATCATGTGAATACCAGGAAGAGGTTACCAGTGATTAATTGTAAGTTTTCCAACAAATATATATATATATATGTATATATATATACATATATATGTATATGTGTGTGTATCTATTAAAAGAATTGATTAACCTTTAGAAAGATTTGAAATTTTTGAAAAGACAAAGTATGGTTCCATTGGTAAAAGCACTTGCCGTGCGAAGCAGAGAACCTGACCTGAGTTGGATACCTAGAACGCATACGAAGCACTTAGCTGTTGTAACTGGAGTCCGTACTCCCAGCATCCCAGCTGTGAGATGGGAAGAATAGGCAGAATGGGCAGGAAGCTCTAGTATTCCGCACAGCAACAGAAACTATGAAAGACTCTACCTGAAAGACAGGTAGAAGGAGAAAACCAATTTCCCCACACTGGCCTTGGATCTACAAGTGTGCTGGCTAGTGTGGATGAGCTCTGAGAACTGGTGGTGATGGTGGATACTAGACATGACAGATTTAGCAATTACTAACGTCAGCCACTTGGAACTCAGTTCTCCAGGAGATGGGGATCCTTCCTCTGTCTGAGAAAGAGTTCAGGTTCATCTCTGAGATGTGTTCTGCATCTGCTGGAGACTTAGATCGCAGAGTGGTTTTAGGATTTAAGATCATTTAGTGTTCATATTCACCATATCTTACTTAAATTTCTCTTACTATGAAGAAGGGAGGTGTGTGTGTGTGTGTGTGTGTGTGTGTGTGTGTGTGTGTGTTTTGTGGGAAAATGGTCTTGTACCCTGTAAAGATTTGTCTCTTGTACTTGTTTAATAAAATGTTGTTTGGCTAGTAGCCAGGCAGGAAGTATAGGCAGGGCAACCAGAACAGGAGAATTCTGGAAAAAGGGAAGGCTGAGTCTGCAGTTATAACTCAGATGCAGAGGAAGCAAGATGAGAATGTCTCGCTGATAAAAGGTACCAAGCCATGTGGGTAACACAGACAAGAAAGAATTACGGATTAATGTAGGATGTAAGAGTTAGTAAGAAGCCTGAGTTACTAGGCCAACCAGTTTATAATTAATGTAGACCTCTGTGTGTTTCATTGGGACTGAATGATTACAGGACCAGGAGGGACAGAAACCTCTGCCAACACTTGGCATTACTAAGATATGTTAACTGAAGTAACTGAACAGACCTGATTCAGCTCCTCTTCCTGCCAGTGTTGATCTGTCTTTCTTTTTACCACCCTACTACCAAGATGTACACTTTGTGGACAAATAAACAGTTTGATGACATTATGTTCCTTATTCAGGTTTATATTTAGACTTCCAGACTTAAATGTATTCCTGGGATATTGACAATGTGTTAAGAGGAAAGCAAGAGAATGATGTAGGGAGAGAGCATTTAATTGAATGAGAAGCTTTGCAGCACATGCCCATGCAAAAGCAAACTTCTAGGTTTGGGTGCTTCCTGAACAAATTGGGGCCAAACATAAATGTATTTATCAGAACCTATCATGGTTCTTTTCTTTTCTTTTCTTTTCTTTTCTTTGTTTCTTTTCTTTTCTTTTCTTTTCTTTTCTTTTCTTTTCTTTTCTTTTCTTTTGCCTTCTGTACTAAGATTAGTATGAGGAAAGAAGAACAGCCATAAAAGAATGATTTAAAAACACAGGATGTGTGTTACACACATATATCTGCAGCGCATAATGCTACAGATGCATAGGAAACAGTCAATAGGTTGACAGATTTAACACCTGCCTATTTTAACATCCATGGCAATAGTAATTTTTGTGTGTGGAGCTAAGAATTTAACCCAGGGTTTTATAAATGCTAGGCAAGCACTCTACCACTGAGCTATTTCCTCAGCCCTAATTATAAAGTCTTAATATATTTTTTTCAAGTTTGTGAGGCATAGAATTATAATGATAGATGTCTTCTGATAGCAAAGCACACTTGCAATAAAGAGTAAATTTTCATTCATACTGTATCCCTTAGAAATGCTACTCACTGGAGCATGGTGGATGCTGTGGTACCATTCTAAGATTTCTCCGTCAGTAGAAGACTTATTTCCCCAACTGCCTACGTACTGGAGGCTCATATGGTGCATAGCTATTCTCCTGGGTGGACTCACCGTCCATGAGCAAGCAGTTCCAAACTTTGATACAATAGGATGCTGACAAGCTAGTGTTGCGATTTTATCGCTCACAGTCAGCTTCTTTCCCTGCATCGCATCAAGCCTTGGCCACTTTATACCAGGTGTTTCCAAAACCTACTCTCAGTAATCCTAGGGCATGAGTCTGATATGAGAAAAGATAGCAACACTTTATTTTTAACGTTTTAGTTTAAAAAAACTTACATCTGCATTCTTTAGTGGGAATGATCTTGCATATTCTTTCAAGTCCACATCACACCCTGGAATCAAAATTAATCTGCTTCCTACCGTGAGTTGAAGCGACACTTTCCCTCCTAGCCTGGAAATATTTAAATCACATTGGAATCATCTGTTCTTTAAAGATTAAATCCATCTGCTCTTTGTTCCTTTTTCCACGAATCATTCTTAATCATCATGCAGATGTCTTTGGTGATTGGCAATTTAAGTAATTTATATTTTGTTTAGGAAATTGTTCACTTCCTCCATGTTTTCAAGTTTGCAGTCGTTAAGCCTGAAGCCTTCATACCTTGAGTTTTTGGAACTCCTTGGTCTCTGGGGGCTTGTTCATTTTGAATCCTGCGTATTTTTTGATAGTTGCCGCACTTGTGTATAGTCTCTCTTTAATTAGGTTCACAGGGAGTTTATCGGCTTTATTGGTCTCAAAAAAGAAAAATGGCCTTTGGATTTATTTGTTCTTTCTGCTTTGTTTTGGCTTTTTATTTTTAATGCACGAATTTCCATCTTTTATTGCAATTAATTCTTTCTAGTTTATTTAAAGTGGTGAGTTTACTTTGAGTGTAGCTAATGTTGCTATACCCTGTGTTCTCCAAGATGTAATGTTACCCTCTTTGTTCTCTTTGATTTATATAATAAATCTCCAAATGTTAAACCTATAAGTTATACTTCTTTTTCCCCCTAAGTATGATTAAAGTAGACAGCCTGAAAAGGAACTATATCGTCTTCCTTCCAGTTTCAGTGCATTCAGCTTTTCTTTTCGGCCAAATACCTGATTGATTTTGCATATGAATTATGAATTCACATGTAATTTACTAGAAGGGACTTAAGGGTCTGCATGCAACTAATGAAAGAAATTAGTACTGATTTGTCTGCTGCATAGAGTCAACACTAGAAGAATTCTATAAGCTTCTTTCTGATCATGTTTATTTTAATTCAAGTTCCCCACCCCATGTAAGCGTGTGTGTATGTGTGTGTGTGAGAGAGAGAGAGAGAGAACGAGAGCGAGAGAGAGACTCTCAAACATTGGCATTACAACTGCCTGTCACCAGGTCTGCAGGTTCTCCTTTCTTTTCTATTAAGTTTTGCTTTATAGTTATTACTGCCATGCTGGGCTGACTTTCCCCAGAGTTTTGGGGCTGATGCAGTCAAGGTTCACACCACCTGCTCTTAGCATTCTTGGTCCTAGAAACTCCTTGTCACATACTATTGGAAATCCCTCGTTCTCTGTACTTGGAAGGAGAAAGCTTCTCTTAGGCTATTGCCTGCTCTTGCTTTACCCACATTTGGGGAGGAGTCACTGACAGCAGCCAGACTGACAAATGGAAACAAACCTCAGCCTACCTAAGTAAATTTTGAAAACCCTGAAATAATAATAACAAAAAATCTAGCCCAGAAGGGGTGGTGCCTGCCTTTAAACCCAACACTCAGGAGGCAGAGGCAGGTGGATTTCTGTGAGTTTGAGGCCAGCCTGGACTATAGTGTAAGCTCCAGGACAGGCTCCAAAGCTACCCAGAAAAATCTTGTCTTGAAAAACCAAAACCAAACTAACCAAACCAACCAAACAAACAAACAAACAAAAACTAAACAAATCTCCAGGAAGAAGAAAAGTAATTAATTTGTTTGTAAGATTGAACTTGGCAGAAGCTGCTCATTTATTCCTGGCCACTTAGACCCGAAATAATCACTCAGAAACTATATTATTTACAATACTGTTTAGCCAATAGCTTAAGCATATTGCTAGCTAGCTCTTACATCTATAGTTAACCTATTTCCATTATTTTTTATTTTACTACGAAGGTCATGGCCTACCAGCAAGGTTCCAACTGGCAGCTCACATCTTTCCACTTTGGTGGCTCTATGGCGTCTCTTACTCTGCCTTTTTTCTCTCAGCATTCAGTTTACTCTCCCCGTCCCCCTGCCCAGCTCTATTCTTCCCTATCACAGGCCAAACAGCTTCTTTATTCATTAACCAATAAAAACAACATATATACAGAAGGACTTCCCACATCAGATTGATAGTGCAGGATAAAAAAGATATACCAATGGAATTGATTGATGTGTGAATAGAACAGATATATTGGAAAAATGGAGTGGAATGTCTCCATTAACAAATCACACAGATAGTAAATTCATTAAACTGAAAAAAAAAGAAATGAGAAAGGATAGATAGGCAATAAGGGAGGGTAAAGTGTATCAGTTGACTTCCAAAATATGACAAGTAAAAGAAGAAAATGGAGGAGGAGGAAGGGGGAGAAGAAAATATTAAGCCAAGTGCGTGTAACACACCTATACTCTTAGTACTTGGGAACAGCAGCAGGAAGATCAGAAACTCAAGGTCATTCTCAATGACATATGGAGTTCAAACACAATAAAGCAAAACCAATGGACTGATTTCATCCTTTAACAATCCCGGAGTGCCAAACTAACTAAAAGATGAAACCACATCACAAACAACTTTTAGAACAAACTGAAAAAAAAAAAATAGATTTCAAAACAAAAGGACAAGGCAGGCATGGAGGTGTGCCCTGTAATCTTAGGACTGAGGATACTAATAAGTTAGCCTAGGCTACACAAGCCAGGCATGGAGGTGTGCCCTGTAATCCTTGTGCTGAGGATACTACCAAGGTAGCCTGGGCTACACAAGTCAGGCATGGAGATGTGTCCTATAATTATTGTACTGAGGATGCTACCAAGGTAGCCTGGACTACACAAAGCAGGCATGGAGCTGAGCACTGTAATCCTCATACTGAGAATACTAACAAGGTAGCCTGAGCTATACAAGTCCCCCTGGGCTGTATATCAAGATCCTGTCTTCAGCTAATCAAACCCAACTGATAATAACAATTATTAAAGGATAGCCAAAGTATCAAACAAGGGCACATGGAAAAGCAAGAGTGGCATTAGTATCAGAGACCAATTTCAAGTTAAAAGCATTTGAAGAACAAATAAGGACCTTAAACAATGGTTAAAGACTCAATATGATTGTGGTTGTTGCACTTTGGAATGTTGAAAATTTCCTAGACCAAAGATAACCATGAGAAAAGTAAAATATCCTAACCACAGATGGGAAAGAAGGAAAAAAAAAAAACATGGTTGGCCATCCTAATAAAATCAGATTTTTGAGCCCATGGGTCAGCACTTGCTAGCTCAGTCTCTAGCCTGTAGCAATTCCCTTCCTTCTGTTTTCAGTTTAATAATTTATTTCTCTCTCAGGGATTCTTACTACGAGTTATGTTTGCTAAGTTAATACTCACACTCTATTACTATTCTCTCATTATTTCAAATGCCTGAACTTGCAACTTGCTCTTTCTTTCTTTCTTTCTTTCTTTCTTTCTTTCTTTCTTTCTTTCTTTCTTTTTTCTTTTTTGATGGTGCAGAGATCAAACCCAGCACAAAATAGGCAAGTGCTGTGGAATAATCTTTGTACATTGTAAATATGTATTACTCTCATTGTTAATAAAAAGTTGATTGGCTGGTAGCCAGGCAGGGCAGCCAAACTGTAAAAGATGGGGGAAAGAAGGGAGGATTTGGAGGAGTCACCAGGAGATGCACAGGCATCAAGACATGGAGGACAAGTAAAGTCACAAGCCATGTGGCAATACTTAGGGTAATAGAAATGGGTTAATTTAAGTAGTAAGAGCTGGTTAGTAATAAGCCTGAGCTAGCAACTGAGCACTTGTAATTAATATAAACCTTTGTGGTTATTTTGGAGTTGGTGGATGGGACAGGAAAACTCTGCCTACAGGCAAGTGCTCTTCAATGACCTCTATCTCCAGCTGTTAACCTTCTAGAGTCTTTTAGCATAATCTACAGCTTTTTAAATTCATACCCTAAGTTGTTTCTTTCTGTGCAGCCCCAACTGACATGGAAATTGTGATCCTCCTGTTTAAAGCTCCCAAATGCTGAGATCTCATGCCTGGCTTCTCGCCTTTCCCTTGGAGCAGTTCATTCACCAGGAATCATCCTGACTAAGATTCCCCTCTCTGACTCCTAGCCCCAGAGCTGAAGTTCTTCATTATTAACTTGTGTGGAGCTGGTTAATGGTACACCCATCACATATGGGATTGTTCAGCCAATTTCAGATGCTGACAGTCTACCACCTGGATTGACAAAGCAGCAGCCAGAAAGTGAACACATGAAGTACCAAAAGAAGTCTCCAGACTTTCACACTTTTCCTATTTCCAACTTCAGGAATAGGTGGCTTGTTGGGTATGGCGGAAATACTTGTAAGCTTAGGACTTGAGAGACCTATGCAAAAAAAGCAAGAGGGTCAAAAGCTTGAGGCCAGCTCAGATTGCATGAAAGGAAGCCATCTCAAAATACAAAATAAGCAAATGAATAAGCTAACAAAATAAATTCAAGTAAATAAAAACAAGTAAGATAAAATAATTCTAAAATATATATTATATATATGTATGAAGCATAATGAAATTCATTATTTTGTACAATCAATTAATGCTAAAAAATGGGAAAATAATTCTAAAATACAGTTTAAAAATGTATGTAATAGGAGTTAATGATATAATTGCCAATAAAAAGGAAGCTTTAGGACTTGGTAAATTCATCCTGTGGTTCCTTGTATTGGAGAGAGAAAAATGCCTTGAGATGGGAACACTCACCTTTCCTCTGTGTGTGCTAGTCCCTGGGCCGAGCTCGTTCCAGTCTTCAGAGTTCTGACCTTTGTCCTTGAAGTGTAAACCAAACCTTGGGCTCTTGATCAGACTCATGAAAGCCTTTATATCATTCTGCTTGGTGTGCTTCCAGGACCAAGGTCATCTTGACAACCAAACCCTGCACTGAGTTAAAGTGCATAAAAGGCATTGATTTTACTAGAACAAAACAAAGAGTATTGGTCATGTATAGTAGCACATATTTAGTGCTGGCATTTGGGAGGCAGAGGCGGGAGGATCTATGTGAGTTTTAGGCCAGCTTGGTCTACTTGTGTGAGCTCCAGGCAAGGTATGATTTCATAGTGAGATCGTGTTTCAAAACAAAACAAAAAAACAAGGAATACTTTTGTTCTTTCCTACCTTCCATTTTTATCCCATGTTGTTGTTGTTGTTGTTGTTTTAATGTTGGTGTTTTTTTGGGCATCCCACTCCTGTGTGATCTCCCCTGAATTGATTCATAACTACTTCTTTATTCTTTTGAGCTATCAGTGACCTTAGAGAAAACCGGTCAGAAAATCCACTATTGTCAATTGTGATGGTTTTATTGCTTTTTTGAGACAGTGTTTCTCTGTAGCTTTGGAGCCTATCTTGGAACTTGCTCTATAGACAGGCTGGCCTCAAACTCACAGAAATCCGCCTGCCTCTGCCTCCTGAGTGCGGGGATTAAAGACGTGCGCCACCACTGCCTGGCTCAATCACAGTGGTTTTAAGACTCAGCTGCTTTACCTGGGCAACCTCATTTTGAGCAATTGCCTTAGCACTTAATTGGCTTATATTAAATAACTTTAAATCACTAATCATCATGTTTAATCATTCAAAATAATAGTCTGCACACAGATCATCATATAAGTTTCTTTAAGAAATTAAATTAATTATATTTAGGTATGACCCTTGTATCCCTAATCTCTCCAATACCTTTATCATAAAGGGGTGTTGAATTTTGTCAAATGCTTTTTCCGCATCTAATGAAATGATCATATGGTTTTTTTCTTT
>NC_022012.1:56671857-56682241 GCF_000317375.1 Microtus ochrogaster | reverse complement strand
GGCATAAGCTAGCCGGGCAGGCGGCCGGGGTGCTGGGGACTCAGCCCCGCCACTACTATTACTACATAACAGCACTCATAATATGCATTTAAAATTTAATTGTAGATAAACAGATAATTTTTAGCTTGAAAACTATATATGCTATAATAACTATATTTGTTTGCACGAGCTTTAAAATAAAAATCCTTTATATTACTTATCAACCTTGAAATTTTTAAATAAAGATATCATGTAGATTTGTTGGAGGAGAGGGGGAAGAGAAGACTGGCAACTGGTCCAACTTCCTTTGAGACATTTTAAGGTACAGTCGTGAATGCTGCCTTGCTTTACGGTGAAGACTCAAGATTCTGCCAGCTATAAACCACATGAAGTTATGAAATGTTCTCTCTGCTCACTGATATATCTCCACCATTTATTACAGTATTTGGCACAAGCTGTTTGCAGTGATAGTTTCTAAATCGAATGAACCATTTATTTTTCTGAATCCTAGACACTGGGTGACACCTCAGATGCAAGCAATAATGTATTTGTGACAAAAACGTGAAGATCTAAATTTAGCGGAAACACCTATCCATCATTTTTACCTGGTGTTGTTTTTATGGGCATTTCATCACAAGGAGAATTTGCCTGCTAAGAGTTTTAAACTCCTGCCGGTGCAGCAGAGCCTGCTCATATATTTGTTTTTGGATGTTTACTATTACTTTTCCAAGGAGATCGTGTTTGAGCTAGGTTATCTTCTGGTGATGTTCCTTATTGTGTGCACAGTCATATGCAACATCTGAATCACAGGTTCTTACAATTAACACTCAACTATTTACTGCTTAGATGCAAATTGTACGAACACTGTTTGTGGAGGGATTGCTTATGGGAACTCTTCTGCATACTAGAAGTTTTATCTTTCGGACAAGTAGAAGAACCAATGACCTTACCTCTCCTACTGCTTAGACTAGCAGCTTTCAACCTGTGGGTTGCAACCCCTTTGACAAAACTCAGTCTCCAAAAATGCTTACATTATGATTAATAATAAAAGCAAAATAACAGAAGCAAAGCAGTTCTGAGGCCCCCCAAAAATGGTTTTGTAGTTGGGGCCACCACAACATGAGGAACTGTATTGAAAGGTCACAGCATCAAGAAGATTGAGAATCACTGGCTTAAACTCTTGAGTTCTGCCTTCCCTAAGTTATGCTTCAATATTATGTCTACCATGATGGACTAACAATGTGGTCAGTTCTGGACACTTAATACCTGATGACAATTTTCCTTCAAGTTTACTCCTTTAAGCAGAGCAGGGTATTTTTTTCTCTAATAAAATAACAAAATGCAACAAAGATAGTTCCAGAATTCATAAGTATCACAAATGCAGGATATGCAAAAGTAAACAGAAGAAAAATATGAAACTCTAGTCAATGATAAATAGGAGAAAATCACCAGGGTCCAGGATACAAGTAATTAATCTCACACTGTGTGTCCACAGAAGAAACCATCCATTTTGGGAGTTTAGGAGTCCAGTCTCTTTGTCCTAAACTGGAGTGGGTCTGGAATGGAGTCAGGTTCTCAGCACCGAAGGTTCTATTTCCTCAGCAACACCTGTGGCAGCTGGAGATGGTTGGAGTGAAAACTCAAAAGTGAAGAGTCTATAGACGTCTTCAGACTGGCACCCAGAGCGAGCTCTGAAGTGTGGTCCTCAGCTCAAAGATATCAACCTGCTTGAGTATGAACTGTTTTCCACCATGTCTGACTCCTACCCTCATTTTATAAAGAGCAGAAATCTTAAATTTTTCTGAAATACAACCTTCCCAGTTTGTGTCACTTGTTGTGATCCCTTTATAATTCCATATTAGTTTCAGAACTAGCCTGCTCATTTAGCAAAGAGCTGAAGATTTTGTCAAGGATTGTGTTGGATCTATACACCAGTTTGCAGAAGGAATATTTGTGATTGATAAAGGACTTCTGCAACATGTCTGTCTGGTTGTTCTGTTAACACCAAGACTTGCTGGGAGAACAATATAGAATACACACAGAACTGGGAGAGAAAATATGAATTCTCTCCTTTAAGAATTTTGAGCCAAGGGAAAAAAATCTTGAGCTGCAATTAACTACACAGTTGATGGCTCTCTGAGTACCTAAGTGGCTGTGTGGGAAGACACTGTCCTTGGTGACTCTGAATGAGTAGAGACCCTGTGGTCACTCTCTTTTGAAAGGCAAATCTTTAAAATTAGTTTTCAGTTTTATATCTTGGAAGTGTCTATGGTCCTTGAAAATTATTTCCTACAGTTTCAGTTGAAATTCCTGTACTGCATTATTCTCCCAGGGAAAACACTGATCTGTCATTAAGTGTCACTCTCCCTCTAGAGTCCTTAAAATGCAAATTTCTAGTGCACCTTCTTGGTGGTAGAATGACCATCTAGTGTTTTGTTTGTTTCTATTCAGCTGTATGCTATTTTGACTGAAAAATAGAAAAACCGCATATATTTACTTTTTTGTTAGAATCAGGTATATGGATGCATTTAACAGGCACTAGTCAGCAATACCATTGACTGAGTCTTGGGCTTTAAACAACTGGCATCTAGATAGACCCAATTGCGACAGACAAGACCAACAATTAATATTCATTTTACAAACTGATCTGTAGAGAAGCTCAAAAAGAAAAGCCCCAAAGTTGGAGAACAATGACCAATTAACTTCAAATTCTTTCACTAAACTAGAATGCAGACAAGGCTCCAGTCACACCACAATAGAAAAGTAGACCCATGCAATCCAAATAGAGAATCTAGAAGTTACTGTGCTTATTTGTGAACACCATATCTCCAGCAAAGTGTGAACTGCATCCATCCTACCTGATCAATTAGATTTTGGGGAATTTTGTAACTCACTTCTATATAATAGGCTCGTACACCTCATCCGTTGAGAGCATTTCTTAAGAGATATCTTTTTTAAAAAAAAAATCATTCTCATCCTCAAGACTATGACACAAGAAAGGAAAGTCTTTGAATGGCCCTAAACAAGGTGATTCACCAAATCACATTTCTATCTTCTCCCTCTTCTAATGATAGAAAATGGGACTTTTTTAGAAGTCTCAGGACCTTGGTGGTCTAATGAAAATGAAGGCGTGTGAGATGGCTTGAAATAAAATGGGCTGCACTTGGATCACTATTAGGAGGTGTGGCCTTGTTGGAGTAGCTGTGGTCTTGCTAGAGGAAGTGTATCACTGTGGGGCAGGCTTTGAGGTCTCTTTTCTCAAGCTTCACTCAGTGTGACAATCAACATCCTGATGCCTGCAAGTTGTAGCTCTCTCAGCTCCAACACCACGTCTGACTGCACACTGCCATGCTCTCCTTCATGATCATAGTGGACTGGATCTCTGAAACTGTAAGCGAGCCACCCTCAATTAAATGTGTTCTTTAAAAGAGTTGCCATGGTTATGGCATCTCTTCACAGCAATAGTAAACCCTAACTAAGACAGCGTGGCAAACAGAAATTGTAGGATAAGGAAGTATGCATCCACACTGGTGAATTGGTGGTTCCTTCTTCACTAGGGTTATACGGTGTGTCTGATGGTTAGTTACCTCATAGCTTTGGTTCATTCTCCTTCAGGGTTACACATTTAACTTTTCACGTGGCACCTTAGGTAATAGAGTCATTCCCCAGTTTCCTTTATGCCTCGATGTGGCTATTTCATTAAGCTTGTTAATGAGACGTAAGTGAAAGTAGTGTGTGAAATTTCAGGACCATATCCTTGAAAGGGAAGCTTCCTTTCCCTACTGCCAACTTGTGCCCAGGTTGTAGACATTATAGCAGGTACCAAAAGATGGAAAGTTTACAACAGGGTGGTGGAATTGGATAAGGACCTGGAACCTGCCCACACAAAGCACCATAGCAGCCATGGAATACTTACTATCTGAAGAGAAAACAGGTGTGTGGTTGGTCATGTTAATTTGAATCTCTATTATATTTGCTGCTGAACAAGAAACAATACAGCCCATAGGGAAAATAATAACAAGGTTCTACTTAAATATTATCTATATTTTAAGGCTTGAAATATTGTGTCATAAGTCACTGTTCCCCTACAGAATCACAACATTATAAAAATGGATCGTTAATTTAGTGCATAGCTCTTAGAGTCTAATGATAAATAACATTCTTTTCCTTCTGTAGAGAGGACATATTTCTCCAAGGAAATAAGAAATTGATAGCATCTGGATTTTTTTAGTCACTAATACTCATCTTTGTCCAGTGGGCCTGTCGTGTAGTAGCTGTCTAGCAACAGTTATCTTGTTCTACTTCCTCTAACTTGCCTTTCTTGCCTGTAAGGTCCTAATTTCTGGCCTTCTTGTGAGATTCGAATGAGATGATATCTAAAATTCTGAGTCTAAGATGCAGCGTTAGTGATGATACTCTCCTCTCATCCAGAGAGCAGGGTTAGGCAGACGTGCCATGCACTCATGCAGCTGTGTTCAGCTGTCACTTAATGAGACACCCACAGACTGTCATCAGCTAACAATCCAAGTGAAGATTACTGTAGCAACAACAGTGGCGTAAGTGTACAGGTCTTTTTGCTCTAAGTTGTGTGTGCTATTCTCTGCACCAGAAGTCCTAAACCTTTGTTAGGAGGGGCAGGTGGGAAATCCAAGTGAGGGCCGTGTGGGAACACCACCCACATCACTACAATCATTAGGAGGAGGTGAGTGCTTGTTGCAGTGATCCCCCAACCATAAAATTATTTTTGTTTCTATGTCATAACTATAATGTTGCTACTGTTATGGATCTTAATATAAATATCTGTGTTTTCTGATGGACTCAGGTGACCCCAGTGTGGTGGCAACCAACACGTTGAGATTCTCCATCCAGGGGTTAGAAATGATCTGTCCTATTAGTCATTCTTGCAAATTTTCCAGAGAGCTGCAACCCTGTGGAATCTCGTGATTTATTTATTTATTTTGAATGTCCCAGCTAGCTTAAGCTTTGAGATCTGTCTATGGCAGAACATGACCTTGAACTTCTAACCTGTACCCCTTGACTTCCTCAATGCTGGAATCACATACAAGGGCCACCATTACAGGATCTGTGGGCTGATTAAAACAAATTAAATTGGTGTACAAAGTAATGGATTTCAATGATGGCATGGTGTGTGTGTGTGTGTGTGTGTGTGTGTGTGTGTGTGTGTGTTATGCCATTCTTTGTTCTTATTCATCAGTAAAACCTTTTTTGTGCCCCGATAAACCTCTCCACCAATGCAATAATTCAAATCAGACCAAATCAAATGAAACAGAGAAAGCCCAGATTTAATGGATGCTCCTGGGTGGCCTTCCAGCTCCCCAGGAATGGAGATGGGGAAGGAAAACTGGAAAACCATGTGTTTGCTCTCTGGGGGGGGGGGCAGTTTAAATACCCTGTGGGATGGTCACCCCTCCATCTCTGGGGGAAGGGTCACCATTTGGTGGTCTTTTTGGAGGTGGAATCTGGACTGAGGCAACTCTCAGGGGAGGGGACTTGGGATGGAATTTTCCACACAGACATTCCAGACTCTTTGGGTATATCAATGCTGGTGACTGGGGTGACTCTTCCACTCAAACATCCCAGACTCTTTGGGTATATGGAGGCCAGGGGCTTGGGTAGCACTTCAACACAAACATCCCAGACTCTTTTGTTATAGGAGGATGCTTATTTTTTCCCAGTTTCTCAGCCCCCAAAAAATCATACAGAAACCATATTATTTGCAATACTGTTTGACCAACTGCTTAAGTGTACTTCTGGCTAAATCATATATCTTAATTTAATCCATCTCTTTTAATCTCTGTAAAAAGAATCTCTTTTACTCAATCAAAGACTCCAGAAGGATATATAATATTACCTAAGTAAACAAGTGCATTGTAAGCAACTTCGAAAACTCTAGAATTGACAGAGACATCTTGCTGCATCGACAGCAACCCAAAGTTCTTCTCTATTGTTGGGGCATTCATCTTTAGCCCACAGGCCCAGGCTCATAGTATTCAGGAGACTATTCCATGAATCAGGAAATTTGAAGATCTGTTTTGCCTTGTAATGGCAAAGTCCATCAGTTGCTTTCTTCTGTGTCCTGCAGAATGTCTTGCAGACTCTTTCACGTAGCAGGAACCCTGAAGGACCATCTCACCTTTAGAAAAGTTCAGCAGTCATTTCTCTGTGGGTCCTGCATGTCCAATTCACACAGCATAACATCAAGCAGTCCAGTCAAGAGCAGTTTCTTGCCCAAATGGCTAAGAAACTCCGTAAGGAGCCTCTTCAATGCCCATCTTCCTCTTGAAGTAGCTTGGTGCTGCCAAGAGCAGATATGTCTCATTGTCATGAAAAGTCTTAAATTTTTAAAACATTTTAAATGCATATTCTGTAGTCTTTGAAAGGTTTGAAGAATGCCTATCCATCTGAAATATATCTCTGTCCATCTAGAAAATCTAACTAACATAACTACAAGCTTGACCATTATAGAAGGTTGTCTATTAACCTATATTTCTTAATTATACATTACATTTTTAAATGAGCTGCATAAACACAATACCTTAATCAAGATCAGAAATACATATACACAGTATAACGAAATTGACTTAAATTTGTATCAATAAACCAAGATCTATACCAATTCAAAGTATTCATATCTATATCAATATCCCCCTTTAAGTATAAACAAACATTTATAAACAATCATTTAGGTAATTTGGGTGTAGTTCTCTTCAGGCTGCTTCCTGTTTTTTGTTGGCCAAAGTAATTTTTGGGGGGTGTTTACAGCCACCTTTCAGGGGGTCTTGGTCCATCAAACCGCATTAGTCTGTAAGGATTTCACAGGTTCTTATCCTCTGTGGAAACAAAAGAAGAACCTCTTTTCCAAAGCAACATATCCTTAGACTCAAATTTTGAAGACAAAATACTTTTAAAGTATATATGTTAGTTACTTAGCTCCTTCATAGTCAAAAAAATTAAAGAAAACATAATAATATACATAAGTGTATATATTTGTATATATAATATACAAATGGCTCCACATTAGGTGCCATTGGTGATAGAGGTTTCTGTCCTGCCAGGTCCTGCAGCTGTTTAGTCCCCCCAAAACATATAGAGGTCTACATTAATTATATACTGGTTGGCCTATTATCTCAGGCTTCTTATTAACTCTTATAACTTATATTAGCCCACAATTCTTGTCTGTGTTAGCCATGTGCGTTGGTACATTTTATCAGTGAGGCAGTCTCATCCTGCTTCCTGTATGTCTGGATGATGACTGCAAACTGACTCTTTCCTCTTCCCAGAATTCTCCTGTTTTCATTGCCCATCTCTATTTCCTGCCTGGTCACCCTGCCTATACTTCTTATCTGGCCAGTGGCCAATTTGCATTTTATTAAAATAATACAAGTGACAGGATAAAAGGCCATTGTCCCATAGCACTCCCCCCCTTTTTCAAGACAAGAACTCTGAATCTAATATCCTTTGTTTAGCTTTTTATTCAGACCATTATCCAAAACAACTTGAAAACCAGCACTCTAAACAAAGAATAACATCTATAATCCATTTTTGGGAAATGTGGGAGTAGTTTTCCAGGCTATTTCCTACTCATTGGGGGTGTTGATAATCTTGTGAGGATCTAAAGAAAGTTTAGAATTATGGTCAAGTCCTGACTGAGTATTCTGTAAGGCTTGATCATCTCAGCCAGCAGTCTTGAAACTGTTCTGGATGTAGAACTCAGGAAACTCCAACAGAGGTCCTCTGAAATGTTGGATTATCTGAGCCATCTGCTCCTATCAGAGACTCTTCAAGGGGTCTTCCTTGATCAAACCTGATTTTTCTTAACCAAGAATGAATCCACAGCTTCTCATTTCCTGTAGAAACAAAAACGAAACCTCTTCTTCAAAGTAACATATCTTTTGACTTCAATTTTGAAGTCAAGGCATTTTCAAAATACCTATCTTGGGTTAATCCAGCAGCATTTATAATCAAATGTCTTTTTTATCAACTATTGCTTCTTCCTCAGCCATCAAACAATTCAAAGACAACACAATAATATACAGTATCCAGACTCTCTATGTATTATTTTCCATCTTTATATGGCTTTATTTTAAACCCTATTTTTTTCTTTTCCTTTTTAATTGTTTTTCTTTTGAGGCTAGGTTTCTCTATGTATTTTTGGCTGTCCTGGCACTCACTCTGCAGACCAGGATTACTTGAACTCACAGAGATCCGCATGCCTCTGCCTACCAAGTATTGGAGTTAAATGTGTATGACACCACACCCAATTTTCTTTTTTTTATTTTAAGGACTTTATCATTTTTCGTTTCTCTCCCAAGCCTACATATATTTTTGAACACACCATAAATAATTTAAAGGTTTACTTCATCTGAATCTCTCTTTTCTGTTTATCTCTCTTTTTCTGACCACATGAGTCTTTAATTTGATAAGTGATATGGCTAGCCTTGAAGCCATGGCTTTGACAGCTGGATCCACCCCATTTCTTAGCTTTCTGAGAGTCTGGCCTCATGGAAGAGGTACTGGCTGGAGCCATGTTTATTGCCACAGCTCTATGGTGTTTCAAGGTCCCTGCCAACACCAAGAAACATGCTGTCAGATATCCATAAAAACCATTTAAGTGTTTGTTGGTGGTGCCTCTTAGAAGAGTTGCAATGTTTTTGCAGCTAAAGCTGAGTCAGGAAGCCTATCTTAAATGAGACATTTTTGCCTCTAGCAATTAGAACACACCAAAGAAAATGCTGCTACCAAGAAGCTGTGCTTAACTCTGTTCTTTTGTGTCTAGAATTCCTTTCCAAGCTCTCTCGGATTTTAAGTGGATTTAGCTGTCCACGTTGGGTGCCATTTATTGACAGAGGTTTCTGTCCTGCCTGGTTCTGCAGCTGTTCAGTCCCAAAGAAACACACAGAAGTTTACATTAATTATAAATTGATTGGTCATTAGCTCAGGTTTCTTATTAATTCTTATAACTTATATTAAACCATAATTCTTGTCTGTATTAGCCACATGCCTTGGTACATTTTATCAGTGAGGCAGTTTCATTTTGCTTTTTCTGTGTCTGGATGACAACTGCAGACTGACCCTTTCCTCTTCCCAGAATTTTCCTATTCTCATCACTCTGCCTCTACTTCCTGCCTGGTCACCACACCTATACTTCCTATCTGGCTACTTGCCAATCTGCATTTTATTAAAATAATACAAGGGACAGGATAAAAGAGCACTCTTCAGGCATATGGAGGCCAGGGGCTTGGGTGATGATTCCACCCAAACATCCCAGACTCTTTGGGCATATGGAGAGACCAGGGATGTGGGTGACACTTCCATCCAAACAATTGGATGTTTTAGACAGCAGTATGGGGATAGAATACACATGTCTATGGATAGGAGCTTGCTGCTTCTGGCTCTGCATAGGGCCCTCTCTAACAGAGGCTGACTCCTCTCCACTGCAGCAGATGACCCTTGAGAAATAGGTTAACTCAAGCTATGTTTAACATCAGCAGATTCATTTATCTGTATTGGAGCTGTGTACTTAGGTTGGTATGTACTCCCAGTCAGGTGCTAAGGTTTTAATTTAAAAATCAAATTTGAAAAAAACATACAAAATATATTTCAAATTAAAAAGATACCTGGAATTTATTTTGTGAGTTATTTCCCATTACTAAGGGCAAGAAGATGATGTAATAAAGAGTTTTAGATTTATTTGATATAATAAATCAAATACTCAAATGATTGAGTACATGTAAAAAAGAATCAAAATCAGCAATTCAATTATTGTATTTTCCTCCTTATTAGAACAGTTAGGAGTGAGCCTGTTAAGCTGGATCTGTATTGTCATAACTTGCTCTGCTGGCAATGTCTAAATGAATTAAGTGAGTCATGAGTCAAAAAAATTTCCAGGCAGTTTTAATCTCCTGTCAGAAGGAATGGCCGGCGGAGTCAAACATCACTAATTTTTTTGTTTTGGCTCATCTTAGAAGCTTGCATTCTTAGCTACACATCTGTGGACTTGCATTTTAATCTTGAAATTGCACTCTCAATATATTCTAAAGGTGGTAAGCATGAATGGGCATGTCTTTTGGTGATTTGCTGGCTCTGGAAGGGTCATCCCCATGAGATGCCAGATGTCTTCTGAGATTTCTGAAGTTGTATTATGACCCAATTCCTTTACAATCCAATCCAGTCCAACCAGAACCCAGAATGCTTATGTTTTCTTCTTTCTTTCTTTCTTTCTTTCTTTCTTTCTTTCTTTCTTTCTTTCTTTCTTTCTCTCTCTCTCTCTCTCTCTCTCTCTCTCTCTCTCTCTCCCTCCCTCTCTCCCTTCCTTCCTTTCTTCTCTCCCTCCCTCCCTCCCTTCCTCTCTTTCCTTCGTTCCCTCCTGCCCGCTCTTCCTTCC
>NC_022012.1:56664472-56671701 GCF_000317375.1 Microtus ochrogaster | reverse complement strand
CTCCCTCCCTTCCTTCCTTCCTTCTTCCTCTCTCTCTTCTTCCCTCCTTTCCTTCCTCTCTTCTTCCTTCCCTCCATCCCTCCTTCTTTCTCTCTCTTTCTTTTTTTCTGATAAAGTTCAACAAGTTCAAAACTTCCATTTGGAGATCATTCATATTCGGTGTGTGTAATAGAAAAAAAGTATAGGACACAGCATGAATCTCTGTCGAGACTAAGTGTGGGCAGAATGTGATTCTTACAGTTTATATAAAACTCTCTGAGATGTCCTAGGACTAAGAAATTTATGATAGAGCATGATCCAGGAATGAGGTCAGCCTTTTTCGTCTGCCAAGAGCCCATGGGCTACTGGAAACTTGTGTTATTACTGTTCCATTTGGCTTCTCTTCTAATCTGACAGATTAAGTTCTACTGGGCAGTTCTGCTAAGAAAAAGACCTTCTACCAGGATGGGTTAGTTCAAAGAGGAAGAAAAACCTACTCAGCAAACATTCTGTATTTATTTGCTGGAAGGTTGTGATTTTGAAGAAATATTTACCTACTTGGAATTCTTTGATGATCCAGAGCACTACAAAATGGAAACTAAAATATTCAGTCTCATTTAAGACCCTTTGCTCTTACAGTTTAGCATGTTAGAAATGGTAGGCTGGGATGTTATGGCTTATTAAATTCATTTAAATTTCAGCAGACATAAAGCAATAGATGTGTTTCAATACAGACACTTAATGTTTCTGGAAAGTATCATTGCCTGGGAGATGGAAACCAGTTCCTGACTTTTTCCATGATTCATGAAAGTGTCCATAACAAGCTTTTGGTTCCAATTTTTTCTCCCCTTGAGTGAGTGCTCCATGCTCACTGGTCTTCCTTCCCAGGTAGGCACTGTTCCTTCACACTTGGTACAGAGTTCTTTACTTTTGTAGGAATATTCTCTTTTACCTGAAAATAGGCATTTCTGGCTTCCAAACTTGGAATTAAGTAGATCAAATCTCATCTTTTATCTGCTTACATTTAATTTTATCCTGACCATAAGATGCCCACGAGCCTAATTCCATCAAGATTAAACATCACTAGCATCTCCCTATGTACCCCTCTCTTATTCAATTCTTTTTTTCTCCCCAGAGATAAATATTAATCTGTTTTTAAGTATAATATTACACAGATCCCCTCAAATGTATGTAATATTATTCATGTATCACACAAAATTTATTATGTCCATGTATCCTCCTGAGAGAATTTACAACTGTAACACTATAATTATTTCTTGCCCCAAGGTAGAAAAATTTGACAGAGATAAAAATGTGCTTTGTGGGATTCTCCTTGTACGTACCGCTATAGCCAGCCACTTCTTGATCAGTTAAACACTAACAAGTAGAGATGCACAAGGACATTGTTTGAGCAATGTCACAACTGCAAAAGCAACACATAAATTATAGTCCACACTGTGTAACAATGAGAAAGAATGAGGTATATTTCTAATCAAAGGTACATTTCTAATGCCTTATTATTTAGTATTACATCATTATGATGACTATGTGGTGCTGGAGATCAATCCCACGAAATTGTGTATGCTAGACAAGTATCTATCAGTGAGCTTGTACCCCTAGTCTCCCCTTTTTTAAAAGAGCAAATTAATATTATGATGCCATTTATGTTTTAATATGCTTTTATCTGCATAGTAAACAGTTCTGGAAGCATTCAGTAAGAGCTGATGGCAGTGGCCATCTCTGGGGTTGGAGGGAGATATTGAATTGCTGCCGTTAATTTAACTTTTACCAGAAAAACTAACGTTAATTGATTATTTAGAAGTGTAAATAAGATTTAAGTTATATGAGAAAGGTCAATGTAACATTTTCAGAGCAGGCTAATAATACTGTGGCTTGAAGCAAGAGATTAAAACTATCTCAGCAAATGACTAGTTTAAATAACTTCAAGGAGAATAAATAAGCTGGGGGACTGAACTCAGTGTCTGTGCAAATACACACTCAATTCCCTTATGTCTGCAGTGTGTGTGTGGGTGTAAGCCGGTTAGGCACCGTCAAGCAAGAAAAGTCACCATCAGCCAACCAGAATGTCAGGGCTCACCCAGAACATAAAAATCAATGATCTTAGATTGACAGGAGCTGGGGAACACATAAAATATGTGCGTGAGAAAACCACCAAGACGACAAGATGTACTGAAACACTAGAAACAGAGGGAACCGGTACCAAGAACTGGCTGAAGCAAGACAGCAACCAGGAGGCTGGTAATTTAATTAGGAAGGGAGTACTGACAATGGAACCAGAAAAGCAGCAGCCCCAACCTGAGACCAAAGTCCTCTAGGTGAATTTCAAAGGGAAGTAAGCCACCAGCTGGAGGAGAGTACCACAGGTACCCTTAGAAAGAACAATGCAGTCATATTTCAGGACTATGGCTACCCAGGATGGAGGAGCGTAGAAATGGCTGCTTCCTGGGGAGGAAAGCCCTTCTCCCTAACTCATCTGAGCTCTGGACCTGTTGTCTGCTCCATTCTCATGTGCCTTCAAGTGAAACCTCCCAGTGAATAGACTCGACCTGGTGATGTTCGGTTCTCCCCACCCCAGGATGAACTCTGCCTTTATACCAGCTGCCAGGAATGTGTCAAAGAAGGAGGAAGAGGGGAGAAGGAGGAGAAAATAGTAACAGCATCTTTCCTTCTTATCTATGTGAATGGACTTGGAGTACAGTGGCATAAATCAAGAACTCAGAGTTGTATATCAATATGAGCACCACCCTGTGAATCTGTGACGACATGAATTGGGCACACTGATTCTCCCTATTTTTTCTGTTTCCTGAGAATTAACCTTTGTTAAGTTTGGATTAGTTCTGATGTTGGCTGCTTTCAACTGTTTGGTAAGTCTTCATTTCTATATTACACTTTTAGATCAGTGTTGCCAAAACAGAGTGTTCTTGTTTAGACTGTACTTTCTCCAAAGCAAGGCTTCCCATTTCCATGGCTGGAATACAAGTTCCACTTTCAGAGATGCTGGGGGTTGAGGAGGGCAGGGGAGCATTCAGGGTAGGGAGGTGACCTTTCAGGCTGCACAATCGAGTTAGGCAGATAAGTGTGGTCTCTAATATCAGATCAATTAGATCAACTCAGGCTCTGCCATATACAGCCATTGGAAAGTTCACATAACTGTGTTGTGCCTCAGCTTACCCATCTCTAAATGGAGAAGAGTAGCATTGACTGTAGGCTAATTACATCAGTACATATCAAGATCTCAGAGAAGTACTGTGATATGGTAAGAGTCAAAACACATCTTAGGTCTTTTTCCAGTGATTTTTATGACACGTTTTAAAGGTTTATAGAATACTTTCCCTCTTAAATATTGAAAACAGTTTTTTGGGAATTTTTCAGCTTATCCTTTCAGAACTATAACTTATTTAAGAGTTTACCTATCAATAGATTGGAAAGCTAGTTCAATGCTTCAGAGCACTTACCACCCAGCACCCACATGGTAACTCACAACCATCTGTAACTTCCATTCCTCTTTGGGCCTCCAGAAAAATAAAACAGTAAAATGAAAAAAAAAACAAGAAAAACAAAAAAAAAAACTACGTGCATACACTTAAAAATAAATAGAAGTACTGATTTATAAGTTTTTAAAATAATGCATAAGTCAACCCATCTTAACGTTTTAAAGGTTAAGAGAAGATAAAAGGCCCCCACATATGTTTTCTCAAATGACAAACATAGATACTGGGGAGACAGCTCAGTTAATAAAGTGCTGTATGAGGACCCAAGTTCAGGTTCCCAACTCCCGTGTAAAAGCTTGGCCTGCCAGGAATTGGGGAGACAGAGATAGGTGGGTCTCTGGAGCTCAGTGGTGATTTTCACTCCCGTGAGAGACCTTGTCTCAGAAAATATAATGAAAAGCAATTAAAGAAGACCCCAACGTTCATCTCTGCTGTCACGTGTGTGTGTGTGTGTGTGTGTGTGTGTATGTGTAACGCACACACAACAGCAAAGGGCTGTGTCAATGCTGGAAGAGACCCTGAGGCCCTGAGTTTCATTGTCACTGTGATGGTTCTGATAGCTCAAGTTCCTTAGGCTAAGGCCCATCGGTTCAGCATAGTCACAGCCAGAGATTGCTTTACTCTGTTTGTGGAGAGAATAAAGTAGCATTTTTTGAAGGTCAAGTCTCCAAGGCAGTCTCTCAAGTCTCCGAAGCACAGAGGACTCTAGTGTGTTTCAAGTAATGGTTCTAATTAGATTTGTTTATGCCTGTGGATTCATTTGAGGATATTTCAATGACATATAATTTTAAGAGTCCAAGGAGTGTGTGTGTATGTTTGTGTGGTGTGTGTGTGTGTGTGTGTGTGTGTGTGTGTGTGTGTGTGAGAGAGAGAGAGAGAGAGAGAGAGAGAGAGAGAGAGAGAGAAGATATAAAAAAAATGAGATCATGCTATTTGAAGATTATAAAACTTGTATTCGGTTGGGCATTGGTGGTGCACACTTCTAATCCGAGAACCCAAGAGCAGAGGCACCTTTGAGTTTAAGGCCAGCCTGATCTGCAGAGTGAGTTCCAGGGCAGCCAGGGCTACACAGAGAAACCCTTTCTCAGAAAAACAAAACAAAACAATAACAAACAAACACAAAAACCAAAACCCCAAACAAAACAGGTATTCTTATCTCTGGAGACATACTATTGAAATAGTTTCTTTTTGTCCTGGGGGAAACACTGTAATGACGCATTTCATTTGTATTGAAGTAAGATTTAAAAAAGGTTGATTTTTATGCAGAAATGGCGGTTAAGAAACCAGTGGAGCTTAAGCTCTGGGCAGATGGCACCTGGCTGTTTTCCCTTCCAGGCTAATGTCTTGATGTCTTCTTGGGAAAGAAGTTAGTGGGACTTCATGAGGGCCAAGGGAGCAGGGTAGAAATGAGGAGACCCCAATGCTTCAAGTTTCAGTGATGGTACTCAGCCATATTGTTTGAATATTAGATGCTTCCTTTACTCTTAGTTGGCAAGGTAGGATACTCCCATTCATTATGTTTCATATCTCAGTGCCTCAGATCATGATGTCCTTGACAAACCTTGGGAAACAGTAAAATCATTACAATAGCAATTTGTCATCCTAATTTCGCGTCCATCTTTTTTCCCTTCCCGATGTCATAATGCCAACTGAATTTACCACTTAGTACATTTCCATTCACTGACCCCTGACATCGCCATAGCTGCAGAAGATTTCAGTATTGTCCTTCCCTTCTGGAAGTTTCTAGGCAAAGCTGATGGGGGCAGGGGAGCCCCTCCAAGACTGAAATCTAACCATACCCATCTTGTCACTTCCTGATTGACTGACCCAGGATCTGGTTTGTAGAGAAACAGCCCCAAGAGAGCTGGGGGTTTCACTTTCATCTGATGCATTCCCAATACTCACTAAAAAGAAAAAAATAAACAAGTCCGAGTAATAGGTCCGAGACTCCAACCACTGGCTCTGCTACTTCCCATGTGCGTTCTAAGAAGAAAACACTGTCAGGCATTTACTTCTCTTTCTCTTCATGGCTTCCTTTTCTGGTACTCTAATCTTACTCCTTCCTATAAATCTCACATCCCATTTGAATAATAATATTTAGCTTCTTACTGTTCTTCTAAAATTTTGTCTTTAATAAGAAAATTTTGCATTAGAGATTAACCATCTGCCACCCCATCTCGCTTTAAATAATCCGCATATTTCAAAGAACTGTGGGCAGTTTATGTGTAGTGAGAATGAGAGACTGATTTTAACAAGAGTAGGATCTGCTTATAGCTGTCTTAAGAACCAAGTAAGAAGTGAGCTGTTTGTCAGTTGTGATTTTTGAATTCTGCATGAAAATAGAAAAGCGTTGGCACCAAGGCCAGGTGAGCCTGGCACACTGTGGTTGAGGAAACATCATTGCATGGTGCACTTACCATCTGGGTTGTCATGGCAGAAGGATATCTGTGTGAGCTGACAGTTTCAGTTCATCTTTTAACATAAAAATGTTAGGTAGGGGCTAGGGGAAGCTGGCAGGGTACTGGGGGGACCTAGCATGGTCCTGGGTCACCAACACAATCGCCTTCAGAAAGGCTGGGTTTGGTCTTCAACGTTTTTATAATGAACACAGTGTATATGCAGCACCGACCAGGATTCCAGCAAGCAATCCAAACGGAGTGTCTGGAGGGTTCAGAGATGGCTCAGGGGGTTGAGAGCATCTGCTTATCTTCCAGAGGACCCAAGTTCAGTTCCTAATGTCAGGAGCCATTTTCCCAAAGATTATAGCAGGAACCATTGTCCTGGGGATGTTTGCGGAGAGCCCCACACCCCAACTGTATTGAGAACTGTTTGTTGGCGGAGCCCACCCCATACCCAACTATCTTGGGAGCTATCTGTTAGCGAACCCGCCCCATATTCCAACTATCTAGAGAACTGTTTGTGTTTGGAATCACAAAAGGAACGATTCTGCTTGCATAGAGAACACTAGGTGGGTCAACTTGTGATCATTGCTGCCCCGGCAAGATCCCTTCCTGCCCTTGCCATGCCCCTGCCCCCATCCTTAGCCAGATTCCTCATCCAAGGGCTATATAAGCTGCTGCCATTATGCTAATAAAGGGAGACCTTGACAACAGATCTTGCTTGGCCTCGTTCCTCTTTCCCACCCATGTCTTTTCAGATAGCGCCTCTTCGGGACCCTGGAATAACTGACCTGCCAGGCGGGTTACATCCGAGCACCCATGTTGGTCAGTTCACAACTCCTGTAACTCCAGTTGTATGGGATCTGATGCAGTCTTCTGGCCTCTGCAGGCATCTAAATCCCCTGACATATGCACATGCACATAAATAAAAGTAATAAGATAAATATTTAACGTAACTATTTTGAAAGCATTTTGATTTTATCTCACATCCTCACATTATTATTTTAATTAAGCCCCCTAAAAATGCTGAAAGAATGCAAAACTCTTCCAGGGCTCTTTTTTATTAAAGATTTAATTTTTAATTTTCATTCAGCGAGTATAGGAGGGTATTGTGTACCCAAGAAAAGGTGCCCATGGAGTCCTACAGAGGGGATCAGATCCCCGGAGCTAGAGTTATGGGAGGTCGTGAGCTGGCTAACATGGGTGTTAGGAACCCATACTGAGTACTCCAGAAAAGCAGGAAGCACTCTTAACTTGCAGCCATCTCCCCAGCATCCACTTCTAGGGTCTTCATGAGACAGAGAGAGAGAGAGAGAGAGAGAGAGAGAGAGAGAGAGAG
>NC_022012.1:56661885-56664372 GCF_000317375.1 Microtus ochrogaster | reverse complement strand
AGAGGAGAGGAGAGGAGAGGAGAGGAGAGGAGAGGAGAGAGAGAGCAAAGCAGAAAATGTACATGGAGGTCACGAGTAAATTATACAAGTATTTTAATGTCACTTAAAAGACCCATTGGCATTATTGTTAAATAAATACCTTGTTTCCCAAACATGCAAATCTAATGGAATATATACATTATACATATATAATTTAAATATGTAATTAATAGTAGAAAGGTAAAAATTAATATACAATCCATTTTATGGGATTTGTAAAGGAGAACAAAACTAATTCTATTTGGAAAATTCTTGGAGGGCTTCCTGGAAGAGGTAGCATATAGTCTAATAGAAAATGAAGGGCACTAATGCTTTCGCTGTTTTTCCTCACTTAGGTGTTTTCATATCATCTGATCAGCCCCATTTTTTAATGCAGTCAATCAAGAGGTGAAAAGACTTATCCTTAAAGAAATATATTCTTAATTCTAAAAAAGATGAATCTAGAATGCACAGGACAATTTCCTATTTCTATAATGCACACTGCAGATTTCAGGATTCTTTATTTGTACATATGCCTTACATTCCATCTTATGCTGGCACAATTAAAACATTTTGTTATAAATACTTCTCTGTACATGGGATGGGTAAAGTCCACATTTGAGCTTGTGATGCCGCTCATCTTAAGCCCAAGTTAATTCTAATGTCCTTAGGACAAAGAAGTTATTATTAATCATCAATGACCCACTTAAAATATTTTTAGCATGCATGAGAATAAAAATTATGATTATTTCCTTCTTGAGTCATAATAAAAAGAATTTTGAGAGATGGTGCATCTTTTAGAGCAAAGGTGGGTTGAGAGAGTAATTCTACCAGCATCGTCCATGTGGAAATAGCAGAACTTCTGAAATGCAGGTCTCTTGCTCAGGAGGGAAATGATTTCACTGTGTTCATCTTCCACACTCCAGATTAGTTTTATGTGGGGAAACAGATCCCTGGCATGAGGTTCATCAGCGTTAGATCTGTCTGGAACAAGTGTGTGGCAAAGAGCAGTAACATCCCCAAGTTTACGCACGTGCTGAAGTCCTGAGTCAGCCGATGCGTGGCTGACATCCTCAGCTAAATGTGTCCAGTGACTAAACTCACATGACTGCCTTCCAGGGACTTGTCCTTTCAACTGCCAGGAAGAGAGGAATTAAAAGCTTTGTGGAATACGGAAGTTTCCATAGAAGCATATTTTGTATGTGAAGCATATCCCCACTCTGCATTCCCACCCTTCTCTTTTTTCTTGCTCCATTTCCTTTCCTTAGTACCTTTTGTTCTCTTAGACAGTTTTCCTTCTACGTTCACATCATATATTCACACACATGATTTTATGCGTCTGTCAATCTGCGGAGCACACACGAGAAAACACGACATTTGTGATTCTGAGACTGGCTTAATTCACTTACTATGACTACCTCCAATGCATCCATTTTATTACAGGTGCAACTTAATTCTTCTTCACCGCTAATAAGTTGCATATATGCATAACACATCGTCTTTATTGATTTATATGTTGCTGGACATCTGTATTGGTTTCAAAACTTAGCCACTGTGAATAGTACTGGATAAGCACTGGTGTTCAAGGATTTCTGTGGAATGTTCGCCTGGAGCCCTCTGGAAATGGAGTACCCAGGAACGAGACCCTCATATGGTAGATCCGTTTCTAGTTTTTAGGAAAGCTTTCATACTGGCTCAGTTAATTTACATTCCCACCAGCAATGTTCTAGTGTCTCTTTTGTTCACATCTTCAGCATTGTTTGTCATTGTTTCTTTGACCAAATGGACCTGGTCATCTTCAAGTGACATTACCTGAGGATTTTTGAGGGTAGGCATGCGGGATAAGGTCATTCTTCGCTTCTTGTTGTCCGTCAGCCACCCATGCGGCTTCTTTTCTGAATTAGGACTCACACGCTCTGCACGTCACCCTGAGACTTTTCACATGAAGCCTCTCCTACTAACGCAGACACGCTAGATGCTATGCCTCTTCAAGGGCAGACAGGCAGCTGAGCTTCACCCTCAAAGCTGGTAGGTAGCAGCTTTTCCATGCCAGAGAATTGAGAGCCTGAGCTCAAATAATTATTTTTTCTAAGTTACGTTTTATACAAATGTGACGTTGTTCATTTTTGGAAAGCTATTTCCCCAAAGAACCAAGAGAGTTCAAGTTTGAAGCCTTGTCAAAGGCATTCTCCTTCCACAGAATTCCTCTCCAAGAGTTGGAGTTATTCTTAGACTCCTAGTCTTCCTTCGCCAGCCTCTGGACGTTCCTGAAGCACTAGGGAGACTCGGTTTTCTTTTCGGTTCCTTGTTACACCATTTCAAAGCAGTGCTCATGTGTTTTGTCAAAATAAGTTTCCACAAGTGGAACAAAATTGAGTCTCATTAAAAAATTCTAGGTGTGCCGGGCGATGGTGGCGCACGCCTTTAATCTCAGCACTCGGGAGGCAGAGGCAGGCGGATCTCTGTGAG
>NC_022012.1:56659400-56661785 GCF_000317375.1 Microtus ochrogaster | reverse complement strand
GTTCGAGACCAGCCTGGTCTACAGAGCTAGTTCCAGGACAGGCTCCAAAGCCACAGAGAGAAAAAAAAAAACTAAAAAATTCTAGGTGTGAGTCTAGAGGGAAAATATTTCTCAACTAGTAATGATAACTTTTTATTATCATAACAGAATTTCATGTGTATGGATGTTTTGTCTGCATGTATACCTGTGTACCATATGTGTTCCCCATGCCCACAGAGGCCAGAAAAGGACATTGATCCCTTGAAACTGGAGTTCCATAGGGTTGTAAGCCACCATGCAGTATCTGGAAATTGAACCTCTGGAAGAACAGCAAGTGCTCTCAACCAGTAAGAGATCTCTCTATCACAGTAATGATAACATCTTGATAAGGAGGAGTTCAAATGATGCTGCTCCAGACTCACCTGAACTGACAGTAATTGCTCAGCTACTCTCTTGAGATAAGATGGGAGTGTATTTCTTAAAGTAGCTCCCTCACTGGTCACTAGTTGGTCCCTCTACGTTCCTACCACATACTGGTTAATGACTATCCCCAATCCCTCTGCATTTCAGTTCTTTGAATTTGGTATACTCTCAGTTTTGCTTGGCATTTGTTTTGTCTGGCCATTTGAAATGCTTCAATACATAATCAGTTACAGTCACTACCACATTTACAAATGTGTCTCAATAAAAAAATCATTTTTTTTAAATTGAGAACTGTGGAATGATGAATAATTATGTTCAATTCCTCACTTTCATATATTAATACTGAGTATCTATACTATCCATAGGATGAAAGTATTCTTTTCATCCTTTTGACTTTAGGCTTACCTGTGGGGTGTGCTTTAGTCAATGAGGGATTAGTAGAAATGATGCAAACAGAGGCTTGATGGGGACTTTATTCCTGGCTTTATTATGAAAAAAGATGCTCTCTGGGTAGTGTGATATAAGAGGAAGGAGAGACACATGGTATGGACTTGGACCAGTTTGCACCTTAAAGCCAAGCTGACAGAAATTGAGATAACCCACTGATGTGTGAATGGGAAATGGTCATTTGCTTTTAAAAGTCATTGGATTTAATATGTTTCACAACACAGGAAAACTGACTCAAGAGGACAGTACAGTTCAAGCTCTCTTTCAGACATTAGGTGGTCTTTTATCACAATGTTTCCTAACATTTGGGCTTCAGGTGAGAAAATCTTGAATGTGTTCTGTTCTTTATGTGTGAAAGTTATTTATTAAAGATGTGTTGAATTCTGTATCTGAATGCAATAAGAACAGCTTCAGAAGCTGTTGAAAGAATTCTATAAAGTCCAAAAGTCAGAGAGAAAGAGCTAGCTGATTAATTAAGCAGGAATTATAGATGCCCCTCAGGGTTGTAGAATTCCCTGGTCCATTTTTTTTCTGGCTGGCCATGAACTGAACCTGTAAGTGGCTGAAAGGTACTAATCAGACACAATGCACAAGTTAGAGGAAAAAAAATCTTTCTCATTATGAGAGATATTTCTTTCTAGTGATTATAATACCCTTGTCTCTAGATATTCCTACCTGGCATCACGTACTGTGAAAACAAAATCACAGCACACTCCATTTAAGATAGGATAGCTGGGCTGCATATACCCATGGCTAAAACAAGACAGATGTGTAACACTTCTCTAGGAAGCAGCCTGAAAGTGCAGGCAGTGCTGGTATGTCTTATGGGGCAATCAGAACTCTACTTTCTTTCATCCTGACTGTTTGCAATCTTTAGCAAGTCACCTCTATCTGTAAAACTGCTTCAAAGCTCAAGGTGCTAAATTTCCAGCCACTGGCTCCATACTCCCAGGGGTGTGAAGAAGGAAGGGCAAACGGCACTGGGTTCGCAAGTACATACTTACGAGAATCTATAACTTTAACTTATGCAGGTTGTCTAGACAGTGTGATGTTTAAATGCATATATGTACCAAAACGAAGTGTACAAAACTGAATCGTTGTGTTGAGGAGGAAGATGGGAGTGGACACCGAGGAGGCGAGAATGGGAGTCTCTGCTCTCCTCTCTCGCTCTAATGGTGTGTCACATCTCAGCGTTTCCAAGATGAGACACATCATCCTAACATTCATCTGTGGAGTCATTGTTTCCCAAAACCTCATGGTTTATAGCACGCACATTGATTTAAAAACATGGAAATTATTTGTCTTGGTGAGAATCATGGTACAATGAAATTTATAAATCATTGTAAAGGCTTGTGAATTCTTGTCCCATGAAAGTACTATCTTCAGGCCTAGTAAAGCAGTCATGTTTGGCTGAGTGACAAGGGTTCTAAGAAGCGTGCCAGTGAAGGCGTAAGTCACAAACAATGCCACAGCAGTTTGGAATTATGATTAATAGGGTAGTATTTATTTAAAGGGGAAAAAACTTACAGATCACTG
>NC_022012.1:56642228-56658220 GCF_000317375.1 Microtus ochrogaster | reverse complement strand
AAAAAAAAAAAAAAATTAGAATTACCATCAGCGTGAACAACATCAAACAAGAAACATATGCTTAATGTTTCAATACTTACCCTATCTTAAGGAGTTTAAGTCTTATATTAAAATGAGTTGACTAAGTCATGAAAGAAAAGTAACTATGGCTATCTAGTCTTCATCCCCATCAAAGACCTGAGAAAGGAAATAATATTACCTGAGTAAACAGGAAGTGCAATCAAGCAACTTCCAAAAGGTGCAAGAAATGACAGAGACAACCGGTTACCTGGGCAACCACTCAAAGTCCCATTTGCAACATTGGGGCAACCAACTTTGGTTAAGGACTTGAACTACTAACAAATGCCAGGTGAAGAAGTAGGCAGATGGATAGACAGACAGACAGGTAACAAAAGGTCATCAAATACTGTGTTCACCACATCTAGCAGTAATCAGCTGGGAGAGCTTTGTTGAGACAGTTCCAGAAGTCTCTTTGGTGAGACCTCCAAGGAAGGAACAAATAAGAGCAGAAAGGGAACATCAACCAACCAAGGGCTAATAAATGTCCCCGGAAGCTCTGGGAAAACTCCTGTAGATCAGTAGCTGGAGTTCTAGTTCTAAATGGAGCGAGTCCCAGGCTCCATGTCCTCTTGAGTGAGACTACATCCAAGTAAAACAACAAATAGACAACAGATAGAACTAACATCACCAAATCTGACACCACACCCAGTAGCAAGCAACGGGGGAACTGAAGTAGTCCTCCCAAGTTCCTCTTTCAGGAAGGTCCTCTTTGCCCTCTTCAGGTTGAGCTTCCCAGGGTTCTGGCTTCTCTTCCCACTGGAGCTGGTTTTATGTCATGGGACAAATGACAGCAACTAACATCTGTTGGAAAAGGTTTGCCTCCTACCTGTTTTTTCACTCTTGGGCTGTTTTGCTGTCCTTTTCCCTTCCCGTCACAGAATCAGGGGCTCAGCCTATCCCCAGACAAGGGATCTTAGAAGACACTTTGAGACAAATATTGGGTCTGAAATGGGGAGGGGCAGCTCCACTTGCAGAGCCAGCTTCTCAGTGAACTCCAATAACACCCCACAGTTTACCAACATAGCAGAGCTGTAGTGTCTGTAAGCGTTTAAACTTCTTTTAACTTTATACCCATTAAACCTTAGCTTAAAGTAGAAACATGTTGCATATTTATCTCTTTATTCTATGAACTTTTTATTTGTTTATTTATTTATTTATTACTTACTTGGTTAAAAACAAAAACACAAGCACGTATTAGCCTTACACAGGCTCAGGGCCTTCAGCGTCACCATCTTGCACCGTCACCACTGAGCCACTGGAGGGTCTGCCTTCGCAGGCAGTGACACTCACAGGGTTGTCATCACCTGTTGTGATATGTTCTACGGTACCTCCCAGGTACCCCCGAGGCTGCTGTATTATGGCAAAAAAGATAATTAATCTCATTATTTTTATTAAACTGTCTGTTGCTAATGTTTCGCAAACAATGGGTTACATTGCCTCTCAAAGTAAAACAATTCCTACCTGTACCTGCTTTCACCCATCCCAGGCTAATATTGCTAGTTGAATGACCAAGGGCGACCTTGCTTTCTAGTTTTGGGGATGCGTGCATTTTTTCCAAACACTTCTAACACGGATGACATTCTTTACCCAAAGAGAAGTTGCCTAGGCACATGATTTAGAACAAATTTCCAGGCACTCTTTAATTTCTTCGTAATTTCAGGGGTGAAGAGAAAATATAAAGACACACACAAAACTGTGCACCCTACTTCACATGAAATAAAGTGTGTCTTCTCTATTGACCCTGGAGGATTTAAATACAAAAATTTTTGAGACTTTTTTTTTTTTTTTTTGGTTTTTCAAGACAAGGTTTCTCCATAGTTTTGGAGCCTGTCCTGAAACTTGCTCTGCTGGGCTTCAAACTCACAGAGATCTGCCTGCCTCTGCCTCCCAAGTGCTGGGATTAAAGACATGCGCCACCACCCAGCTGTTAAGACTTTTCTTTAGGTCTCTTAAAATAAAATACTGTGTGTGTGTGTGTGTGTGTGTGTGTGTGTGTGTGTGTGTATAGGAAGTGGTTCACCAGTAGAGATGAGTAGAATCCACTCTAAAGAACATGGAAAATAATTGTAAATAGGTGTGTGCCTCTCAACTTTGGTAGGCATGGGCATCATTTGAAAATTTCATATGTGTGTGTGTGTGTGTGTGTATGAATACATAACATATATACTTTGTTTACTTTAGGAAGATTATTCAATCTCCTTCATAGTTGCTTAAAGTTACTGTTAGTAAGAATTAATATGACAATCCTGATTTCTGACAAGTAAAATTTGAAAAAAAGGGCACCTTAGAATCAACAAAATACTGAAGAACTATAAATGACCGTTAATGATATAAGATATAAACTATAGACTACAAAGCCTAGAGATACAGGGATTTATAAACTAGCGGGGCTTGAGTTAGATATTAGAGACTTTAAAGTCTAAAAATCATGACTTTATTTTTCATACACATAGCTTATGTGAATCAAAGGATTATCCAGGAAGCTAACAATCTTTATGCTTAGCAGCAGGCAATAGAGAAAATGAGAATAAACGTACTTAAAAGTATTAAGTTAACAAGCCGGTATTTAACTGCCTTTCCTACGGTCTCAGAACTGCCTAAGAGAAGGGAAAGCTTCTATTCTCTTTTGTCCTTGAACTTCCCAGGCTTAATCTTTGATTTCTCAGAGCGGAGATGAATTTACTGGTGGCCTCAGTAAGAACCTTGAACTTCAGTAATGAGCACCTCCCAACCTGGTGCAGACAATGTTCAGAAGTAATTCACTAGTGGAGATGAGCAGTGTCTGCTCCACAGAATGTGCAGAGAAACTGTAAAACAGGTGCGCGCCTCTCAACTTGGGCAGGTGTGAGTTTCAGTTGGGTGCTCACTGCTAAACATCACTCTCCCTTTCTGGCTCAGCAGCTCTGGAGTAGTGATCAAAACATTTTCATTTTATGAGCTCTACCCTCAGCCCAGTGATACTGAGGTAGGTGGTCCATGGTGTAGACGGAATGGAACTGGTGGATACTTACACCCTGGGTTATGTCAACTGCCTGCGCCTTGCCAAGGGTAAGCTGGGATGCACTTCATGCCTGCCATAGAAGAACTTTCCATTAGATTTACCCTGTGCTGTTCAGACTTGTAAATTATTTTTCTGGCCAATATGTGTTGTAGGAGCTGTGGGCTGTGTTCCTGCCACCCAAACTCCTGGTTGCCTGGCTAGCTTATGCCCCGAAATAACAACACACAAACTGTATTCATATAAACACTGCTTGGCCCATTTCTATTAATGTGTGTAGCACCCCAAGGTGCATTTACCGGGAAGATTCTAGCCTACGTCCATCCTGGGTCAGAGCTTCATCGCGTCTGCCCAGGAGAGGGGAGCATGGCATCTGTCTGAGGCATCTTACCTCATTTCCTCTTCCTCCCAGCATTCTGTTCTGTTTACTCCACCCACCTATGTTCTAACCTATGAGGGCCAAGCAGTTTCTTTATTTTTTAACCAATGACCTTCCTCCATCAAATATGCTCAGAGAAAAATAAATCTGCCTCCTGAGTTTTAACAGGTCTTCCTGATTTTTAATACTGGCATGCTTTTCAAGTGCTAGGGATCAATCATTTCTCAAAAAAAAAAAAAAGTCCAGTGTGTTATAATACGTAGCTCTACCTAAGGCATTTCCCCTACATTCTGTCCTCACTGACGGGAACTGATGCTAATTCTACCTTTTGGAGATAAGGAATAAAACTTTTCTAAACTGGATTGGAGATAATCCCAGCATGCACCTCACACCCAGGTCCTCTAATTTCTCTCTCTTACTCTTTATTTTCTTGAGCATTCCAGCTGTTAATCTAATTCTTATATGTCAGCCCATGTCAACACAAGCTTTAATCCTTTTAGTGTTAAAATCTCCCCAGCTCAAAGTTGCTTGACAGCAACAGATGTAACGCGTTCCCAGCCCTGCGGGCATGATTTATGACTATGCATACTTGCATGCCTGCCTGCTGGACCTTCCATGCAGTAGCACTTGACAGAGAAAAGAATTTGGGGTAGGGAGGGACCAGATGAACCCATCCAAAGTGCCCTGGAAACAGGATTAGCAAAGGCTTCCACAGTAGTGGCACCAGGACAGTGTTGGACAGCGTCATCAAGTGCTATAATTTTGCTTTTTAGCAAAAAACAGACTCAAATATAACAGCCAAGGGCTCACACTTAGCACGGAGGGGTCAAAACCAGACAGACACGGAGTCTCAGATCCATAGCCCAGCCTTTTGCTGATGGAATGATATCCTCTGCTTTCTTCCATCTTTTGAGGACAACGGATTTCAGTCTAAGAGGACAACCTCATGTAGTCAGTTTTTCCAATCCGTCTTTGCGTGGGTTCTGGGGATCGAACTCAACTCACCTTTACCCCAATTCTTAATCCTTAAGTACTGAAATATTACCAAAAGGGGGAATAAAATTAAAGAGACGGGGAAGGGTTAGGCATGGAAGGGAATGTGAACTACATGTAACAATAATGTGATTCTTTAGAGGGAAATGTAGACACAAACATTGTAAGAGGCTTCTAGCCAAATTGGTGATGTAGAAAAAAATGGTCACAAATCACAAAACACTCTCAATAGAAAAGCTGACAAAACAGTAAATAAAAAGAAAAGCAATACATTATCTCAGCTGGAGAACATAGAGAGCGGGGCGTTTGGTTCCTGGGAATAATTGTTTGAAAGGAGCTTAATACAAGATATTTCTCAGTGTTCAGAAGAGAAAGGGAATGCCATGCTATTGTGATCACACTGTGTGGGGTCATGTGCTGGCGCTTCACACAAGCAGACCGGCATTTGTTTCAAACACTGGATCCCTCCAAAGCCTTTCCTCGTTGCTCTCCCCTGACGGTCATATGGGGCTGCAACATGATTTCTGATACAGCTTTAATGCTGGACATTTTTAGTAATACTCTTCCTTAGGATACGAGCTACTCAGGAGGTAATGAAGGCTAAGTGCAGCAGAACATGATTTGAATAAATGAGTATGCTTTCCATTCATTATTAGCTTCTTAAAAATGAACATTTACTCTGTGACGTTTAAAATGTTTATCACTGTTTTTAATTTTTATTTCATGTGCATTGGTGGTTGGCCTACATGTATGTCTGTGAGGGTGTTGGATCTTTTGGAACTGGAGTTAGACACCTGTGAGCTGCCATGTGGGTGCTGGGAATTCAATCAGTGCTCTTAACTGCTAAGCCATCTCTCCAGCCGCCTTGTCACACTCTTAAACATGTACTTGTCATTTCTCTCATTTACTTAAGACAGACTCTCATCGTAAAATCTAATCATTTTGCACCCTGCACCTAATATAAAATGGCAATGATCCTGTTTTCACTTGGCATTTGGAGACATTCACCATAAACATACAAAATTCTTAATTATTGTGTTACTATAGCAAAGCTAACTGTTCCAGCAAAAAGTCACTAGTGTCCTTGCCTCCCAATCACTAGCTGGTTTTCTAAAGTTGACAGGTAGGTGGTCAGAAAGCATGAGAGAGAGAAAAATCTATAGTTTTTTTTCAAGGCACAATTGACTCTTACACACCAAAAAATAATTTTCTAAATGAAAAGAATAAGAACAGTTGTGATTGTTGTTGTTGTGGCTTGCTTGCTTACTTACGTTGTTTTGTTTGGAAATCTCATTTTACTCAAAATATGGAAAAAAGTAAATGACATCCCTCCAGTTAGCAAAATGCTGGCCTAAGGATTTGAGACTCCCTGTTTGACTGGTTGATACCTCCATGCTAAGTGTGAGTCTTTGGCTATTATGTTTGAATCTTTTTTTACTAAAAAGCAATATTATACCACTTGATGGTGCAATCCAACACTGCCCTGGTGACCCTACCGTAATAAGTCTTTGCTAATCCTGTATCAAGAGCGCTTTGGATGGGATCAATATGGTCTCTCCCCATCCCACATTCTTTTCTCCTGGCATATATGCTCCCACATAATAATAAAATAATTTTTAAAATCTGGAATAATACATACTTATCTCTTTATTTTTTTTCTCCCTATATACATTCCTTTACTTGGAAAGATAACAATAAAGCTTGGATTAGCACTTACTGATTCTAGACACTGTTTACGCACGGAGGGGAGGAAAACAGAGCAGGGTATTTTCCAAGAAGCCAGGGTTTCCTTGTGATGAGTTTAGAAACAAAGCATCAACTGCCTTCCTAGGCTAGTGGTCATTAGATCAGTTGTTTAGGATTGAAAATGTGTAATGTTCATTACAAGGCCCTCCCTGACAGACACACAGGCTTTGAGCAAAGGTTCCCAGTCCAGGTTCTGAAAAGGCAAGAGTCAAATGGAGGGAAAACTTGGAGAGCTTAGCTTGAGCTCTGGGGATTTGCAAACAGAAGATCTGAAAATAAGAGGAAATTTGATTTTGTTCTGAGTTACGAGTTTTGAAAGGCATTAGAATGCAATTTTGTTCTGCTAGAGATACGGATTCTCAGTCTAAATTAGTAATGTTCTTTAGATTGTTAGTTTCAAAAATTTTACCATTATCTTTTAAGGTCATCATTAAAAAGTATTTTTATACCTTGGTCAGTTGTGAAGACCTACCCTGAGTACAGCTGTGATACCTGAGGCCTGTAGACCAACCCTGAGGTATAGTTGTAATACCGGAGGCCTGTAATAGACAACAGGGCTCAACAGCTGTGAACAGGTTATTCTAAACAGGCACCATTGCTACCACTTCTCGGTCACAGGATAGAAAGGACTCCATCCCTATGGTCACGCTTGGTTCACTCACATGCAACATCCTACCACCAGGGCACTTTGGACTCCCTTACCCTACTGCTGAAAGAAAGGTAACACTGAATCACTTGCCCATTCCCCCCGCCCCCCACCACAACAATATTTTGATATCTCCTTGGAACCCTTTGTTATCCTTGACTCTGACTCACTCACTGGTAATACCTCAGTGCAGGTTAAATAAACCTGGCTTACAAGCTCAGGCAATTAGTGTGGTCACATTCTATGGGTTAGAGTTCCTCAGAACCATATGTCTGAATGTGTCCTGTCAACATGACACTGATGGATGTGAGTTCATGATCCAGTAGATCCTAGTAGGTATGGGTAGTAGTGTGTGTGTGTGTGTGTGTGTGTTTGTGTGTTTGAGCCCACATGTGTATATATGTGTGTGTGCATGTGTGTGTGCATGTATATGTATGTGTGTATATGTGCATGTGTATGTGTGCATGTGTGTATGTGTGTGTGCTCATGTGTGTGTAGGTATGTGTTGGGAGGGGTAGATTAGAGATGCCCATTAGGTCTAGGAATTGTGGACCTCATCATTTAGAAGTGGGGTCCAGATGGGTCAAAAGCCATTCAGTGAAAGTTTGTTTTTAAAAGACCTATTTTTACTTTGATTCCTTTACTGAATTCCCTTATTGAAACTCCATTCAAATGATAGCCAAGGTTCCTGTTTGCTTTATTTTAAAAAATAGGTCAAAATGAACTTAACCCAAAAGGTCTCTTCTTAGGTATTCTTTTTGTTTTTACTTAGGTAAATGGCATATTTAAAACGTTTTCTAGCTACTTTTTGATATTTTACAACAATGCTACTGGTTATCACTTATTAATCCTGTAGCTGGTGACCTTCCTAAAATATTGCTTGCCTAAATACAGTGTTTCTTCTACACTGGGAATATTTCCTTCAGCGTTCCCACTATTATTCCTGAATAATAATGGTAATAATTTACTTTCTAGTCCTTACAGCTCCCCCCGTTCTCATTACACTGAAATTACTCCATGTTAAACATAAATAGCTATATTGGGGATAATTACAATAACTTACCAGTTTGTTCTAAATTCTTTTCACACCTATTTCGGTCATAGAAATTCTTGTTAATAACTTGTTCCCTGAGAATTTGTCTCTAAAATGGTTACTAAATGTTATCAACGATTTTTTTTTCCTGTAGCCTGCTGAAATTGTGTTTCCTTCTTTCGCATGTCAATGAACTCCAGATTTCTAATGTTAAAGTGTCTTATAATTTTAGAATAGGCCCCACTCTGTGGCGGTCTACTGCCTCTTCTATATATGATGAGCTCAGCTAGCTATTGTTTTGGTATGACTGTGTACATGTTTGTGTTTGGCATGTATATATACAGGGTACACAGTATGTGGAGGCCAGAAGTTGACCTTGGGTGTCTTCCTCAGTTACTCAGTTACAGATTTACCTGGCCTGGTTGACCAGCAAGCCCCAGGATGACTCATCACCTCATCCCACTGCTGACATTACAGGCACGCGCCGACATGCCCTACTCTTTTACATGGGTGTTGGGAACCCAACAACAGTTCTTATGATTGGTCCACAAGCATTTTACTGACTGAGCCATAGCCCCAGACTCCTAATTAGCGTTTTGAAATCTTAATTAATTAATTAACCAATCAATTAATTTTTTGCCTTTGCATTAATGATTGTCCTGGCTTTCTCCCTGTCCTTTCCTCTTCTTAACTCTGATAGCAAATGTGATTAGCTAAACAACTGGCCTGTCAGGGCTCTCTCTTCCTGCAGGTGAAAATTCAGGTTTGGAGTTCTCTTTATTACTCTTGTACTTTCTTGTGCTCTCCTGGGAGGCCATCTGGTTCCTTTGTCCCTGAAAGGCAAATTGCGAGGCACCGTGCTTGCAGCTTCAAGACCAATTTTGAGTCCATTTGGGAAACTTGTAAAGTGTTTTGTTCACTCCAGAGAACTTACGAAGTGAGTTATTTTAAAGTTACTTTATAGATCCCTTTGTCATTTTTGATCCCTGCCTACTTATCAGCTGTGCCCTTCTCCATTCTTAGTCTATTTTTGCATTCTCTTTCCTTTTTTAGCTTTTTTAGCCTGTCTTACACCCCCACCCAAGGCCGTCAGTCCCACAGTACCACTGTTGATTTTGTTGATAAAGATGTCCGTGGGGGGTTTTTGTTTGTTTGTTTTTGTTATTTTACTTCATTCTCTTTTACTCTTGCATTCATTATTTTATTCTTATATTTTTAAGATCTGTGTTGTTCTTCTCTTTCAGGTGTATTAAGATACGTGTGTGGGCTTTGAGTTTTGCTTATTTTCTCATGGAAGCGTTTTCAATTTTAAGTTTCTCTACAGATTTTTGGCTGTCTGCCAAAGGGTTGACAGTGTCATGTCTTTATTAATGTGCAGCAACTTCTACAGAGAGCCATGCTGACTTCCGTTCCTCTTTGCTTGTTTCCATATGTGCTAATCAATTTTTTTTACTGTCATTTTACAAATTTATGAGAATTTTTTTAAGCCTGCATTTAAAGCACATCTGTTAACTACAGTTACCTAGGTCATTACTAACCTGGGATCCATTTAAACCCAGTTTCTAGAAGCTTAGCTAGCTTGTTTGAGGATTTGGGTGGGTACAATTCCATCCAACTCTATAAAAAGAGACAGTAAAACAAACTAAAACAGAACTTTAATTTCTAATTTGGTCTTTTCAGGCAAGATGCATTTCAGTGGAAAGTCCGTGGGCATATGACTTGCGCCTAACAGGGCATGAAGGGTACTTTTCTTTACTTCTATTGCATCTATAGAAAAGGATGAGATGTCCATCTTGATTCTGTGGGTCACATTTGCTATGGATTCTTCCCCTGAGGATAATAGGTTTCAAGTGGACCTCATTTTACCATGTTCCAGATCCTACTTTCTACTCTATTCCTCTGATCCCTGGTTTTGGCTTCCATTCCTCACACAAGGCCAACTAACATTGCCAAGTGCCTCTAGAACAGTAACAACTTGAAGGCTTAACAAATTTTCAAGAACTCTCATTTTCTTATTGTGTCCCCCAAACTCAGCCTCATTTTTTAGCTTCCAGCTCAGCTACATTTTGAAAAGTGCCTTGAAATCTTTTTTTCTCTGGTACCTCTATTTTCTTTTCAAGATTTATATCTATTATTTCTAGGTGTGTGTGTGTGTGTGTGTGTGTGTGTGTGTGTGTGTGTGTGTGTGTATGTGTGTGTGTGTGAAGGTCATGTGTACATATGTTTTGGATCCCTGGAGCTGGAGTTATCTACAGCAGTGACCCACCTTATATTGATATTGGAACAAAACTTGGGTTATTTACAGAATCAGGAAGTGGTTGTAACCACTGAACAATCTCTTCAGCCCAGTGTATTGCCTTTCTTATAGGAATTCTATGCATACATAGTCTAGCACACTTCTGAGAAATAGCTGCGTTTATGACACTTCATAAAATACCCAGATAAGTTTGCCATAAATAACAAATTGACAACTAGAAACTCTAGAAATACAGTGATTTTTTAAAACTTGGTTTGATCTCATATTTAAATCAACTCATCAAAGCCAGAGAACTTCTCTGTCCCTGTTCTTTGCCTTTTATGTCAATTTCAGTCCTAAACTGTGTCTATCCCCAGCAAGGTCACAGAATGTCCCCAAACACTGAGGCAAAACAGTTATTCAAGTCCAAACAAGGCTCTTGTTTTAGCTACTTTTCTATTGCTGTGCTAAAACACCATGACCAAGGAAGGCAGCTTATGAAAGAAAGCAGTTAATTTGGGGTTTACATGTCAGAGGGTTAGCATCTGTTACTCTCACTACAGGGAACATAGGAGCAGGCAGGCAGGCATGGCCATGGGGCAGTAGCTGGGAACTCACATCTCGAGACACAGCCAGGACGTGAGTGATACTGGGATTGGGGTAAGTCTCCTTCAACCTCAGATCCTACCTGCTGCAGAGTAGCATACCTTCTTCAACCAAGGCCACATTTCCTAAGCCTTCCCAAACAGTTATACCAGCTGGGGACCACGTATTCAAAGGCATGAACCCATGGGACCACAGTCATTCAAACCACCATGGTTCTCTGACTTCTAACTCTGTTCTGAAAATAAATTATCATTCAGACTGTCTTTCTCGGTGTTGATAGGCTGGACATGGGATTATCAGAAACAAAACAACCATATAACAGTATGATATGCTACTGAGAACAAAATGTGGCCTGTTGGGAAATTAAATTTCTTCACTGTCCTGTGACTCGTTGTTCTAAATATAAAACTGGACTAAAGTTAGAAGTATCTATATTTGGCATCTGTTGTCCACTATGGGATGGAATAAAGCTAAATATTGACCACACTGAAGGAATTCAAGGCTGAATTCTGCACCAACTCTTTCACAGTGAAACACGAGCTCTAAAACATGTGCAGAAAAAAAAAAAAACAATGGTTTTCTAATTTCACATGAGAACAGACTTAAAAAGATTTCCAGTTCACTATTTGTTGTTGTTGAGATGGTCTCACTGGGTGACCCAAGCCTGAGATCTCGCCTCAGATTCACTGTTACTGGTGTTACAGGGGTGTGCAACCGTGTTCAGCTTCTGCTAATCTGTCCATTTTGAATTTAATATGTAGCCCAAAGTACATGTTTACATAGTGCAGTGAGCTTGTGATTCAGTTCTAATTAACATAACTAAGGAATGCTTACAGGGCAAGACAGCAAGACAGAGAGATGCTTCAATGGTTAAATGTTTGTTTCCTAGCATGCAGGTAGGCTGCTTACAACCACATAGAACTTCATCTGCAGCTTGAGATCTGATCACACACACACACACACACACACACACACACGCACACACAAACACACACACTCATACACAAATGGAAAAAAAAAAGAATGTCTTGTTCTGTTTCTGGAAGTGAAATGCTCTGTATTTGGGTTATGCATACAATTTTGTACTTGTATCCTCATAGCTTTTGATTTTTGAACACCTGACTAAAGGCAAAGAATTTACCAGATGTATGGCTCACCCATTTTGTTGGGATGGGAGAATGAATGCCTGGCAACTTGAAGCAACCATTCTGAGAATTCTCATTTGCTGAGGTCAGAGGCATGGAATGGAGTGGCTGGAAGCGATCTTCACTTGTGGGAAAAGTGAGGGTCTGTTAATTCTAGTGAGCAGAAAGAAAACCTGGAATAGAGACAAAGAGACCAAAGAAATAGCCTGGCTTCTGCTTGCTTCCTTGATTGTTCTGGGTAGCTTGAGTGGCAGGCTTCCCACACACCTCTGAGACCATCCCCCACACGCTCTTCAGACAGCCAGTAAGCACCGTTTCTGTAGGGAGCCGTGCCTAGTTGGCAGCATGGTGAAAAATATGTCCTGGGTTCTGTATGGCTAATTATACACCAGTGTTTACAAGGGAGAGGTCCCTGATTCTGATCCCTGCAGCAACTGGCCTGGGCTCTAACATACGCACTTTGATTACCCCTTTTATCTTAGCATGAAGAGTTGGAAGTGGCATTTATTAGTCATAAAGTTATTCATTCCACTTAAATCCAGCTACAGTGCTTTCAGCTTCATAACCTCCAGTGGCAGTGGCTTTCACAGGTTGGCTAAATGTAGCACGGAGTAAGTTTCTTCCACGCGCTCTAAATTTATCAGCCATTAATTCCGCCAGATGACATTTTCTTCTTCAGTGACATTACGGAACATTCAGTTCTTTGGCTGAGAGCACAAACAAAGCGCTCTGTCAGGCTCCCAGACACTAAAGAATCTCCGCTTTCCCTTTTACTATGTGAGCTCCACTTGATTGACTTGTAGAAAACCTGAAATCTGTCTTTGAATTTAAATTTTACTCTTTTTCTCCCAATCTTCCGGGAATCACTTCGAATGTGTATTTATTATTGGTTTTAAAGCACCCCAGTTGCTGTGAGCAGGATTGATGTGTGGGACCAGTGCCGCGTGACCCCCTAAAAAAGTATCAAGTGTCTTGTGACGACGCCTCCCAATAAATTGCTGGTGGCCGTCGGTTCATCCAAGGAGCAGATGACAAGACGTACAGCATAATTTTAGAGCGATTGAGTTGGCTTTGTGTGTGCCAACACCTCCCTCCCTGACCAGATCCTCCACACGTCCTGATTTATGAAATTCCTCGGAAGGGTCAGTTCCTCTGATCACTGTTCCAACTAACCCTCCCTCAGAGAGAGGTGTGTTGTTTAAGCTACTGTCAACCGGCTTTCGCTGGGCGTAGATTCTGATGATGGAGTATGCCCTTTTTCTTTCAAGTCTGTTGTTTTAAAATCTTGTCCCGGTGAACCCTGAAATTCCAAGATAGTATTTCAGAGATGGCAGAAGGATAAGAGTTCAGTCGTGGCTGGGTTTTAATTGGCAGTTCTGCCATGACCTGCTGGAGGTTTCTTACAATACATGAGAAGCTTCCGCATTATCATGACTAGTTTTGCGTCTCTATGCTAATCACTCAAGCTAATGATGCCCTTAGCAGAAATTCAGGGTGGGCCACTAGTATTTTTCTGCCATTTACCCTGAGTTAATTCCACATTCTCCCACATAGTCGTTGCCCCAACATAGGCTTTCCAGCAGTTCATTGGCTTCTCACTCCCCAACATAGTTCTCATCCTTTCTTGTTCCACAGTGAAGGAAAAAACAAAACAAAAAAACCAAAATAACAATGACAAAAACAAACAAATAAACAAAAAACAAAAACCCTGGAAGTAGAAATAAAGAACTAAGCAAATGCTTCCACTGCTTTCTTATTTATAGCTTTGAGATGAGATTTCTCAATAGGTGAAAAGTACAGGTTACCCCTTAAAATCAAGCACAGTAAGAGATCTGAAGAATGAACACTTAAAAAACATGTTAGCCATGGGAAGTCACTTGTTACTACTAAACATAAAGGAATCATGTATTTAGGACTGATGAAAAGTTGGACATAAATAGGGACAATTTAGTTGTCATCCAAACAGAAAATGGCTAAAAATTATAATGATTGGAGGAAACAAACTTTTTAGCTTTAAAGAAATTGATATTTACTTGCACAAAATTGAAATTGATTAAAAAGCCAAAAAAGCAGCAAAACTAAAGTTTAAAAGTAATAAATAAATTTGGGGGAAAACTATAAAATTTGTGCATGGATTGATTGTATAATGGAAAGAGGTATCTACCTACTAAGTCCGATTTAAACAACAGAAATCAACTATAGATAATTTACACACACAAACCCTTGTTGGAATTGTATAATGTAGATTTAAAATAAAGACTGATATTAAAAATAGGTCTTGGTATGAATGAAAATCAAGGGGCACACGTCAATCTGGAAAACACTAGTTTCTGGGAATGCTTTTAGAGAACTTCAGATATTGGGATGTGGCTTCAAGCATTTTTTTTTATTCTAGTTCATTGTTCAGAAAATTCAAGTTTCAAGGAGGATCTAAATGACCAAAAAATGTAGGCATGCTCTATGCTCTTCCATTTCAGCAGGACCTCAGAAGGTGGCAATTCTGGAAGGATGATCTATACACAAAGAGAAAGGATTCTCTGCAGGCAAAATAAACAAGTGTCTATCTATCACAAGTCCCATTCATAGTTAAGAAAAGATACCGAGAGGAAGAACAACCTTGAGAATCTGAACTGATGAAGCATGCACAATGTGGTGTTAAACAGTGTAGATGAGGAGAGGCTCACACGAGGAAGAGACGACGCCAACACCAGAGTGAAGCATTCAGAAGAGGAGGACTTCTTAAAAACAGAAAACATAATTTCTTTGAAACATTAAACATAGGATTGGCATATGATCTACTTCTTGGTGTTTGCCCAACAGATCAGACGGGGTATAGTTGTGTTCACAGCAGTATTGTTCACTGAAACCATGATGGTGGGGAAAGAGCTAAGGCCAAAGGAGCTCATGGAGGAAATGCGTGTACACACAACAGAGATTTTTAGCCATGGTAAGGAAGGAGATGCTGACAGATGCCTTGGCGTGGAGGAACCTTGAAAACATTTCACAAAGACATACACTGTATGATCTCATGTATGTGCTGTAGCTGGAATAACAAACCCTGTATGATCCCATATGTCCTGTAGCTGGAACAGGTGTCAGGTTCAGACAGAGGACTAGAGATTGCCAAGGGTTGAAAAAGGGGGACGAGGGTTATTGCTTAACGAGCAGGGAGTTCCTGCTTGGGATGGTGAAAAGGTTGTAGAAATGGGCGGCAATGATCATTGTACAAGAGCATGGATGTAGTTAAGGCACTGAATTCTATATTTAAAATGACTAAAAGGGTAAATTTTCTGTTACCTACTGCTTGCCATAATCTTTGGTAATTTCTCATTTCTTAGGGTAAGGTTATGTTTACTGTATTTATAAACCGAGAACGGCTTCAAATTCACAGTGATCTTTCTTCCTTTGTCTCCTGAGTACTGAGATTAAAAGCATGCACCACCAGTGCCAACTTTTTACTTTTTAAAATAAACGTTTACTGTTAACTTTGCTTGAATTATATAAAAGTGATAATATTTAGCATTAAACTAAATTAAATATACTAACCTTTTAAAATACCTTACAGAAGCATAAAACCCCTTAAGTATTTGTAACAGAAACTGTAATAACTATCTGAAAAGCAGTATTCTTGCTGACTTGTTTCTCTTCACTGATAAAACCAAAGCTATTTAAATGGCACCCATATGTCATCTAGACTTACAATAGAAATCAACTTGAAAAAAAAAGCCTCAGCAATAAAGCTGCATGTGTTCTTCTGGGACTGGAAGAGCCTGGGGACTTTTATAATGTGGCCACATTATAAAATGCACATTTTACAGAGCAATGGAAAGGAAAAATAAATTGTGAAATCAAGTAGGAAAGTGTTTTACAGATGATACTGGCATAAAAGGAGACAGGACAATAAAAAAAGAGACATCTCAGGAAAAAAAAATAGAGATGCAAAAGTCCTGAAAGAAGAAAACTTCTCATAAGAAGGCAGAGATGAGTAACGGAGTGCTAAATGCACGCGGAACCGTGTGTAGGAGCACAGTAAGTTATACGTTATACAGACCGTCAGATGGCACCGTGGCTAAGTCATTGGGGATCTGAAACAGTAGCGTACTGCTCTCTCTCTCTCTCTCTCTCTCTCTCTCTCTCTCTCTCTCTCTCT
>NC_022012.1:56633499-56642128 GCF_000317375.1 Microtus ochrogaster | reverse complement strand
CTCTCTCTCTCTCTCTCTCTCTCTCTCTGTGTGTGTGTGTGTGTGTGTGTGTGTGTGTGTGTGTGTGTGTGTGTGTCTGTCTCTCTCTCTCTTTTCGCTGTGCTGGGATACAGGCTAACTCACATACAAGGCAATCTCTGTACCGCTAGCTGAGAGAGTAATCTCAAAGGAGAAATGAAAGTTGAACACAAAGGTACGAACCTCTCCAGGAAGTTTTTCATTTGTGTGGCATTCATGTTTTTGTTTTGGGTAGAGTTGATTTCTTTCGTAGATACAAGCAATGTATTCCTTCCCAAGGATTCTTAGCTACCCCAGGAGAAGATTTTTCTTTCCTCCTGAGCGTGCTGAAGTCTGGGGAAAAGATCAAGGAAGTGTAGAGCCTGCTATGGGGACTGCCTGATGCTGGGATCCAAGTCTGTACATCATGGGACCGAGCTGTAACCCTTGCCTGCGCCAATGCCTCCCTCGTCTTGTGCCTTGACCACCTCTAGGTCTGCTCTCTGCTATCATCTTCAAGGAGCTTGTATTCATTTATCTCCGTCTTTGCCACCGAAGCCTGTCTGTACATTGGGAGCACAGTAAGTTATACGTTACCTATATAGTTATAGTTATATATTACTTGGGTAGTCAGTCCATGGCAATGCTATTCAATACTGACTAATTACATTAGGGTACAGTTGCTTAAGGCTTAGTGCTCCACCTTGGAGTCTTTAGTTTAGTTCAGTACTGGATCATTCCCCATGAAAGACACAATGCAGGAAGACCAACTGCTTGGGGCCAAATCAGACATCAGTATGCCTCCCCGCCCCCAAGAAGAAATCCATACAGATGATGTGTGTCTGGAAGTCTTCATCCAGGAGTCTAGGTTACAAAGTTTTCAGGTGACCCCCAGATTCTGCTGTGCCAATCAAGCTGGTAAGAAAACTAAGCTTAAAAATAGAAAACTCAGGAGTTAGCATATTTCACAATATGTGGGTGGTTTGGGGGCATAGGAAGGTTTCCTGCTGCTTCCAGGTAGTGGGGAATTATGCCAGAAAACTGAAAATTTGTGGCAGGAAGAAGGACAATGTGTTCTGGAACCTTCCATGGAGGCAGACCTTTCAAGTCACCTAGTGTGGGAACTAATATAGAAAGATGCCTTGACAGGAAGCGACAGAGCACAGTAAACTCTAACTGCATACACAGAAGAAAATAGCAATGTCATTTAGCCTTAAGTCACTACTAATATGGAAACAGGGATTCACAGCAAAAAGAATCCGGACTGGGCTATTATCCATTCAGATGACACATTCCGCAGTGTTTCCAACACTTAAATAGGGCATCATTCAAAATTTCTCTAGGCATCACTCAATTCAAATAATTCAGTTAGAGGAGAAAATAGTGTGGTAACTACACTGAGAATTTCTCTTTGTGTTTGTCTTATAGTGAAAGCTTTAAACGTTATCTCCCCCTTTAATCTTATAGCTCAGCTTATCAAATGATATTGTTACATCTGGATATCTGGTAGAAATTATTCAATTATACTCTCTTTGTAGCAACAGAGCTGAAAAACAATAAACATGGAAGTCTGAGTCTGTCTATAACTGAGGGAGTGCATGTGGAAACTGTCTGGAGCGAATCCCTCCTGCTCTTCCCAGATGTGGGGGTGGCTGCCTTGGAGCTCTCCAGGGGCCGTTACTCTAAAGACCGTTTGTGTAATTGCTAATTTCCTTAGCTCTTCTGATTTCCTTTGACCCAGAATGAAAGGTCCATATCATAGATAGCTGTAGATAAATATATTCTTTTGTTTCAGGGTTTTGTTACCTAAGCACTCTGAGGCAGAAAGAGAAGACGCTAGTGCCAGAGGACTGATGCCTCAGGGAGGACTGCAAAGCTCTTGCATAGTCGCACGTGTTTGCCCTGCACAGTGAGCAGGGCTGGGCACCTTTTCCGGAGTTCTTTGGGACATTCATTCACACCATCCCATGAATTTTCTCCAACCCTACAACACTCAAGCTGACGTTGATGCTTCTTCTCGCTCTCCCCAGATTCACTTAAAAAGGCAGTCAGGCCCCTACCGGATGTTGGCAGCCTATCCTTGGCAGTGCTGTGGACATTTGGTGCTGCGGTTTGTAACTCTCCAGGGATAAGTTCTGTTCATCACAGCGGGCCCTTCCCGATCTCATCTTTCAGCCGCGCTACCTCCATGTGTTCTCTTGTTCCTATGTTACAGACTCTGTCGCTGTTCCTAGGCTTCCTCTTAGTCACACAAATAGCTTCTCAAGTGCCATCGTGGGACCGTAAGGAAGACAAGTGTCAAATATGCCTGCAGTTCTCACCTAGAGTTCCTGCAACTCCCTCTTCAATTACCACCTTGCCCAGTGGGCCAGCGTTCTCTTCGTACACAGCATACACAGTCTTAGTTCTTACGGCATGGAACTGGCCATGTGGCAGGACTATTCATATTTCTTTTGCCATCTACTAATTAAAAATCTCATATCTGTTTCCCTGGAGTCCCTGACCAGGGTTGCATACATGGGGATGTGTGCTGCAGGGTGCACCCCGCTTTCTAGTGCTACTACCATGAGTACTAAGCCTTGTGTGGTTTACACATGCCCTCAAGTTCCTGAGGGAATTATATCACATATGCAGGGCAGAGTGTCAGGAGCCAAGCTTGGGCTCAGTTAGGAAAGAAAACAAAGAAATGGGACCTCCCCACTACAGGGTATGCCTTCTTCCCAAACAGCAACAACTGGTTTTGCTTTGTTTTCAGAAATCTAGCCAGAGTCCATCGTTATGCAAGAAATTATGATAACAATGATGCAGCTTGGAAGACCAAAAGCTAAAAGTCAATGATTAATTTCTGAACTTAGAGGTTAATTTAGGAATAAAAAATTAGTATAAATTTAGTATATAACCAGTAAGAATTTGAATACATATTTTGTGGCAAATAACATAATTGAGCATTCAAAAGAAGCCTGTGACTGGAGAGAGAGCTCATTTATCTCTTTTGGAGGACCCATGTTCAGGTCCAACTACCCACATATGTTGGTTCAAAACTGCCTGTAACTCCAGCTCCAGGGGACCCAAGACTCTCTTCTGGATTGTATGGGCCTCTGCACTGACAGGCACCCAAGAGCACACACTCACATACACACAGTTTACTTGTTTATTCTTCTATTATCTATTATTATTTATTAGTTTTATAACAGAAATAAATATTTAAAAAAATAAAAGTGTGTAGCTTTTCCTTTACAGTTTACACAATCTTGGCTTCCCAGCACTACATCCTTGTCGTTTTGGTTGGGAGCCTAAGCCCTCAGGGCCCAAGCCATCTCTTCGGGTCTGCACTAAGTATTTGAACTGGCAGTAACTTTTTTTCTTTTATTGAAAATAGATTTTTTTCATATAATGTATTCTGATTACAATTTCCCCTCCAGTGCCAGTAATTACCTTAAGGGACTGTAACAGCTTCAGTTCGCTGTGCTCATCTGTTGAATAGTTACCCTTACCAGCACAGTTTTCATTCCCTATAAAGAAATTAAATATTAAACAGTTAAAATTTTTTATTTGTATTTAGTAAAATTTAATATAAAACTATATTGAAAAATCATAATTTTAGAAGGCAAATTGCTGCTAAGTATACAGTTCAGTAGTGTTTACATTTTACACAGCCAGTCTCTATGATGCTCTTATCTTGCAAAGCTACATATCCCTCTCTTTTAAGGAGCGGCCCCTCCTTCTCATTGCCTGCCTTCTCCCATGGACAGATAGGCCCTGGGAACCATCATTCTACCTTGTATCTCTGTGATTACCTAAGGTATTCCATGTAAGTGGAATCATACAGTTTCAATAATTAATTTGCATAAACTATGAGGAATTTGATGTTTAAGAAATGCCTATAAAAGCCTAAATATAATGCAATATAATAGCCTAAACTGAGAGCCAAGGAGCAGAACCATGTTGATACAATCTGCTTGGATAGCACCTGTTTACTTTTGAACTGCGGACTTCTCAAAGGGAAGTTTTGATGAAACCTCGGAAGCTATAATGCGAAGAGAGGGGAAAGCAGTTTTCTTTATGGCCATACAGCAAAGCGCTCATTTGTGCATCGTAACTGTTAACCGTTTCTTAGTGAAGGAAAAGTCCTGTGACCCTAAAAGTTCTGGGAAGCTGCCTTAATAAAGCTCTCAAATTCATGCATATTGCGTATCAACATCCTAAAGAGCTAGGCTTTTTCCCCCTGTTTGATCCAGTTGTTTCTCAACTTTGGTTGACTGAAGAATCCTTTTTTCTTTCTGTAAAACCTAAGCACAATACGGAGGGAAGAGCACAGACTCTAACTTGTGAGGTAGCTTCAGGTATTGCTCAACCCTAAGGGACTTTTAAAACGGTCTTCATTAGCCCCCTAAACCTCACCCCTTCATTCTAATTCTTGTATATATAAAATACATATTTATATGAACTTCACATACTGAATGGCGATTGCTGCCTGCCTTATAGTGCTGTCACCAAGACACCCCTTACTGTAAATATCAAGTTGATTAAACTTTCATTTGAAAAACTAGTAAAGCAAATCTGACAATGGAGATTGCACTTAGCTTGGGGTTGAAGCTACTGCATAAATCCCAGGGGGCAGATCTATGATCTTCAGGCCCAAATAAAAATTGCTTGGCTAAGATGCTTAAGCCCTTCTCTCGTAATGAGAGGACCAACAGCTCAGCTGCAAGCGGCTTTTGGAGTGCCAGAATAAGGCTGGTGAAGGCAGGCGAATGAGAACATTTCTGTGACCACACAACACCAATACTGGATTGGAACCGAGCCTGTATGGATGTGGACTGTGTTTAGAGGCAAACAGTGATCCCAGAAAACACTACACAGAGTACAAGATGAGTCATCGTCACTACACAAAAGCTGAGATCATTTGTGAAATCAAAGTGGTAGGAGCTTGGGTAACAACTAGGAAATGACTGATTTTCCGCTGGAGACATTTTCTTAATTATTTTAGGGTTCTACAGGCAATTTTAACACCTTTTGAGGCTGTCATAATGATCCACTTAGAATAATAGCAATTTCCCTCTGCATATTTGACAATGCATAAATTAACTTAAGATATATGTTTTCCACAATTATTACCAAGTATTTCTCTGTGTGTCTTACCCTGTTTTACTAAAGTTACCCTCTCTGAGAACAGCAGTGATATTGAATCTATTCGGTATGCCCTTTAGAACCCCCAATCCAGTATTTAACACACAATTAATATATGGGGGGTGGGGAGAGAAATGAGTCACTTAACTCATTGGATACAGTGTACAGTCAACATTTTGTATAAAAAGAATTATATTTTTCTTCTATACCTGAAAAAATTTAAAAAAGTTAAACTCCTCTTTCATTTGGAGAAGTGATGCCAGCCACATGAAGCTGGGACTTATTTAGTTCTCTTGACTTAATGTGATTCCTTAAAGAATTAAAACATGTGGGTGGATTCGTTGGAAAGTGAAAAAGAAAAGCCAGACAGAGGAGCAAAAGCACATTTGAGCCTGATATTCATTAAGTGTTCTGTTTGGAGTGGCTCTTGCATTTCTAACCATCAAAGTGCTTCTATAGCCAAAGCTGAGTTCTTTCTTGCTGGCCATCTATTTTCCTCTTCACTGTGCTTGACCATGCAGTGGTCATGATTCTCTGCAAGTGCTTGGTCATCAACGTCTCATGTTTTAAAAAAATGCTACTATAGAAAAAGACCTTCAGGCTCTGCTTAACATGCGCTAGAATTGTTTAATGAATGAATGAAAAAAAAAACCTTACTTTTATGTGGTTTATTGAATGTCAAAACATTACCATAACCCAAACTATTTACTTTTGCTTACTTTGTTTATTTTCTCATCCAGCAAGTAGTATACAATCACATAATAGTTGTGAAATAGAGATAATAATTATTCAAAGGAAATCAATCGTAGTCCTTGTGACTCAGAGTATCACAGCCCAGGGAAATGACAGTTTTTGAAAAGAGTGTAAAAAAGTTGTTGTGCATCGACAAACATGGGAAGGAGCAATTGCAGTGCAGGGCCCTTTAATCCTCACAACTATTCCATTGACAGAAACTGTTGACCCATCTAGATCTTTGAAGGCAAGTGGCTTACCCAGAGACCTCTATGGTTGGGTCTTTTCACTTGCAGGGGATATCCGTTTTGTCAACCTCACATCCTGTTATAACTCAGCCCAAGAACAAGAGTTGTAAAGCCCCGATCATTGCACTGTTTGTCAGATAGTGAGAAGGGGAGGACATTAGAATTGAAGAACTGGGATCCATCTAAGATGGCGACCGTGGAACCGAAAACCGCTACTACTAATCTCCCCACATGTGTAAGAGGAAAAAACAGAATTTAACCAGGAGTCTGCCAACCTGCAGCACTATAGTAAGCACCCTCTACAGAACATGTGAGCACTCTGCAGTTTTAAAAATGATAAAAGGAAAACTTGGCAAGCAAACCTTCAATTGATCTCTAAGTTCGATGCTGTTGAAAATTTTTAGGCTCTATATAACCACATCCAGTTGCTAGTAATTTAATGTTTGGCTGTGCTACTCACTTTTTAAGGATGGCATTGTACCTATGTGGGAAGATGAGAAGAACAAACCAGGAGGAAGACAGCTAATTACATTGAACAAGCAGTGTAGACGAAATGACATTGATTGCTTTTGTCTAGAGACACGGCTGTGCCTTCTTGGGGAATCTTTGGGTGACTGCAGCGACGATGGATGCAGAGATGTTGTTAATGTTAGCACTGTAGTTGATAAGGTAGTAATATGGAGTCCTGAACGTGAAAACAGACGCAGTCACACATATAGGGAGGTTATACGAGGAAAGATTAGGAGTTCCTTCAAAGACAGAGATTGGTTATCAATCCCACACAAACACAGCTACAAGGAGCCACTCCGCCACTAAAAAGAGGTTTGAATGTTCTCACAGGGGACTGTGTCACACAATTGAGAGGGGAAGCTGAACCAAAGCCTCATCCAAGAGGAGTGGACTGCACTGAAGTTTGATTCCATCTAAATGTTGCTAAAATAAGAGAAGGCAGGGTGGTGGTGGCGCATGTCTTTAATCCCAGCACTAGGGAGGCAGAGGCAGGTGGATCTTGTGAGTTCGAGGCCAGCCTGGTCTACAAGAGTTAGTTCCAGGACAGACTTCAAAACTACAGAGAAACCCTGCCTCGAAAAAAAAATACATACATACATACATGCATGCATACATACATACATACATACATATATATATATATATATATATATATATATATATATATATGAGAGAGAGAGAAGTCTCATTTGCTTTTGTCTTGTATCTCTGTCTTCATTTCTCCCCCTGCCCACACACACAATTTTTGCTAGCGTGGCCACCACAGAAATGACAAATGTGTCCCTGGCCCACACTATAACAGCTGGTTAGAGTCACCATGATACATACCTTTTGCCTTTCCACAGTATTCGAAAAGAACTTGCGTTTCTGTTACCTTAGCCAGAAAAGGCCCCGTTTCTGTTCCACTCCATGCAGGAGTGTGTTTTGCTGGTGAGAGTCTGAGTACAGTTGTCCAGTAACCTCTGTTCCTCCCACAACGTTCTCCTTGCTGGCCTCTTGCTGATTGATGGATGCTAGAGTTGAATTTATTTGCTTCCCTCCTTGATAACATTAGTCATTCTGATTTCCACTTTTCATTTGTTTTGCTTTTGTCTTTTTCCTCATGTAACATTGGTGAGTGATCTAGGAATATGATAGAAAGGTGGAATAAATATTAAATTTGTGCATTCTTTGTTACTTTTTTGGTCTGTTTTATAACTACAAAGCTTTGTTACAAATTTGTGCATTCTTTGTTACTTTTTTGGTCTGTTTTATAACTACAAAGCTTTGTTACAAATTTGTGCATTTCATTCAAATCAGTTGTCTGTGTCTGTGTGATCCCTAAACATAACTGAGGACGATACAAATGTTACACCATAATTATGTTCCTAACTAGAATTAGTTTGTCTGCTTTTGTATCTTTATGCTGTACTTTAACACTTTGTATTACTTAGGTTATTTTGTTCTGGCTACAAATGGCTCAAGTAGGAAAGGGGTCCCATTCATATTAAGACAGCATCCAAAATGGCAGATAAAATGTGTACAGAGAATTATGTTTTAGACAACTGGATTTGTGCTCTACTTCTCCATCTCTGTAGAAGGAATCTGCACTTCCCATTGTAAGGCATAGTGTCTTGTGTCTTCATAGTGTCTTCCCCATGCACAGCCCAAGTTTGGAGAGCTAGTTTACTATTATGTTTATTACAATTCTTAATAAAATGAATATATAATATCAGATATGTAATCAAACTTATGTGGTTATCTTTTTTAATAAAGTTAAGACACAATTTCTCAGTTTTATATTAAATAATGTACGCTGAATGTGTTAAAATTCATGAGAATTGGGATTTTGGTGTATCACCATTTGATAGGAACAGTGGCTATAAAATCATTGTTGTTTTGGGATGTTTTTACTTAAAGACCAGAAAACTAGTATAAGGAGAGGATAGGGGAACATGTGTTAGGAATCTTAGTGTTATTATCTGAATGAAACAGAATAAACAAGGAAGGAGGAGGAGGAGAAGGAGGAGGAG
>NC_022012.1:56620592-56633399 GCF_000317375.1 Microtus ochrogaster | reverse complement strand
GAGGAGAAGAAGAAGAAGAAGAAGAAGAAGAAGAAGAAGAAGAAGAAGAAGAAGAAGAAGAAGAAGAAGAAGAAGAAGGAGAAGAAGTTGTTGTTAATTTTGGCAATAACAAAGACATCCGGGTTTTTTTTGTTTGTTTGTTTGGTTTTTTTTGTTTGTTTTTTTGAGCTTTCCTCAGATGAGAAGCCTTCTGGAAAAGTATTCTTCCTACCCCATGGTTCCCAGTCAGACCCAGTTTAAATCAGAATGGGGTAAACCATTAAAGGTGTGGATGCAAACCCCAGACAGATACTGTAAAATCTGTCTTGAAAGTGTCCAACTGCTCATTATTTATTTGTGGTTTCCCTTCTCAGAAAACCTTCCTTGGAAAGCCAAAAACCTTCATTGGCTACAGGTTTAGTAACATTTAAAATACTTTGCGACACAACATTTTATACAAACACTAATATGAATAAACAATATTTACCATTTTCAACTCACTTTTCCTTCTCTCTGCATTTCCTTAATAAATAATGCATAAAGGTGAAAGCTCAAATGTTTCTAATTTTTATTATTTCTTGGGCCTGGTAGGAACAGAGAGTTTGCCTAACTGAAATGATCTTGATATTGTGTAAGTTCACACTGGCTTCATTTGGTCCCGAAAGTGCCCAGAGCAGTAGCTGTCAGTCTATGGCAAATATTTTATTACACAGTAAATGAGCAGACATAATTTCCATGCTGACGAATGAGCAGAACCTACCTAGGTCACTGCAAGTGCGGATTCTCATGCTGAATGTCTTCAAACTGTGACACTTCATACATTTAAAGGTAAACGAACAGAGAGCTAAACGACACTGAAGCCAAGTGGACTTCACAGAAGCGGTGATGGAAAAGCCCTAAACCTCTAAATCCTAATTGCTAAATAAATGTATCCTAATTCGTAGCAAGAAAGGCATTATTTGCTTTTTTGGTGTGTAGACATGCATTGAGCTTTGTTAAGGAATTCTAATGTGACCCACTTATGAAAATTAGCCATATGCTACTGTGTAGAATCTACTTAATTCAAAGAAAATAGGTTGAAATAATGTTTATGAAATACAAAAGCAAAAATTAATTTGCTTACTCAACGTAAGTGAATTGGAAATATGAATACAACTCACTGAATTTCAAAAATGGTCAAAACCCAACTTTTATGGAAAGGGATTTTGGTTACAACTAGGCCTAGGCCCTCTTTGCCAGTTCAGGGGTTGGGTCCATTTACCAACCGATGCCACTTCTGGTTTTGCACCAGCACTGTTGCTGCAGTCAAACCAGTATAATCCATGCCTTGCCAGGTCAAGGAGCAGAAACTGTGAAAAAAATGCAAAAACCTGCCCGGATTGGGTACCAAAAAGCTGCTCTGTTTTCACTTCAACATGCAAATGTGTTTAACACTCTTCAGTAAATATAAACAAGGGTGTGCTGACTCTGTCAGTTCCCTAATCCTGCTTTTGTGTCCAGCGAGGGTCTCCCTTTCTCTGTGTGTTGGTTGCTGGGGGCTGCCACAGCAAAACACTACAGGCAGGGTGACTATAAAAACATACTTACTTCCTCCTAATTCTGGAGGCTGAAGTCTGGGATCGAGGTGTCATCCGGGTTGTGTTCTCCGTCTTTCTCTGGTGGCTTGTAGTGTTCCATCCTGTTCTGTCCTCACAAGGCCACCCTTTTCCTATCCATGTAGACCTCGGGGATAGTGGATTAGAGACCACCTCACAGGCCTCTTGCAAACTCACTTATTTCATTTTGTCCACGTGCTTGCCTGTGTATGTGTGTGTGCATGTTCATGTGGGTGTGTATGCATATTTGTGTGTGTGCATGCATATATGTTTCCCCATGTGTGTGGCAGCCAGAGGACAGCTTCAGAAACCATCCCTTGCACACCGCCCAATTTTACTTTTAGAGGCAGGGTCTCTCGGGCCTAGGGCTCACCGAGTATTCGAGCCTGGCTGCCTGGCCAGCAAGTGTCCATCCATCCCTGTCTCCCCAGCTCTGGGATTGCAGGCACATACCACACCCAGCTTTTTCATGTGGCTTCTGGGGTTCAGCCTCAGGTCCTCATCCTTACAAGTCAAACCCTTGCTGACAGAGCCATCACCCCAGCCTGACATTCATTACTTTACATATCTATCTTCAATACAGCCCCGATCTGAAGGACAGAAGGCTGGGATCTCCATTAGCAATTTGGGGAAGGGTATGCTTTTGCCTATAACACATTCATTTTAGAACATCCTCCTTGCAGGCAAAGATAGAGAAGCCAGGGCTTCATGGTCAATGTCCTGGACCTGGTGGTTCAATAAAGTCATCAAAGGCCCCAACTCTTCCCATCAGACATCTGCTTTTATCATTACATTTATAGCTCCCTCATCACATGGTAGCAACTTTATCTCCAGAAATGAAGTCCTTTCCCAATTGTGCTTAGAACAGAAAAGGAGGAAGGCTTTTCCTCATATAGAGATTTCCTAAAGGAAGATAAACTCTTCTCTTGACATTCCTGGCCAAGATCGTTTTTGACTTATTAGCCAGATGTATTATGATTTATTAGTCACATGGCTACTCCTGGGTCAACTACTTGAAAGGGGCAGCATAGTTCTCGTGATCCCCCCAGACCAGTCACGATTTATATCCCAGAGCCATGTATATTGTCCCTGCCCCCAAATCAAGGTTCTGTTAACAAAGGAAGAAAAGGAGACCATGTGACTGTAATGTGTACAAATCATCGATATCTGTCACAGCCACTGCCCCAAATAGTCACTAAACAGCTAGAGAGACAGTTCGGCATTGAGACCGTTTGAAGGTGTTGGACAACAGATGGTGGTTCCTCTGCAATCAGCTACAGGTGAAGCCAAATAAACATGGGGTCCAGGCCCCTAAAAGGCTGTGGCATTGGATGGCTGTTACTGCAGGATATTCTGTTTATTGAAGTCAGCTAATGGCAGGTTATGTGTGGTTAATAAGCATTTTAACCCCAAATTATGAAAGCTTGAGAGTATTCTTGGCAATAGGTATTAAAAACTAACCTCCTACAGTGAGAAGGCAAACCTAGAGTAGGAACAAGTTTGAGGCTGCATTAAAAGGTCCATCATTACTCAGGGAAAGCTAAATGCTGAGCCCCAGAAAATCTTCTATAGCAAGGCCAGGGCACTAGACAGGGATGCATCACAACCTCAGCCTCTGAGAATGTTTGGTCCATGTGTGATGTCCTTGGCAGGTCAAACTTCATTCGGTGCACTGGGCCTGCAGAAGTGGTTCATCCCTCACTGGGGGAGGAAGAGGCTTCATACTCCTTTATCTTGCCTTGCAGTCCTTACAAACATGCAGGGCCCAGTTGTATCGGAAACATTTTAGAGGTACAGTGACCAGGGTCATGCCACAGTATCTCCTTCAAAGCACAAGACAAACAATTACATATTGTTCAGCCTCCTGTCACTCCAGCTGACTTGACTCCATTTTCTGGCCTTTGTGAACAACTCCCCCCCCCCCACACACACATGCACACACATATTAATAAGTTATAAGATAAATATCTTTTCCCTAAGATCCACAAAAAATGCTTAGAGATCTGGAAGTAACAAATGCAGTGATCATTTTTTTGCTTGTCTTCCTCTCAACCACCCCCAGAATCTCCAAAGAGCTTCACATCTACATTTGAAAGTTTGGAGGAACCAGCGAGATGTAGGAAAGAAACATCCATTTTTATGTTAAATGAAATTAAAATAAGACAAATAGCTCCTCTCCATATCCTTATATGTATATATGAATACATATGCTAAAAGAAGAATATAGCTTTATTTTATATGCCCTCATTGTTAAAATAAGAAAGGTAGAACCAGACATGGTGGTGTACACCTTTAATATAGCAGAGGCAGGTGGATCTCTGTGAGTTTGAGGCGATCCTGGTCAAAATAGTAAGTTCCAGGCCAGACAGTGTTACATAATGAGTCCCCACCTCAAAAATAAATAACCACGTGTATATATTAACAGATGGGAGTTTATCTAAAGTGAAGGCAAATAAATGAGAATGGCACTCCTGTGATGAATTCGGCAAACTGGAATGTTGCAGAATAATTCTCCAACTGCAACATTAGTGTTGTGAGACTTTTCCTGGGGAGACAATGTCTTAGCTTCTTTTATGATTGGTGTGATGAAATACACCAACCAAAGCAACTTAGGAGAGACAGGGTTTATTTTAGGTGACAGGTTATAGTCCATCATTGTGGGAGAAACCACAGCAGTAGGAACTTGGAGCAGCTAGTGCATCCACAGAGCAGAGAGAGAATTAATACAAGCATGCTTGTACTTAGCTCACATTCTCTACTCTCATACAATTCAGGATCTATGGTATCAGCATCTCCAAATGACTGTGGTCTCTGCACAACTGGCTAATGGTTTCCTGGAGTCTCTTCAGGGACTGACGCTGCCACATGGTGCCAACTTCTCTCCATGACCTCAGCTTCTCTCCATGATCTCTTCAGTCCTCGGGCTTCTACAACAAAAGCTGTCTTCATCTGTGGACTCTCCTGGCCTCTCACCCTTCATCCCTTCAAAACCACTAACATCTTTTAAACCCTTACACATTACCAAGGTCAGCTGCAAGTCCAAGGCACAGCCTTGACCCACTGTGGACCACAGCTTTTGAACCCGAGGAAAGACTTCCCAGCAGATTTTTGTCTCAGTGATATTGCTCTCTTCAGGATCCCTGCTAATTTCTCGGCTCTAGCTAACTGTCATCAACTGTCCTAATAAAGCATAAGTTTTTTGTTTGTTTGTTTTGTTTGGTGCTGGCTTCTTGTTAATTGCAGCCAATTCTTCAGCTCCAGCTGACCAGAAACCACTATCCTAAATGACTTCTAGCACAAGCTGTTATACAAATAGCACCAGTAGAGTCTGCTTCCCCTAAAACTTCCAAACCCAGCTCCATTCTCTGCACTGCCCCCAACAGGAGCCTACAAACGTCCACAACAGCTCATTAAGCTCTGAGCACTCTACGGCTTTTCCAGTCCAAAGTTCTAAAGTCCTTTTACAATCTTCTCAGACACCCAAGCGTGGGTCTGACACAGCAATGCTGTACCATGACCTGGCACCAGTTGTGTCTTAGTTGATAAAGACCATGACCAAAATCAACTTCAGGAGGAAAGGGTTTATTTCATTTTGTACTTCAGGTGACAGTCCATTACTGAGAAAAGTCAGGGTCAGAACTCAAATGGGGCAGAACTTGAAGGTGGGAACTGAAGCATAGGCTATGGAGAAGGCCTGATTTTTTTTTTATACAACCCAGATCCATCTGCCTAGGGATGGTACAATCCTGCATCAATCATTGATCAAGACAATGCCTCACAGACTTGCCTATAGGCCCACCCTATGGTGACATTTTTCTCAGTTGAAATTCCATCTTCTCAGATATGTCTAAGTTTGTATCAAGTTGACTAACACCAACCAGCATACTTGATGAACCAGCAAATTCTTTGAGATTATTGAAAGGATCTCAGGTAACTCAAAGGTTGCTACCTTGTTGAAAAACATACCCCATCATGGCTGACAGCTCCTGAAAGTTGTACTCCTAGACTTTTGCACAACTTACAGACAGATCAGCAAGCCATTTCTTCTAGCTCTGCAGTTTCTTACTGCTCACAAAGCCATGGGAAGGGCCTTGATGTGGGATTCCCCTCTGTATGCTGTGAGTATGTTTTATTATCATTGGTTTAAAAAGAAGCTGCTTTTACCTATGGCAGGGCAGAATGTTGCAAAGTGGGAAATACAAGCAGAGATAGAGGAGGAAAGAAGGCAGAGTCAATGTGATGCCATGTAGCTGTCAAGGGAGAAAGATGCCAGAATTTTACCAGTAAGTCACAGCCTCGTGGCAATATAGAGATTAATAGAAATGGGTTAATTTAAGACATAAGAGCTATCTAGGTATATGCTTGAACCATTGATCAAACAGTGTTGTAATTGATATAGTTTTTGTGTGATTATTTGGGTCTGGATGGCCAGAAAGTGAGAAAGCAGTCTCCTATTACAAATAATACCCAACGTTTGATAACATACATCCACATGACGCCTAAGATAGCTTTAAAAAAAAGGGCTTCTAGACCCACAAAAACAGGAGTCAATCAGAGCTTCTTGGTAGCTGCATTTTTTCAGATGGGTGGTGTTTGCTGGCTGCAAGCAGAGGCACAGCTTCTTTAAGAGACATCTTCATGGTTCATACTGGCAGCAAAACTGGCTATGGCTCTTTCAGGAGGTTCTGCTACAGAGCTCTTGAATGGGGTTTGGGAACAGACCCTTGCATCCTTGGAGCTGGGGTGGTGAGCGTGGCTCTCAGAGCTGGTGGGGAATATACCTCTGTCAGGTTGGATGAGGTGGAACCAAAAGTCAAAGCCACAGTGTTAATCTTAGCTACTCCACTTAACAAAAGTGCTCCTGCTCAGAAAAGGACAAATATACAGTAAAGACAAATTCAGATGAAAAGGCCCTCTTAATGTACTACAGTATGTTTAATAAATATGCATAGGCTTGGGAAAGAGAAAAGAAAGAATAGAGACAGTCACAGATTAAAATAATGATTTAAAAATTTTTAAAGGAATAGAGTAATACAATATATGCATATTAAGCCACATAAAGATGGAAAATACACAGAGAGTCTTGATTATGCATATTATTATTATTTTTTATTTTTCTGATTGCAGAGAAGCATTTGATTCTGGAAGCTGCTAAGCTAAACCAACATACATATTTGAAGTTAAGGTATCTTGACTTCAAAATTTGAGTCTAAGGATATATTACTTTGGAAAAGAGGTTTTGCTTTTGTTTCCACAAAGGGTAGGAATCTCTAGGCTAATGTGGTTTGATGAAAAAAAGAGCCCCTCGAAAGGTTTCCATGAACCCTAAAATTACTTCACCCTACAAACAGTAGAAAGTAGTTTGGAGAAAACTATGTTAAAATTCCCAAACTGATTATTTATAAATTTTCATTTTAAAAGAATTGATTTTAAAAAAGTAAGAAAGAAAGAAGGGGGATATAATATAGGTAAATACTTTATATTAGTATGGATTTTGATCTAATGATACAAATTTAAGGTCGATTTTATTACACCAAATATATATTCTACTCTTTTTGAGGTATTATGTTTATACAGTTCATTTAAAAATACAACATATAGCTAAAATACATATTAATAGATAATCATCTATAATAATCAAACTTTTAGTTACATTAGTTAGATTTTCTAGTTATACAGAGATATATTTCAGTTAGATAATTTTCAACACTTCAAAGACCTACAGAATATGGCATTTAAAATGTTTTAAGAACTTTGACTTTTCTTGACAGTGAGACATGTCTAGTCGTGGCAGTACCAATTACTTCAAGAGTATAATGGGCATAGAAGAGGCTCCTTAAGGAGTTTGGTAGTCATTTGGGCAATAAATTGCTCTTGTCTGAACTGCTTGCTGGTATGCTATATGAACTGGACATGCAGGACCCACAGAAAAGTGACTACTAAACTTTCTAAAAGATGGGATGTTCCTTCAGGGTTCCTGTTTTACAGAGAAAACTGTCAATATTCTGCAGGACACAGAAGAAAGTGACTGACAAACTGCCAATATAGGTGAAGCAATCTTTCAAATTTCCTGCTTCATGGAAAAGTCTGCCAGATACTAGGGGCCTTTAGGCTGAAGATGGATGCCCCAATGTTACAGAAAAACTTTGGGCAATGGTCTGAGCAGTGAGATATCTCTGTCAATTCTAGAGCTTTGGAAGTTGCTTACAATGTACCACCTGTTAATTTAGGTAATATTATATCTTGCTAGGGTCTTTGATGGAGTTAAAGACAGATAGTTATAATTAGTTTTTATTAGTTATGAAACTTTCCAGATATAAATAGACTAAATATTTTAAGTGTATTTCTTGCTTAATACCTATTGCTATGTGCAATTTTATTATGTTAAAGTTAAAACCTTTCTTTTTATTTAGACAGAAAAGGGGAAATGATGTGGGATTTCTCTCTGGATGCTGTGAATATGTTTTGTTACCATTGGTTAATAAAGAAGCTGGTTTAACCTATTACAGGGCAGAATATAGCACAGTGGGAAATTCAAGCAGAGATAGAAGAAGAAAGAAGGCAGAGCCAGAGCAACACCATGTAGCTGCTGAAGGAGAGAGATGCCAGAAACCTACTGGTAAGTCACAGCTTCGTGGTGATACACAGATTAACAGAAATGGGCTAATGTAAGACATAAGAGTTAGCTAGGAATACACTTGAGCCATTGGCCAAACAGTGTTGTAACTAGTATAGCTTTGTGTGATTATTAGGGTCTGGGTGGCCATAAAACAAAAAAGCAGTCTCCCATTACAGGGCCTGAAGGGTCTCACAACTCCTGTGAGCTTCCTCATCTTATGGACGTCTCCACACCTTCTCTCAAGGACATGGGTCAAGCTGAAGGAATCACAGCAAACAGTTGGATACCTCATCAAACATACAACATTTTTTAATTGTTGAGATGCACAGCCATTGCCATCTGCATATGACACTACAGATATTTCAAAGTGTACAGTAATAACAAATGCAATAAAAAAATAAGGAAAGCTTCACATATTAAACTCAAGGACAGTGGTACGGTCTGAATAAGACTACATTATCCAGTTTTTAAAGATTAAAAAATATTAAATGTGTGTGTGCACATGACTACCAGTGTCCACAAAGGCCATGAAGCTGAAGTTTGAGGGGATTGTGAGTGGCCTGGGTCCTGAATTTAGGTTCCCTCAAGAGCTGTATATGCCGTTATCCTCTGAGCCGTTTCCGCAGTTCTTTTGTCTCTGTTTGAAAATTCACCTTGGTATCCTTTATTCAGAAAGCTTGTTAAATAGGCTCTTGAAACCGACATTAAAGGGGAACCGATCAGCTGCTTGATTGTAAGTACAGAGTACGGCAAGAAAGGAGCAAGTCCTAAGGACCAGCTCCAGATTTGATGACTGCCCGGCTGGAAGAACTCACAGACATCAGCATATAATTGTACTCATGGCTGCGACCTATTGCTAAAAACACAAAAGCAAACAGACAAAAGCAAAATCAGCAAAGGGAAAATGGCACAGGGGAAAAAGTGTGGGTAGAGGCACAGACATCAAAGATCTTTCCTAGCTGACACAGGACTTGATTCTTTCAACAATAAGGGGTAACAACAGGTGGAGAGTGTTGCCCACCAGGGGAATCATCAGAACCTCCATACCCAAGTTCACATCGGGGGCTTGTCATGCCTTCAGCCTACACGTATCAAAATTCCTGAGAAAAACAAGGATAATTAGTACAAACGATGTTGTGTCCGTAGGTCCATTGTAAACTAACATATCCCTCGGGGAATGTCAGAAACACAAGATACAGGCTCTCATTCAAGCACCCATCCCCGCACCTGGTTGGGTATTGTGGTTTCTTCTGAATCTGCCACACTCCTGGGAATGACGCGTGAGGGATCCCAACTAGGTTCCCGAAAAGATGCTAATTGTCCTTGTCATTTTGTCCTTATATTTACTGTGATAACATCTAGTGTGTTGAGTAAGTACATGGAGGCTGCTTTCTTTCCACCATCTTCCCCCTTCTCCCAACAGAGCAGCACCAGTCATCAGTGCGCTGGGAGATAGGGGCACAGCAGGTGGTTTGCAAAGTGATGGAGCGCTCTCATGGCTGCAAGGAACTTCCACCCCGGACATTGGCCTCATCGGTGGAATTGCCTAAAGGAGAAGCGTTGATCCGGGTGCTCAGTTACACATGTGCTGTGTAGGTTCTAATGTTTGCCCGAAACCTCTGCCTTGTTATTTGGTACCTAAGCCTGACCACTAGGCAACTTTATCCAGAACATAAGCCTTGTATTTTCAGAAAAATGAGAAACCCCTCCTGTTTCATACCTGGACACTAGAATAATCGATAACACCTTCAACTGCCCCTGAGTTCACTTGATTAAGCTTTCTTCCATTTTTTTAAAAAAATATCTATCTATCTATCTATCTATCTATCTATCTATCTATCTATCTACTATCTATCTATCTATTTATCTATCTATCTATCTATTTATTTATTATGTATACAGTATTCTATCTGGGTGTATGCCTGCAGTCCAGAAGAGGGCACCAGATCTCATTACAGATGGTTGTGAGCCACCATGTAGTTGCTGGGAACTGGACTCAGGACCTTTAGAAGAGCAGGCAATACTCTTAACCATCTCTCCAGCCCCGCTTTCTTCCATCTTTAAGGTCCATTTCACTGTTCTGAGGCGAACCCTCTATTTACTGTTCTGTGAACAGCCTCTGATTGGAGCAGATAGCGCTTCCGTCCCAGTCCTCTCCATTGGTCTTCTTGAGTGACCACAGGGTGGGCCACCAGAATGCCACACATTGCTTTGCCAAATGTGACCATTGGAACCTGACAGCAGGAAGAAGACCCCAGAGTTTCTTATAGAGAACTTCCAATTATCCACACCTGTGTCAGTCAACACAGTAAATATATCATTTGACACCAGGCTTACAGATTTCCTTTCTGAAATCAGCCTGGGGGAAAGCTGCAGCCACAGGGATGGGATGTTTTGCTGCTTGAGCCCTGGGGAGCCTCCCAAACCTCCTTGTGTTGTTTCTAGCTCCCTGATTCTCACCACAGCATTGTCTGTTATGATAGGAAAGGCTCCTCTTCTTTCTGTCATATATTAGCTTAAACAAATGAGCAGGCATCGTCTATTACTTTGTAGATTTCTGGAATCACAGGTTGCAGAGAAGCCACTGTGAGCAGTCCCACACAACAGCAACGTGTGTGTGTGTGTGTGTGTGTGTGTGTGTGTGTGTGTGTGTGTATGCGCATGCATGTGGTCGCGAGTTGGTAGGGGTAGGAGATACCCTGGCAGAAACAGCCCCAAGGTCCCACCACTTTGACAACACAGCCACTAATTTGTTCTTCCCCCTTTCTTTTAATGCCACAACCCTTTTTTTCTCTCTCAGCCCCTTCCCTAAAGAAGAGGGCTGTGTCCCCACAAAACCCACATGCTTAATAAGACATGTTAGTTTCCCTGTTTTCGTGGCTGTTGTTTGATTGTTTTATGCCAACTAAGTGACTCTTATCTGATTTGGGTGAATTTCCCCTGTTCACATCCTCATCTCTTAAATGTTCTTTTCCCTTCCATCCTCCAAGCCAACTCTGGTAATACCATGTCCTGCACAACATTTTGACTGGTTCCCTACTGTCCTCAAAATAAGCCAGGGCCTCAGTCTGACTCCCACAACTGCAGCAAAGCAGTCCCCTTCCCCCTTAGCTGTCTTTGCTTGATTTGATGGATTTTGTCCTTATCCCACACTTGATTTGTTCCTTTAGCAATTTTTGGCTCATCTATTTTGGATCAAGTATTTGCCTAATGGATAGTTAAAAGGGGAAAAGAAAAAAAAGGTGGAGAAGAGGGAGGGAGAGTGGGAGGGAGGGAGAATGGTTGCAAGAAAAAGAAGTAGAAAGTACACAGGGGGTCTGTGTGGCTCTTAGATTTCTGCTTCCAAGGTGCCCTCTGATACAGAGTACGACTTGGTACAGAGACCAACATGGTCTGTTATTTGTAGAAAATGAACAAACTACACAGATACAAACCATGTGGCTTTCCCTAAAGACAAAGAGGAAACATCTTGTGGAAGGTTGAGATACAAATGGCAGAGAAATTTTTTTTTAAATGTTCAACATCCTTAGCTACCAGGGAAATGCAAATTAAAACTACTCTTAAATTTCATATTATAAAACTAATAAATGACAGCGCATGCTGGCAAGGATTTAAGGATAGACTACCTCCTCATTGCTGATAGGAATGTAAACTGGTACAACCACTATCGAAATCAACGTAGATATTTGTCAAGAAGATGACACTTGGTCCAGACTCTTGGTCCCGTACTCAAGGGACTCTACATCCTACTCTACATGTTCATTGTTGCTCTATTCAGAATAGCCAGAAATTTGGAACAGCCTAGATGCCCATCAATTGATAATGGATAATGAAAATGTGGTACATTTATATAGTAGAATATTATTTAACTGTTATGAAAAAAAGATATTTCAAGTAAATAGATGGAGCTTGAACCAATCACCTTGAGTGAGGTAACCCAGACCCCAAAGACAAACATCAAGTTTTTCGTTATATGAAGATGCTAGCTCTTGAGCTTGAGATATGTTTTTCAATAAAAAACCAACATCAACAGAGATTAGATAGCTAGTAAGGAAACAGGTGGTGATAGGGAATATACCAGGGAAGGAGAAATAAAATACAGTACTTTAAAGAGATAAAGGGGAAACAAGAACAGAATTATATGTAGTTGGGAACGGTAGAACACGGTAAAGGAGAGAATAGGAGGAGACACAGCTAACATTAAAGGCCTTTTGAAAAGTCACATGGAAGTCTACTATTCTAGAAGCTTGTGTGTGTGTGTGTGTGTGTGTGTGTTTATCTGTCTAGAATACTTTTTTTTTTATTTTAAGCTTTCTTGGGCTTTATGTAGTAATTCTTGCCAAACGTTTGGCTGTCATTTGTAGACAGAGGTTTCTGAACTGCATATTCCCACAGTCATTCAGTCCCAGCAAAACACACAGAGGCTTTTAATAATTATAAACTGGTTGGCGTATTAGCTCAGGCTTATTATTAACTTAACTTACTACTTAAATTAACCCACAATTCTTGTTTATGTTATCCATGTGGCTTGGTACTTTTTCTCAGTGAGGCACTATCATCTTGTTTCCTCTGCATCTGACTGGTAACTCTAGATGGAGTCTTTCCTTTTCCAAA
>NC_022012.1:56567706-56620492 GCF_000317375.1 Microtus ochrogaster | reverse complement strand
GTGTGTGTGTGTGTGTGTGTGTGTGTGTGTGTGTGTGTGTGTGTATGAAAGGACTTTAAATGAACTCATGCTATAACAGAAAAGATAGTGCCCCAACCAGACATCTTAGGTCACCAAGGAAGATCTCCTGTACCAGAAATACAGGAATAGGTTATATCTTGTTGAATCATTGGCTGGAGGGATCCCAAACATCACAGGCTGTCGACAAGGCTATTGGTAACTCATCACATCCTGATAGGAAGACTCATTGCTGAAGACACCACTTATATCATCAAACAAAGGTAAAGAAAACTGGTGCCTAACCAGAAGCTCCACCCTAAGAAAGCACTCCACATTCTGCTAGAACAGAAAAGTAATCCTTAATATTATCCATCTACAACTTGCGCAGTGGTGGTGCACACCTTTAATCCCAGCACTCAAGAGGCAGAGGCAGGAGGATCTCTGTGAGTTTGAGGCCAGCCTGGTCTACAAGAGCTAGTATCAGGACAGGCTCCAACACTACAGGAAACCTTTCTTGAAAAACCAAAAAATATTATCCATCTACAAACCCTGTGACCTACAACAGCGATATGCCTGTAACATACACTGTTGCAATTGTGGTACAAAAATAGTAGAAATAACCAATCACTTTCTGATTGGATTTAAGGTCCATTCCATGAGATTGAATCCACACAGAACACCGCTATAATGGCCAAGAACATAAGACTGAATAGGTCATGGATCAAAAGACAACCTCTGCTATTATTCTGTTAATAGAATATAGTAATAAATAACTCCTAATGGCATATTGCAATATCCACACATAAATGCCTCTCTGCATTAAAGAAGCTTCTTGCAGTAGGTGGTGATCAGCATAGAGACCTACAACTGGCCAGTGTGGAGTGAGAGACTTTGGCACACTCAGTCATCAGGGGAATGAATGTCTCTATCAAACCCTACTCAGGAGTTGGTGGCCAACACAGCATGAACTTCACATTTGTTTGGTTTTGTTTGTTTGTTTGTTTGCTATTGTCTTATTGATGTATTTTTATTTTAGCTCCTCTGTTTTGATTTTTGTTCTTTCTTTTTTTAAGAGAAAGGAGAAAGAACATAAAGTTGGGTGGATAGGGAGATAGGGAGGAGCTGGGAGACGTTGTAGTGGGGAAATATGATCAAAAGATATTGCTTGAAAAAATTTAACTAAAAAGCTCATAAAACCAACAAATAAAAAGAATGAAAAATTACAAGGCTACTTCCATTTTCAGAGCCTTGCAAAGCTTCCCACTGCTCTCTCAATAAAGACCCAACTTCCTAACTTGTGGACTTCTCATGCTACCTGGAGGTCATTTGTACCTTGACCTGTAATGTCCCATAACTAGGCCTTCTGCACCTGTGACGACCTCCTTCTCTTTACCCCTCTATCTCCCAGTTCAAGGACTCCATGAAATCCTCTCAGGCCCTCTTAGTGTTCTTCATTCTTCCTTCTGTTATGGTTTGGAGATAAAATGTTCCCTACAGGGTCCTGTGTTTGAAAACTTGTTTCCTGGCTGGTGACACTGTTTTTAGAGGCGGTGGAATTTTTAAGAGCTTGGGACTTGTGGAGGAAGCAGGTCACTGGGGTTAGAGTTAGTGGGGATGAAGACTTATAGCCCAGCTGTGTTTCCTGATTTACCAAAATGCAAATGTTCAGTCTCACATTCCTGAAGGTGCATGCCTTTCTCACCACAGTTGACTGAGCCTTCAAACTATAAACCAAAACAAACCCTTTCTTACCAATAAACCTGAAGGTGTTTTTTGTCAGGTATTTGAGACCAGGAAAAAAAAAGAATGCAATTAAATTCCTTTCCCTCGCCCTCAGACCAGAAGTTCTACAAAGGTGCGGTCACTGGGGGTTTTCTCATGACTCAGTCTCTGCTGTCATGGTCTGGTATTTAAGATTTACCTAACATGTTTTCAATGAATAAATTAAAGAACACAGAGGACAGACTTCAAGAGAGTTCTGCAAGTTTCTTTGCCTTGCCCAACATACCTGTCTGTGATTTTGATAAAATCATAAAGATATTCTTATCACAGTTACAGAGGTTAAAACAAACATGAAAGCCTGAACTCTGGGAAAGTAAAAACAGATCTGAAAGCTCTTAAATAATAAACCACTGACAGAATAAGAAACAAAATGTAATCATAATACAGAACCACGCAGTGGATTGTTTAAGTTGTTTTTAAAATGCAGTATCAGAGAGACAACTTGCTGATAGACCACTTGGAAGCTGCCAGGGAATCGTGGGAAGGGTGCACAATTGCCTGAATTAACAAGCTGTAGTCTGGCACCATGTTGGGCTGAGTTAGAAAGTGAGAGAGAACATAGATTGCCTCCCTTGTCTGATGAGATCATAGCTGCTAGACAGCATTGAACAGCATTAGCAGGGTGGAGGGCTGCCTCACAAACACAAAATTCCTCCTTATCTTCTGCTCTCTCTCATCTTTGCTCATGTTAATTCCTTCAATATTCCCTTCCCATTCAGCTTGGGAAAAGTCCTCTACATCTTTTGAGACTCGGAGATTAAATTTAAAACACAAGAGCAAAAGCATAGACTACTTAGTCTGAAGATGTAGTGCCTCTGTCGTGGTTACTATTGCTGTGATGAAACACCGTGACCAAAGACACTTGCAGAGGAAGGGGCTTATCCGCTTATGCTTCTGCATCAAAGTTATCATCAACAGAAACAAGCACAGGAACTCAAGCATGGCAGAGACCTGGAGGCAGGAGCTGATGCAGAAGCCATAGAGAAATGCTGCTTACTGTCTTGGCCCTCATGACTTCTTCAGTCTGCTTTTTTATAGCACCCAGGACCACCAGCCCAAGGATGGCACCACCCACAAAAGGCTGGGTCCTTCTCAACAAATCTCTAATTAAGAAATCACTAATTAAAACAATGCCCCATAAGCTTGCCCTACATCTGGATCTTACTGAGACATTGTCTCAATTAAGGCTCTCTTCTCTTTGGTGCCTCTAGCTTGTGACAAGTTGACATAAAACTAGCCAGTACATGTGACAACAGATTACATGTAGCCCTATAGTATAATAACCCATCTTCCTAAAGTTCACACTGCAGTGTGTCACACATTGTTCTACTACCCATATTCCACATATTATTAGCCCCATGTTGAAGATGAGCTAAATAGGTGCATTGTTAACATATTTAGTAAGCAGGGGCATGAAGGTCTAACTTGCGCTCTAGAGCTCTTCTTAAGTAGGCCTTGTGTGGAGACCACACCTCATTCAATATGAAAGACCCTCAGAGAGTATCTTTCAGTCTGGGGAGACCCTTCCCAAGGAACACTTGTGCGGATGCAAACAGCAAGAGGTTTATTCAGATACACAGGTACCTGGGGCATCCAAGTCTCTCGGAGGACTGGTGCGCTGTCAGGCTGGGGTAGCGGGTTTTTATAGGGTAAAGGGAGCAGAAGCGCAGTTACAGAAGCGAGATGCATAGTTACAGGGTTTTCATTGGTCAGTTTGAATATGGCCGAGTTCAAGTCGGGACAAGGTCCCTGGTTCCCGAGAATTCAGATATGGGCTGCCTTGGCTCTTGTCTAGGGCAGACGGGGTGTCTTTCTCGGTATTCACCGTTCCTCCCCTGGCCCAGCCACAGGTGTCTCTATCTCGTTTTGGCAGCTTTTAAACTGCCCTTTGTTAAAACCCTGAATATTCAGTACAAGCCTTGCAAAATGGTGTTACCGGTGCTAAGTTGTTTAACAAGCTGGGCGGGGGGGGGGGGAATCTTTTAAATAGAGCTTGGTTAAAATTTCACCCATGGACAAATGACTAGTCTTTCCATGTGGCTCTTAGTTGGGTTTCTATTGCTATGATAAAGATCATGACCAAAAGCAGCTTGGGGAGGAAAAAGTTGACTTCAGTTTAGAGGTTAAGGTCCATCACAGAGAACTCAAGGGACCTGGGGGCAGGAGCTGAAGCAGAAGTCATGAAGGAATGCTGCTTTCTTACATAATAACCCAGGACCTTACATAAACTGCCCAGGGGTAGTGTTGCCCACAATGGGCTGGAGCTTCCCACATCCATCATCAATCAAGAAAATTCCCCAAGGACTTGCAAACAAGCCAGTCCACTGGGTACATTTTCTCAACTGAAGTTTCTTCTCAGATGACCCTGGCTTGAGTTGAGCTGACAAACAAAAAAGCCTATCCAGAAGGCTCCAAATCTAGACTCAAGATCCACGAATAAAAGGAAGAAGTTGGCTTATGAACTATATAAACATGTTCTGACAGAGAAAATGTATAAAATTATCTTATCCAAGGCAGTAAAAGTTCTTGAGGATAGCCCCAAACTACAGGTCTATCTCCATCTTTTAGAAATACGTGGAGTTCACAAGGGGGTTTTGATGGATGGGGGCTACACTAGCTACATCACCATCAGCTTTCCCTTCAATTCCAAGCTGTTAGCCCACAGCCAGTTGCTGATGATAGGAATTGCTCTTGGTGGAATGTGGTGTGGCATCCTAGAGCCTTATTCCAAAACCAGCCAACTCCTTGCCTTTCTTGGGGTTCAGTTCAATCCTTAGTTGCCACTACTATGCAACTTGACTTGACCAGCGAAACACTGGTGAGCATAGCTTACATGGTCTTGACAGGCATTTGTTTAGCTTGGCTCAGCTCTGAAGCTACTGTCTTCTCCCATGGAGTTGTGAATAGAACTCAAGGGTCAGCACATGGCGAGCCCTGAACCTGCCACCCAGCCTGAACTCAAGACCTGCTAATCCCAGTTTATATCATCTCAGTCTTATTTGACCGTGAAACCTACACATATGAGAAGAAATAAGTTTATAGTAACAAAAATATGTCTCCTAAGTAGAGTTGGATCTTATTTTTTGCTGTTGTTGTTTGAGCTTTTTTGTCTTTTTTTTTCTTTCAACTCATTGGGGGTCCAGCACTCGGCTCAAATAAATACACAGAGACTTATTCTTATTTATGAATGCCCAGATTTAGCTTCGCTTATTTCTAGCCAGCTTTTCTCAACTGAAATTATCCCATCTATCTTTTGCCTCCTGGCTTTTACCTTTATCTCTTCTATATAAATTTATTTCCTTCTTACTCCATGACTGGCTGTGTGGCTGGGTGGCTGGCCCCTTTTCTTACTCCCCTCTCTTCTCCTCTTTTCTCAAGCCTAGATTTCTCCTTCCATTTATTCACTCTGCCTGGCAGCCTCACCTATTCCTCTCCTGCTTAACTATTGGCTGTTCATCTCTTTATTAGACCAGTCAGGTGTTTTAGGCAGGGAAAGTAATGCAGCTTTACAGAGTTAAACAAATGCTACATAAAAGAATGCAACACATCTTTGCATCATTAAACAAATACTCCACAGCATAAACAAATATAACACATCTTAAACTAATATTCTACAATACATAAGTGCCTAGTGAAGTTCCCCATAAGCAGAGACACTCACTCCTCATGATGTTAGGTCCTTCACAAGGAGTAATTCTTCCTGCTCTTTCAGCCTTAGGATTCCACCTTGTGTGATGACAAAGAGGGGAGTGACCAGCCACCAGCTGTAATGCTGGACCCGTGTACATAGCAACCTAGCCTTGAATCTATGGTCCTTTAAGGAATTGCTAGGGTTGAGGTGTTACTCTAATCTGGTCTTGAAACAGCAGCTTTTCAGAAGGTAAGAAAGCATTGAGTGAGCCTTTTTCTTTGGACTTCTGTGTATGTAGCTATATGCTATTTACTTTTTTAAACCGGTATTGAAAATCTTTTTCATGCTATGTATTTTCCCCTTTCCCAATTGCCTAATCACCCTTTCAAAAATAAAACAAACAAACAAACAAACCAAAATTCAAAACAGAGAAGGAGGAATTCATAGACCAGCCTAATGCCATGGTGACATTCAGGTCAGGGAACCCTGTTTGCTCTTCGAGCTGATGAGGGAGAGGGACTTGATCGGGGGAGGGGGAGGGAAATGGGAGGCGGTAGCGGGGAGGAGGCAGAAATCCTTAATAAATAAATAAATTAAAAAAAATACCGCATATAAGTCAAAAAAAAAAGGACGATGTTTGACAATGGTCGTCAAGCAATAAAGGCTATTACAAATGTAACAACAACAACAAAAATAGATAGAAAATAAAAAAAAAGAAAGAAATGTTTTGTCCTTTGTTAGTGAACAACACTTGGCAAACCTACCTGAATATAGAGAGGGCCTCTTTCTTCCAGTGTGCACAGCCCTTAGGATTCTAAGTTCTGAGGCTGGCAGTTGAATCTCAGTCCTAGAGGGTTTAAGTCATATACACAATTTCCACTACTGGAAAAAGAAAATGACAAAACTGTGGATCGATATGGGGTGAATTTATTCAGGAGTTTTCACAGGAGGTAAAGCCCACTTCTGCTTTTCCTTCATGAGTTCCCTGTAAGTAGAAAGGAGCCTGGTGACTGGACCTGAGCTTCAAGGAACCAGAGCTGAGTATGAGGAAGAAGAGGGGTGAGAACAGTGCCAAGCCGGAAGGTAACCCGAGAGCTGCCCTAAGGAGACACTGAGTCCTCTGTGGCCTCTCCCAGAGCAGGGTGGGGATGGTCAGGTACTTCCAAGCCTGAAATGCTGACACTGTGCATCCAACTCTCCTAGGTAGAAGACCCTTTCATTTCTGGCTTTCAGACTGTACGTGAAATACAAGGGAGGGCAAATGTCAGGGACAACGCAACATAAGAAACATTTCGTTTACATTGGAAGGAGAATAAACAGCTACTGCCAGGACTGTAGGTATCCAACTCGATGCTTAGTAGCCCTGCTGGTCTCTGCTTTTGCTTTTGTTTTTTTGGGTAAGGATCCAGAATACTAAGACACAGCTAAAAGACAAGAGTACACTAACAGGACCAAAGAAAGGTTGAAGAGAAAGTTCCTGAGACAGGAGGAAGAAAGAACTCTATTTACATACAAAACAAACAGAAGTTAAAGTCAAAGCAGCCATCCTTAAGGATGTGCGTGTGTGTGCAGGTGTGTGTACATGTGTGTATGTGTGCACATGAATTTATATGTGTGTACATGTGTGCATGCGTGTCTGTGTGTGCACACATGTGTGTGCGTGTATGTCTGTAAGTGCATGCATGTGTGTGCACATACATGTGCATGTGTGTGTGTGTGTGTGTGTGTGTGTGTACCAGGAAGGTGACGTGTATCACCTTGCAGGAAACACACAGGAGTTCTTACTTAGCATCTCTAATGTAAAATTATAGGACTGGGCAAAGTGTTGTTAGAGAACAGGGTTTTCACTCCAAAATCAGAAAAAAATTATATAAAACCAGACACTTAGATTTTGTAAAATGCAAATGTGAACTGATTTTAAAAACTAAATCTGAGAATTTTTGTATTTCCTTAGCCCAGAGAACTAAGCATGGATTCTCTCTGTACAAGAGTCACTTGAGTGGAAAAGTTTAGGAAGAGTCACATTTAAGGTACTCGGTCCCTGAGAAGATCGGTGCCAAATATGAGCATCCCAGGACAAAGGACAGATTGCATGTCCCCCAACAGGGCTGATTAGTTTCTGGGAGGGTGACAATCACTCCAGTTGTTCCATGATAGAGTGGTCTCCATGAGACATAGGAAGAGTCTGTGCACGTTGTGGCATCACTACAGGGCCATCTTCTCTGTCACCCATTCATTTTTGAGAGAGTGCTCCAAGAGACCTGCAAAATCAGGACAAGCCACTGCTCCTTCCGTCCTTCCCAGTCATGGCCACCTTTTAGTCACAGGCCAACATTAGATCAAGGTGGTGCATTTCGGATGGATTTATGTTCTGCAAAACCTAAAAGTTCTTTTCTTTAGGAGGATGGAAGTTGTGTCACAGGCCTGAAGATGATCTGGGGCTGGAGGTGATGGTGACCACATGTATGTGAAAGCCAGTCTTTGAAAACACAAAAGCATATGTGCAGAGAGAAGCAATCAAGAGAACACAGGGCCCTGCAGATATAAAAAGAGTGACTTCCGTTTTGGAGATCTGGGTTTTGTGAGGCCGGCCTTTCGATCAATCTGCTCTGCTCCTTTCCCAGAAATTCCTTCCTCTGCTTCAGCTGATCTTGCTTGCCACTCTGGTCCCCAAACAAAGGCAGAGAGGGGGTGCCAAGAGGAGAATTAGAACAGGATCAAAAACTAGCTTCTCCTGGCAGCGGGCAAGCTTGTAATTTGTCTTCCTTGCAGACACAACTGGAGCGCCGTTAATAATTATACCAATACTGCAGGGAAACAAGGATGGACGGCCATCCTTGCCAGGTGGCGAAAAGAGGAAATTAGATAGCACTGCTCGTCTTTCCCAGGTGTGACTGGCAACGTGTGTCTATGCTGTTTTATCAGGCTATCACGATAATCCTGTTGACTTGGCCTCTGCTGGGTCAGGAGCTACACCGGAGTTATTTTCTACACAAAGCTGGTAGAAGAGACAGGACAGGAGATTGTGTCTCTCCAAACACAGTTTCTGTTCTTGTCACCCCAGCCTCTCTTCTACAACAGTTTGGGCTGGAACTAGCTGACACAGTGTCAGCTTCAGCTGAGAGGAGTGATCGCTGAAAGAGAAACACATGCAATCACGCTAATGCCTCAGAAAGCCACACTTCCCTATTGAATGGGACAATGGTCCTTTCTAGTTCTCTTGCCTGAAACGCCTTTTAGCCAGAAAAAAAAAAAAAGCACAAAGCAAAAAAATCCCTACTAGCAAGAAAAAGGAAATTGAAGCAATTTTGAGATAATTTAGGAGAAGTTCCATTTTCACTTGAGTTATTTGAGCAGCATACAACACAAAAGACAGGGAGGTCAGAATTCTTCAGATAATTGCTTGTTTTCCTGGTCTAGCTGGTTTAAAACTCATAGGCTTTCTTTTCCAAACCTGCATTGTCCTCACCATGCTGAGTACCTACCGTCTCGGGGTAGGAGCTGGGTGGCTCAAGAAGGATTCAATGGAGAAAAAAAGTTGATATTTTGATTAAGAGGAAGGTGAAAAGGTCTCTCCATTAAGGTTCTATGTGATGCCAAATTTCTTTCTATGAAAATGCCAAAAACAAGAGGAAGTAATTAGTTCCAAGTTCTGGATTCTTTTCCATCTCAGTTTCTTCCAGCTCCTGGGACAAGAGCAGTTATAATCATACAGCTACTAGGTGTTTGGGCCTCTGTGATTTGCCAGTCATTGTGAGGAGTGTATTAGATTAAAGGGACTGGTTACTGCCAACTGCGTCTACCTGTTTATCCTTAGTATGTTGGAGACTACCATGGTGGTGATTGCAGCCTAACTCAAGGGGACAGGACTCAGACAGTTTGCTAGCTAGCCTGCCCTGATGGTCTAGCTTAAGGATCTGTTGTAGGAGAGTTGCTTGTTTGTTCCCAGCTGCTCAGTCCCAAAATAATCACACATAAACCATATTATATGCAATACTTTTTGGCCAATAGCTCAAGCGTGTTTCTGGCTAGCTCTTATATCCTAAACTAGCCTATCTCTATTAATCCATTAATCCATTAGAGCTACTTGGCTGTGGCTTACCATGTAAAGTTCTGGCATCTGTCTGGCTGTGGCTCCATGGCTTCTCTCTGTCTCCTCCTCCTTTCTCCCAGCATTCAGTTTAGTTTCCCCATCTAGCTCTGTTCTACCCTATCAGGCCAGGCCACATTTTGTTATTAACCAATGGTAGTCACAGCATACAAAGGGGAATCCCACATCACCTCCCTTTTCTGTTTAAATAAAAAGGAAGGTTTTAACCTTAACATATTAAAATTACATATAATAAAACAGTTATCAAGCAAAAAATACAGTTACAATATTTATATCTATTCTATCTTTTATCATAACAAAGGAAAACTGTAATTATAACTATCCATAACTATTCTTTAACTCCATCAAAGACTCCAGAAGAATATAATATTACCTAAGTAAACAGGAAATACATTGTAAGCAACTTCCAAAACTCTAGAATTGACAGAGACATCTCACTACCTGGACAGTCACTCAGAGTTCTTCTATATTATTGAGGCATTCAATCTTCAGCCAACAAGCCCATAGTATCCAGCAGACTTTTTCATGAAGCAGGAAATTTGAAGATCTGTTCTGCCTTATAATGGCAAAGTCCATCAGTTGCTTCCTTCTGTGTCCTGCAGAATATCTGACAGACGCTTTTATGAAGCAAGAATTCCAAAAGAACAACTTATCTTTAGGTGAGTTCAGCAATTATTTCTCTGTGGGTCCTTCATGTCCAGTTCATTTAGCATAACATCAAGTAGTCCAAGCAAGAGCAGTTTCTTGCCCAAATGGTTAACCAATGTTATAAGGAGCCTCTTTGGTGCCCATCATCCTCTTGAAGTAGCTTGGTGCTGCTAGAAGCAGATGTATCTCACGGTCATGAGAAGTCCTAAGTGCTTAAACATTTCAAATGCCATATTCTATAGTCTTTGAAAGGTTTGAAGAATATACATCTCTATACATCTAGAAAAATCTAACTAACATGACTATAAGATTGAATATTATAGATGATTTTATCTATTAACCTGTATTTCTTAATTATACATTACGTTTTTTTAACTGAGCTGGACAAACACAATACCTTAATGAGGATCAGACTACATATGCACAGTAAAACAAATTTGACCTTAAATTTGTACTAATAAAACAAGATCCTACCAATGCAAATCTCTATAGCATATCCCCCTTTAAATGTAAACAAACATTTATAAACAATGTTTGGAAATTTGTTCTCTCTAAACTGCTTCCTGCTTTTTGTGGGCAAAGTAATTTTTGGGGATGTTCATGGCAACCTTTCAGGGGGTCTTGGTCCATCAAGTCACATTAGTTGGGAAGAAATCTGTAGGTTCTCATCTTGTGTAGAAATAAAAGAAGAACTTCTTTTCCAAAACAACAAATCCTTAGAATCAAATTTTGAAGTCAAGAAATCTTTAAAACATATGTTGGTTTAGCTTAGCAGCCCCCAGAATCAAATGTCTCTCTGTAGTCAAAAAATTCAAAGAAAACACAATAATATACATAATTCAGACTCTCTGTGTATATTCCATTTATACATGGCTTATTTTTCTTTACTCCTTTTAATCTATGACTGTCTGTACTCTGTCTTTTTAAAGACTTTGTTTTATTTAAAAAAAAATAGTTTACTTCTTTTCCAACTCTCTATGCTCTTTTTCTGCTTTCTCCCAAGCCTATGTACATTTATCCAACACTGTGACCCATTTAGAGGTCTTTTTCATCTGAATTTGTCTTTATTAAGTATCTGTAATCCTTTTCTCACTAGAAGTGTTTCTTAAAAAGCTAAGCAACATTACTATGACTAAGGCTGCTTTGCTGTTTGGCTCTACCCAGTCCAACATGTCAGAGGAGGTCCATTCATTGCCTCTGAGAGCCATTCTCTCCATCCTAGATCCAGGGTTGGGTAGCAGCAGGACTGTGTTGCCATTAAGCAAGTTGTAGCACTCTGCTCACAAACCCCATTTAAATGCTCAGCCTCCTGAAAGAGCTGAGTTCACGCTGGCAGCATGGCCCAGGTAGTCACCATTTCAAAACCTCACCGCTTTTTTTTTTTTCTGCTACTGCTGAATCAGGAAAACCTCTCTTAAAGGAGCCATGGTGTTAAGCCATGCTTAACTCTGTTTTTTTTTGTTTTGTTTTGTTTTGTTTTTGTTTTGTTTTGTTTTTCTGGTGCCTAGAATTCTTTCTCAAACTCTCTCAGGTTTTAAGAGAATTTTAGTTGGCCGTGTTGGCACCAATTTGTTGTAGGAAAGTCACTTGTTTGTTCCCAGCTATTTAGCTCTGAAATAATCACACAGAAAACATATTATTTGCAATACTGTTTGGCCAATAACTTGATTTTGTTTCTGGCTAACACTTATATCCTAAACTAGCCCATCTCCATTAATCTGTGTATCGTCACGTGGCTGTGGCTTATTGGGTAAAATTCCAGTGTTTGTCTCTGGTGGTGGCTCCATGGCTTCTCTCTGACTCCACCTTCTTTTTCCCAGCATTCATATTAGTTTTCCCCACCTAGCTCTGTTCTACCCTATCAGGCCAGGCCACTTTCTTTATTAATCAACAGTATTCATATCATACAGAGGGGAATCCCACATCAGGCTCCAGCTTTGGACTGGAAGACAGGATCTTAGAGACATTCAAGTCCTTGAGGCTTCCAAGGTTAGCATTAGATCTCCTGATTGAGTATGCCTGGAACAGTCAGCTTCAAGTGCATTTCCAGTCTAATTTTGACCTTGTGAGAAGGCAGAACAGTGATGGGAGAATTTCAAAAGAAATTTCTGAACAGAGAAGAGCCTGATTTGGATGGAAGACCTGCTATGGCCATTTGGTTCTGCCCATTCCAAGGTCCCTAAACTGGAGCTCAGATCCCAGGGGAAATCATGCTGCTCTTTCAGTGGGTGTCTGGAGGGTGGAAAAGGATGCCTGATTGAGGTAACTCTACTGAACTTTGTAAAGTGGAAGGATGAATACAGAACAATGATAAATTACTTGAAAGAGGGAAAAGATGTTCAGAGAGGGGAGGAAGAGAGAGAGAGAGAAAGGGAGGGAGAGAGAGAGAGAGAAGCATAAAACGAGGTTGGATTTTGAGACCTTTGTAGCTCTTTGTAATATTCTTGTACCCTATCACAGCCACCAGTATTTTCTTGACATTTTTTCTGTGCTGGAGTAAACTGGAGGTTAGAAAAGGCTGATGGTGGTTATAACCTACATAATGGATTTTGTTTCTTATGGGAAAAAAGTGAAAACAAAAAGGAATTTAACCCACTTATCACTGATTTATAAAAGAACTTTGAAATATGATCTACGAAATTTTTTTGTACATAAACCACTGGGCCCATTTCTTTTGGTATTTACAGGCTCACAATTCATCTATCTGGCATTCCATGCAAAACGCACCCCTGCAAAAAAAGAAGTTAGGAAATTGAAACAAGCTTGCTCCACTCTCCTTCAGCAATGAGGTCAACTTCAGTGACCTTGGTGCTTCATTCTTTTGTCCCATGATGCTCTTGGTGGACAGTCCTTGTCTCTCAAGCCCGTGAATACTTCACTTTCTTTTTTTTTTAAATATTTATTTATTTATTATGTATACAATATTCTGTCTGTATGCCTGAAGGCCAGAAGAGGGCGCCAGACCTCTTTACAGATGGTTGTGAGCCACCATGTGGTTGCTGGGAATTGAACTCAGGATCTCTGGAAGAGCAGTCAGTGCTCTTAACCACTGAGCCATCTCTCCAGCCCCAATACTTCACTTTCTGCAGCAGAAGAATTTTACAAATATGGATAGGAAAAAGATTGTTGAGATGAAAAGTTACCCCGGAGCATCTCGGAAATCCCAGTGTGATTGTCAAGGCTCCTGTGAGAGATAGAGGAAGGACAGGGCATCAGGGAAAGAACTGACCCTGGACACTGATGTCATGAGATGAAAGTTATCTGAGAAGGTAGAAAAAGAACACATGCTAAAATATGAGGATGATAGACTCCTAGGAGGTGGAAAAGGCAAGGAATGGGATCTCTTCTGGAATAAAGAATGCAGGCAAGCTTAGACCTTGAATTTTAGCTCTACCAAACTCCTTCTAACTTCTGACCCCCAGAGCTGTAAGATAACCAGTTGATGCTGTTTAAGTGGATGTGTATGTGGCTTTTGTTGCTGCAGCTCAGGGATCTAAGTCAGTGCCGTGGCATCTCCCTGTGAAGAGCAGAAGACACCAGAGCTCCCAACAATGCTGTCAGTTGGCTGATGCCTGAAGGTTCATGAATCTAAACATGGCAGTTCATCTTGAGTCCGTGATGGAGCCATTTCTTTTGGAGCTTGAATTGCCTTGAGGCAGACTGTCAGGACATTCTGCTTCTGAGCCTGTGTGTCGCTGCCACACATGAGTTTACATTCCCTGCCGGTATCTGCAGCAGCCTTCCTGGCTCGTGCTTCTATGCCATAGAGAAGCTGAGACAGCTCCTTGAGATATCACGAGTGGTATTTGCCTGGCAGCATTCTGAACTTGGTGATGTAAGTCTTTTATGTAGACTGTCTCTGAATTCTTGGAAAGATTATTCCTAAGAGGGATATGGTTACTTTGGTAACACTTTTTTTTTTCATGACTATACAAAAACCAAGTAGGCCTCTTCATTTCTTCTCATAAAACGTTGCCTAATCTAAAGACTTTGAATCTTGTCTTCTCTGCAGATATTTATAGGAAAAGTTTTGGCTGGTGAAAACCCACCTACAATCCCATATCAGGCTCGTCTTGCAGAAGCTGAAAGCAGCCAAACTTGAGTGTCCTTAGGATGACATTGTACATGACGGTAGAAGTGTATTTCTGAGCAAAGCACTGGCTTATTTTTTACACTGGTAGCTTAAAAAAAAACCTCTTTGGGTATTTCTCACAGGTGGGAAATATTCAAAGCCATCATCCCAAAACATCCCTATGAATTATCATTCAATTTCTGTTCCACTAGAAAGGAAATGAAATTACAAAAGAACACGCCATTTACTCAATGTCACAAAATAAGTAAAGGACAGCGAGGGGATCAAGTGCAGGAACAGAACCTATAGCACCTGTTCTCCATTACCTCGGAACGAGTTGAATCCTCAAAGCATTGTAGAATCCCCTCCAACATACTTGCTGAATAAGTGAATTATGGAATAATTGAAAAATACACTTATTTGTAGATAGACTGCCAGTTAAAGTGTTGGCTCCTGTTCTTACTAATTTTAATTTGCACAGTGCTTTTTACTCTACTGTTTGGTGAACCTTTGTGAATTGTTCTTCACCCTACACACCCAAAACTTATCTCTTTATTTCTTTAAAGTCTATAATTAAAGTATTAAAGGAAGAAATAGTGTTTTTCACCCTCAATTCATGGCTTGAATGCTGCGTCTATGCTCTAGAATTCTTAGGCATCTAACTTGCAAAATTCATGACTGTGTTTTGAGCAGCTGAGTGTTTTTGCTTTTTATATTAAGAAATTCATCTTTAGGTAGCCCAGAGCTAAGTTGAATCTAAAATGATTAAAATAAATTTGATTTGCATCCCCTTTTAAAAGAACTTCTTTGTTTGAGGGGTGGTTCGCCTTCACAATTTAGGATAAATATGTCCTTCATCCTCAGGATCTTAAAAAAATCTCAGCGGTGTTATTTACCTGACCATGCAGTGATGCAAGGTGTGGGCAGGGGAAGGCTGGTCCTTGGAAAATTGAATCTCCCTTTACTGTCAGTACAACCAATGAGGCCAAAGGAACATTTGTCACAGGGCAGCGTTAAAATGAAAGCTTTCCTTTTTCCTGTAAAAGCTTAAGAAACCCAAGAAGTGGGAAGGCTGGTTCTGCAGCAAACTGCTTGTGCGCTAAGAATAGAAAGAGGAAGAAACAGAACAGTAATTGCAAATTGCCTTTTATATTGCAGTTGGAAGCACTTTCCTGTCCAATAATTTTAATAAAGAAGTCCCCCCAGCCATCCTCCCGATCAGTGTGAACATAACTCAAGCATTATACACATTGTTCCCGTGGGTTTGTACCTTCGTGCTTCTAAATTGTGTCTAGTATCATGCCAAGACCTAGACCATGTTTCTTACCATCTCACCACAATGAGGTATTTACAGTCAATGGCTGTTTTAGTTTTTCAACTCAATTCATCATTGGTAGAACCGTAGACTGGTTAAAATGATAGTGTTGAAAGTAAGTTTATGACATTCTCTTCTGTAAAGTCTATTTGCAACTTTTAAACTTGTTTCCTAGCCTATGGGATGTAGGCCTCTGAGGGGACAGTGACGTCATGAGTTCTCAGCTTCCTGGACTGGCTGTTCCCTGAAGACCTAAAATGTTACACAAATAAATGCACCAACAATTTCCAAATAAAATAAAACAAGCACAATAAATTTTAAAAGAAAAGGCCCACATGACTTAAAGTGGAAGCAGATATAAAAGCAGGCAGATAGGCATGTCAAAGGTCACCTTCCAGTGTAGTCTAGAATAGCATCAGCAAGCAAAGCAGCCCACCCCACGAACCAAGGGAAAGAATGTCTCCCTGTTTCTTCCTGCTTATAGCGATAGCCTTGGGGAAAACCCGATATTGGAGAGGAATTTGAACAAAGCACAGGCTTGTTCTCGCTCTCTCTCTCTCTCCCTCCCTCTCTTGTGTGTGTCTCATGTGTGCGTATGTGTATGTGTGTGTGTGTGTGTGCGCGCGCGCGTGTGCACGCCAGCATGCCAGGACTTGAGTGTGAAAGCTATCTTTGCTTGCAGAACAGAGTGCTGTTGCTTTGCACAGATGTGCACATGGGCAGAGCTATCTAGTGCTGAGGTCCTTACGTTCACTGCAAGCAAGGTTCTTTCATGCGCACACACAATTCGATGAATTGGAAGCAAACAAGAGGGTTTTGAAAACGGATTGAATGTGTATGAGCAGAGCAGGTGATTCAGCAGAAGGCCACACAGCAGCACTGTTGAGAACCAGCCCAGCCTAGTGCAGGCTGGAGCAGAGAAGAGCTGGGACACTTCCTGTGCTGCCACCAAGCTCTCTTCTTAAGGTATTTCTGACTCTTTCTGATTTTATCGGGAGGCAGAAACTGTTGCAAATGCGTTGCCACCATTATTTTAATTAGATTTTGCAAAAGCCCTTTGGAAAGAACAGATTCTGAAAACTGGGGTCTTTGAGGTTACCTAGATAGAGGCCCAGCATTAACCTCAAAGCTGGGGATTTCACAGGTATTGGTGACAAATTAATAACAATTAAGTCCTGGGAAGAGGTATGAAAGAAACCAGAATATGTCACTCCAAATATACCTCTGGTAGACAAAATGTTTTTTAATTCAAGACAACGAAGGAGCAGCAGTAAAGTCTTTTGTCCCCTCTTTCTATTTAAAGATAGGATATAAATTCTCTACTATTGGAGACAGCTCCTCTCAGCTCAGAGACAGAACCCAGGAATAGGCAAGCAAAACTTATCCTGATAGGTTCTTCTGATGCTTCTTGCTGTTAGGTACCTCAAATTGTACAGAAATCCTATTGTTCTATTTTCTTTTGGCTGACACTAGCTGCTAGATGCTCTGAGCATCCTGGCCATGAGTAATCAGATGCTGAAGAGGAGGAGGCAGAGGGATCATAAATTTGAGATCAACCTGGGGTACCCTGTGAACTGAGGGGCTAGCTCAGTTGGTAAAACGCTTGCTGACAATCAAAAGGGACCTGAGTTCATTTTCCTGTGCCTGTATCAGAAAGACAGACATGGTGGTGCACATTTGTAATCTCTGCACTAGGGAAACAGACATAGGAAGACCCCTGGACGTTGCTGGCCAGCCAGTCTAGGCAAATTGGTGAGTAGAGGCCTATAAGAGACCCTGTCTCAAAGGTGGTCAGAGGCGTTCATGAAGATGACAGTCCATGTTTGTTCTCTGACCTCTGACACAGCAACACGCACAAACATGCAAACACATACACATACACACAAAATTAATCTGAGGACTATCTTGTATACAGTGAGATGATCATGATGTAACTGGAAGTTTTGTTTTGATTGTTTGTTTGTTTTTACAGCAGTAGATTGTGTTCAGTAGCACCCCCTCCCGGAGCTAGGCTCGACAACCTGCTCCCAATATGCCAACTGGAGAGCCGAATAATGGTGGCAAACCGATTTATTTGGAGCAGACACAGAATGAAGGCAGGGATGGCAGACTTTTGTTGTGTGTTTAGTTCTCTTCTAAATCCGAGTCTCACCAATGTACAAGGTCCTTAGGAACTGATGGAAAGCAAGAGGAGCAGATGCTTGATGCCTCCTCCACTGGTATTTGTGGACAAAATGATAGTCAGTCGCAGCACTGGTAAGTGAATATTACATGCATCTGTCATTCATGTCTTTGAATAGGCATGCAAAGAGTTGAACACTGTATGCATACATAGTCTTTGCCTTCCCCCACCCCCACATCCCCGAGCTGTATCTCTGGATACCAGTTCACAGTAGGGCACGGTACTTTTGTGTGAGGAAACAAGCATGGTATCTGAAAGTTTTCAGGTGGTCACCACATGCCAATGGAGTCAGAACAGAAATCTCTTTTGCTCGTTCAGCTGAACGCATCTTTCTCTGGGACTGCAGGGGCCATTTCAAAGAAAACTCAAGGAGCTCTCAGACTTCCATCAGGAAAGACAGAAGACTTCTAAAGTATGTCCCCACTCACGATTTGGCAGCTCTTTAAGACCACTCTGAATCTGCTCTTGTTTCCCTGCAGTTGAAGATTTTTCTCAAGTTTTTAGTTACCACCGGTGGCCGCTCCCAAATCCCTGAACACACATAAGACATATTTGAATGAAAATGAAGGCACTCCCAACATTCCATTCTATGGGAGGGAGAGCTCTCGGGTGTGCTGAGTGGAAAACATACATTTCCTGCTTGCAACGATTTCAGACAGCTGCAGGCAGGTAGAGATCACGATGTTACCACTGCATGCTGGGAAGAAAAGCTTCCCCACCCCCACACATCCAAGAGCACATTCCCACTTCGAATTCTTTTAGTTGGTCTGTCATCTTTGGAGAGAAGTTAAGATTGAACCATGCTGGAAAGATTATACATTGAAGACAGGAAAGAATTCAGTTGTCAATAACAAGCGGGCTATTAATTTTGCAAGAAAATACGTGCGGGCTCATTTGCCAGAGAATCTGGACTAGTTTTGCTTTATCCCAAAGCATTTATCTAGTGTATCCTCAGGTGCTTCTTTACTCATTTGTCAGGTTGAACATTTTCAGGATAGCTTGTGGACTTAATAAAATAAACTGACCTCTCCCCTTTTAACCACTTCAAGGAAGGAAAGACTTCATTTACTGAATAATGAGCATGAAATATCCCACTTAATTACTTTTCCAGACTCTCGTCTTCTACATGAATCAAGGTTTTTTGTAAGTATAATTAAAACATTTCCAAGTAGGCAGCAAAGGGAAAATAGGATTGAGGAATGGGTACCAGCCTTCCTGGCCATCCTAACAAGGTTGTCTATGCCAAGAAGCTTAAGTATTTAGGGGAATGTGACATATGATCTATAATTTAAAAACACTTCATCAGGCAGTATTGTATCAATATGACTTTATTTCACTCTAAACTGACCCTTAGGGCGGGTGATTATTCAAATTAGGAATTCATGCTCCAACAATTGCCATTGACAGCGTTTAACCAACTTACCAAATTCCAGAGTCAGCTTTAGGTGTCTAGCTGTGCTCTGTCTTTGAACCAGAGGTTTGGATGGTGTCATGAATGTTAAGGAGGCTCTATTTATCCAACTCCAGCAATCAGAGATGTGTGGATTGGCAATAAATGCTTTAGAGGCCTTCTCATCTTCTCATGAACAAGATACAAAATCTGGTGAGGTCCTGTTGATTTCCTTATAGCTGCGTGTCTAGGATAAGGTGAGAAAATCAGCTCCACATGGGGAGCCAGAGCAGAAGTGGAAGACTAGGTCCTAGGTGAGAGGGGGATGCCTGGTGTAGAAGTGTATTGTCTGGAGCCAGCCTGAAGCCCTCGAGGTTACCAGCAGCTAACAAGGCTAGCAACACTGAGACCGTGATTTACTAACCTAGCTCTCAGAACATGTGGTTGACCCCACAGTGGTCTTCTAATCCTTTATTCCCATTTCTAGGAAAGGGTCTGACTTCAAGACCTTGAGAGCCTTTTCTGTCTTCAAACTGGTATGGACATTCCTGCAAGGCAGGCCCAAGAAAGTCTCTTAAGACAAAGAATGGATTTTATCCTCTTGCCGAATGATGAGAGCTTATCTGGAGTAGGGCTTAGAAATTACCCCTGCTCATAATTGTCATTAATTAATATGTATAACCATGCATAACATATATTTTGATTGGCATACGAATGCTTTCGAAGTAGTGTCTCATAAAACTGAACCTTTACACTAGCAGATTTTTCTTTCTTAAAACAATAATGTACCAAATTTAAGCACTTAAAAGGGATAGCAATTAACAAAAAACAATGTCAGGTCATGTGTTAATGCCAAGGCAGAACTGTCAGTAAGGCCAGTGAGCTCAGATACTTTGCCATAAAATTAACAGCACACAATGACATTTTACAGGGAAGGTAACACTAAGATATCCCATAATTCCTGTGCTTATTGCAATAAGCATACAATGAACATTTTTTAACAAGCTACACTCAAAGGTGTTTGAAGAAACTGTAACCCAGTGGGTAGATGGGTGGCTTAATTTTTTCCTATTTTTACAAATGCTCAAGGATATTCCAAAGGCCAATACTTGGTTGCATGAAACAACACTGCTGCAGAAGATTGCTACTTGCAATCCAAGCAGTAAGTTGCTGTTGGTGATCATGCATAAACATTGCTTGTTTTTTTTCCACTCTGGGAGAGTAACCCACATATTTCAGAAGGAAAGGATGATCATGAAAAGGATAACCTCACTGCTTCACAAAATAGCTAGGATTCCTAGGGCACAGCCCTGTGCAGTCTCCCTGGGGAGTATATGTCACAGGATAAATAGGATGTCAGAGATTAGGCAGAATTGTGGGGATAGAGAAAATGAGATAAATAAAAGGTTCTCCGTGGATGCTCCTGTCTGGTTGCTATGTGTTTCACAAGGTTAAGGAAAGGTTGGACCAATGTAATGACCAAGAGGCCCCCAGCTTAGCAAACCACAGGACAAAGAGAATCTAGAAAATGTATGTTTGGAGCAAAACCAGAATGCATTTTGCCATATATCATTCATTAGGGCACTAAATTCATAGGCAGTGACATTTAAAAGAAGACTTCTAACTGTGGAAAACAGGTATTAGACATGCTATACAAATAGGTCCTCTGGGATTTGAACATTATTTATAGATCATGACTTTTGCACAAACTAAGTATGTCAGAGGCTGAAAAGTTGGCCCAGTTATTAAAAGCCCTTGCTGCTCTTTCAGAGAACCCAGGTTTGATTCCTGAGACCTACAAGGTGGCTCACACCAAATTCAAACTCCCGTTTCAGGAGATCCAACACCTTCTTCTGACCTCCAAGGACACAAGACATGTGGTGCATATATACACATACAGGCAAGACACTCATGAAATCTAAAATAAAAATAAGAAACTAAATATGTCAAAAGATACATTTTGGAAACTACCTGAAACACAGGAGCAGAGAGGCCATGGTGTTTGTCCCAGTGCGCACACAACAGCTACAGTCAGCTGACCCCTTCTCTGATGTCACAGGAGACACTCACTTGGAAAATAAATTATTCAGAGACCAGAAATGGACAGAATAATGCCACTAGAAGTGTGGAAGATGCATCCCAATCAGCTCTCTAGCCGACTGTGTGAAGAAACTGTAGACAGTGTGCGTTATGAAATGTGATAGCAAGTTGACATAGGAAGTTCTTGTTTGTTGTAATTATTAGTAGGAGACAAACGTCTAGGAGTTAGCTTTTAGTATATTTATAGAAATTTCCAATCACAGTTTGAAAACAGAATATAGTTCTTAGCCGTGGATATCTTGAGACATGTTAGTGTAGATCATGGCTTAACCCATAAGGATTTTTGAAAATCCCATTTTCAGAGTTCAAGATCATCTGTTAACTCTTTTTTTTTTCCTCCCTCAAACAAAGATGTAGCAACATCTGAGGGTCATTGAGATCCATAATGAAATTCTGAGCTGAGCCCTCCAGGACAAGGAAGGATCTCATAGAAAGAAAGTTTTGTGAATTGCTGATTGACTAATCCTAAATTCTAGAGTCGAAGATCTCTGTCTCCTCATGTCTCCTCTTGGTGGCTTGCTTTTACTTAACCCTCTTTAATCCTTTAATCCCGCCTGTCTTCTGATTCTTACTCTATAAAATCGTTGTGGTGTCAGGTTCCAGGAAGAACATGTGGATTTCATTTTGTCAAAAAGCAACATTTAGCTTTCTCCTACTTGTAATCATTGAAATGCAGAGTTGAAGATAGGGGGTGGAAATTCACTCTCGCAGTGAGATTTTGTCTTGTTTTGTTTTGTTTGGGGGAAGGGACTTGCTAAGTAACTCAAGTTGGAATTTAATTCATGGTCCTTCTGCCTCAGTCTCCAAAGTACTGAAATTACAGATATGAGGCACCATGACTGACTTTTAATGAGCTTTGGAAAACATTTTTCATACCTGTCAAAAATCATTCTTCTAGCTAATGTTATATAAAAGCTAAATTTAGCTGGCATTTCTGAACCGAGTCCAATAGAAAGCTGTGTGGAGGACCTGGGAGATGCTCAATGGGTAAAACAATTTCCTGTGCAAACATGATGACCCCAGAGTGAACCGCAGGACTATCTTACACATACACTTACACACACGGGGGGGGGGGGGAATAATAAAATATTTTTTAAAGCGCTTGTTTGGATTTTTTTTCTTTTTTAGTTGGCTTTTATTTCATTGAATTCTTAAGTGGGTTGTCTATAGGCTGGCACCAAACTGAAAGCGGGCACACCCCCTGTTTTTTAAATGATGCTAACAAAACCAGGGATGTGACTTCAGCCAAGTCAAGTGCTGGTGAATGAGAGGCAGAGAGTGAATCCTTAAAAGGACCCTTTTAAGTAGAGAAAAGAATAGTAAATGCTAATGGCATCATTAGCCAATAATTTAGAGAAACATATGATTGCTAATAAAATAACTATAAATGGTAGCAGAGACTCTGCTGAGAAAATACATCTTGCAAAAACCCTAAAAGATATTAATAGATTTGACTTTAGTAAACAATGCCTCAAAACTATTTTCGATTACAACTTAGAACAAGTATAAATTAAAAAAGAATGTATGACAATGACTAGTTATATTTCTCACTGCTTTGAACAGATACCAGCAAGAAGCAACTAAAGGGAGGAAGGATTTCTTCCTCTAGGGAAGCCCTGGGTAGCAGACTGCTCTGTAGCCACAAGAACACAAAACAGCGTGGGAGAGCTCAGGCTAGCCCGCAGGCTGTAACCCAGGATTTTCTCCTGCAGTCTCCACGTTCTGAAGATTCCAGGGTCTCTCAAAACAGCAGCACTGGCAGAAGTCTGAATGCTCAAGTATATGAGCCTGTGACAAAAGCTAATGAGATAGAGCCAGCAAGACGTTGGTTGCTAAGTCTGATGAACTGAGCTTGATCCCTGGGACCTTTGCAGTGGAAATAGAGAACAGACTACCACAAGTTGTTCTCTGAGTTCCATATGTGTGCCGTGTGTGACACACTTTGTGCCCCCAAATGACTGAATGAATGAATAAATAAATAAATGTAATTTTAAAAAACAAAGAGACAGGTGTTTTACCTGTTATATATAGAAACACAAATGCTACAAAGGACAGACCAAGTATTGTAGAAGAACTTTCTTTGGACCGCCAGCCCCCAAATAATGACACAGAGACCTACTATGAATTATGAAAGCGCGTGGCCTTTAGTGTAGGCTTGTTTCCAACTACCTCGTATATCTTAATCTGTTTCTATCAATCTACGTTCTGCTCTCTACCTCTCCTCCATTCTGTATGTTTGACTCCCTCCATGTCTTGCTGGTGTCTCCTGCCTCACCACATTCTAACCTTGAGTTCCTCTCTCTGCCCAGAAGTCCCAGTTATTCTCTCCTGCCTAGCCATTGGCCATTCAGTACTTTATTAAACCAATCAGGAGCCTTAGGCAGGTGAGGCAAAGCATAGACACGTCTTCACGCAGTGTAAACAAATTTCCCACAACAAAGGATAACTCACTGTATAAAAATGGTTTAAAGTCTATATGGAAAACAGTGGTGTAAATCAAGTTAAAGAAAACAGGAGAAAGTAGTCAAAAATGGCAAGTGGAGGAAGGAATGAATGAAAGAAGAGAGGAAGAACCCAAACAGGCAGGCAAGAAGGAAAGAAAAACGAAGGAGATTTTAAAAAATAAAGCAAAAGTCGGGTGTGGTGGTACACACCGAATGCCCCAGTAGTCAGGAGGCTGAGGCAGGAAGATTGCCACAGTATAGAGGTAAGCTTGAGCTATGTAGAAAGTGCTACAAGTGTAACCAGAGCTAGTAGCAAGACCCTGTCTCCAAAAGCAAAAAAAAAAAAAATCACAAAATTAAACAAAAAGCAAGACCAGAAAGAAAGATTTTGGGGGTTTATTTTCTTCCACCAGAGTCAACGCTATTGAAATGTAATTTGTACTTAGTAAAGTATGCACAGCTTTAAGTACACAGCTTCAAATTTTAACACCTATTTCAATGAGCATTTAAATTGCATGCGCTAGTGGATTCACTGTGATACTTCTCTACACAGATGCAATATGCACTATTGGTGCCAGCCCCGCTTCCTACCTGCACATCTCGTCTTGAAACTTTTCTAGTTCGTAGTAATCCTTCTTTTACTTGAAGGGCAGCTTTAAAAAATAGTTTCTGTACATAACATAGATTGTGTGCTACTTGTCTTTTTGTATCTCCTTTATTTTTTGTTTTACTTTTTAAAATATATATTTATTTTTATGTGTATGAGTGTATTGCCAGCATTTATGCATGTGTGCCCCATGGTCATGGAGACCAGAAGAGGGCATCAGATCCCTGGAACTGGATTTACAGATGGTTGTGAGCTATCATGTAGGTGCTAGGAACCAAACCCAGTTCCTCTATAAGAACAAGTGCTCCTAATTGTGGAGCTATCTCTTCAGACCCTATGTCTCATTTATTTAGCTTAGCAGATATCCTTAGTTCTGTCCATTTTACAGTACTTTGGTGACAGAACTTCAGTGTGTATGTGTGTGTCTACGTTTGTAAGCTTGTGTTTGTGCAGGTGCAGACGCATATGTATGCATGCATATTAATGTCAAAACTCAATGGTAAGTGTGTTGTATTTAGTCACTCTCCTCCTCATTCTTTGAGACACTGAACTTGGAGTTTACTGTTCATCTAAACTGGTTATCCATTGGGCCTCAGAGATCTTGCTGTCTTTGCCCTCCCAGCTCTGTGGAGGAGAGACTCCCTCCCTCCTCTTACTGTGAAAATGGATGTGTTGTTTCTCTTTGACATCCAGGGTTCTCCCTTCATACATGACTTCATCATACACCGTGGGGAGTAAAGAAATGCTAGGTGCCTCTATCTGGTAATCCTTCTTCACCAACTTAATTCAAATGAATATATACACTAAAAAACTGGATGAAATGGTCAAAAAGAATCAGTAGTGCTATCTCTTATGACAGTCAGTTTTGAGTGTAGACTTGACACACTGAAGTGTTTCCTGGGAAGGAAGGCTCAATGAGGGATTGTCTAGATTGATGTGGGAGTGTCATATATCAATCTGTTGATTTCATTGGTTAAGGAATAAAGAAACTGCCTAGGCCCCTTGATAGGCCAACCCTTAGGTGGGTGGAGGAAACAGAACAGAAGGCTGGGAGAAAGAAGCTGAGTCAAGGAGTCGCCATGATTGTCCCACTCCAGACAGACGCAGGTTAAGATCTTTCCTGGTAAGCCAGCTCATGGGCTACAAAGATTAATAGAAATGGGTTAGATTAATATGTAAGAGCTAGCCTAGAAGAGGCTAGATAGAAATGGGCCAAGCGGTGTTTAAAAGAATACAGTGTCCGTGTAATTATTTCGGGTAAAGCTAGCCGTGCGGGCGGCCAGGTGCCAGGGACGCAGCCTGCCGCTCCTGTTACAACACTAGATTAGGTTGACCTGTTGGCATACCTGTGAAAGCTTTTCCCAGTTTAGTTTATTGATGTGGGAAACCCCACTGTCTTAGGGTTTTTATTACTGCCAAGAGACACCATGACCATGGTAACTCTTACAAAGAAAACATTTAATTGGGGTGGCTTATCTACAGTTTCAGAGGTTCTATATCATCATGACAGCAGCGTGGCAGCGAGCAGACAGACGTGGTACTGGAGCAGAGGGTGCTACATCTTTCAGGAACCGGAAGTCAACTGAAAGTCACAGTGAGGGAAGCTTAAGCAAAAGAGACCTCTAAGCCCACAGAGACACACTTCCTCCAACTAGACCACACCTCCTAATAGTGCTACTCCCTTTGGGAGCCCTTTTCTTTCAAACCACCACCACCACACCCACCCACTGGGGGTAGCACCATTCCCCAGGGAGGGGTTTGACTGTTTACTAGTGGAGAAAGCAAATTGGATGTGACTTGTGCTCTAAGTTCTTGTCCCTTTGATTTCCTAGGACATTAGAGTGTAACCTGAAATGGTGAGCTAAAATAATTGCCCCTAACTTACTTTGGTGTGGGGGGGAGGGGCATTTTATCACAGCAACAAAAACAAAGCATTTCTGTTCTTGTTTTTTTTTTTTTGGTGGTAATGGTGCTGGCTGTACGGTAATGGGTGTTTTGCTTTGTTTCTACACTTGTGATTTTTCCCCCCTGTTTGAATTTTATTTTCACTTATTAAAAAACAAAAACTTTGAAAATATTATTGCTATATACAATATTACTAACATTATAGATGGCAACATGAAAGGCAGATAGCCTTATATATCACACATAGGGGTATAAGTTGATGTAGCAATATGAACGGCGGGGCTGCGTCCCCAATACCCCGCTGCCCGCAGGGCTAGCTTATGCCCCGAAATAATTACACGGACACTGTATTCATTTAAACACTGCTTGGCTCTTTAGCTCTAGCCCTTTTCTCGGCTAACTCTCGCACCTGGACTAGCCCATCTCTAATAATCTGCTGTAGCCCACAAGGTGGCTTACCAGGGAGATTCTAGCCTACGTCCATCCTGGGTCAGAGCTTCATTGCGTGTGCCTCAGAGAGCAGAGCTCTCGCCTCTGCCCGCAAGAGTGGAGCATCGTGTCTCTCTGAGGCGTCTGCCCCTGAGAGGAGAGCTGTCGAGTATGACCTCACTTCCTCTTCCTCCCAGCATTCTTCTCTGTTTACTCCTCCCACCTTATGTTTTAACCTATCAGGGCAAGCAGCTTCTTTATTTAATTAACCAATGGCCTTCCTCCATCAAGTTGAAAAGTGTCTCATAGTGTGATATTTAAGGAAAATCTTGAAAGTTTTATGTGCTTATTCGTCTCAGAAATTGTGTTGCTTTTTTAAAAAATATAATTTCTTTATTGATTCTTTGGAGATTTTATATCATGCACCCCAATTCCACTCAACTCCCAGTACCCCACATCCTCCCCTCATGCCTGCCTCCTCCCTGCAGTGCCCCCAATAGAATTTTTTTTTAAAAAAATCAAACAAGACAAACCAAGCAAACAAACAAAAATAAGAACAAACCAAGCCAAAGCAAAAACAAAAAAATCAAAAAACCACTTTGCCTTTTCTTTCCTGCCTCTCCGACACCTCTTCATTGGTCCTGGTGGCATTGGGAGCAGTGTATCACATAGTATACCCTTTTGTCCAATAGATTTACTAGTAATGCTCATGGCAACAAGTCACTGGTCTGGTTCCAGCACACCGTCATCACTGGATCCTCACCAAAACTCCTCTGGGATACCCCGACCACCCCAGCCATCCTGAGTCAGGGAGATCCTGCAGGTATTGTTCCAGAGGACCAGTCTGTTCATGAGCTCTGGCAGGTCCTAGACAGGGTAGATGTTAGGGTGGGCCAACCCAAGGCCCAGCTGTGGGTCTGGGTGGTAGCTGAGCTGGTCAGGCCAGGTCACTGGGGCTGTCCCCCTCAGGAAAGGGGGCAAAGCCAGCTCCCCTAAACTCCTGGCATCAAGGTCAATCCATCCTTGTCTGTGGTGAGGGTTTGGGGCCATCTCTCTGACATGCAGGGGCCAGCTCTCCCTTGAGGATCAACGCCAGCTTCCCAGCTTTCCCTGGACCAGTGAGAGGTGGGGCCGGCTCACATGACCTGATTTCATCATGCATGGTTCCTATGGTCCCTTGAGGTGATACAGGCCACAGGTATCAACACAGACCCCAAGTGTACCTGAACCACAGACTCAGACGTGGCCCTTGGCAGCAGTTTGGGCCTTGTATTGCTTTTTAAAGGCAACAATTTAAAATGAATGCTTATTCACTAATGCATGAATGTATTTTTGCTGGCAAACAGTGCTGTTAGACTGCAATTGGAACTGACTTCAATATTCCCGGTACAGTCAGTTTTAAAGAATGTCAGGTGACAGCAGCTTCCCCTCCGCTCCTTGGGTATACAATCAGACTTTGTATCCCACTGTCCCTGAAATTAGACCCAAGGTCTGAGCGTAGTGATTGATGTTGTTTCTAACTTAAGATTTTCAAGTAGCAAGGACACCTTCTTCACCCCCTCCCCCATTTTCAGACACTGATCCAAGAAAGACGAAGTGTCTAGTGACTGGCAGCAGATGATAAAGACAAAGGACAGAGTGAACCTGGGTCCCCGAGTCACCCTGTGCATAAATATCCACCGCCACATAGGAAGACCTGCCTTGGTTTGTTAAGTGTTCAAGAAATAAAGTATTTTGCTTTGAAATCTGTTTATCTGTAGTGTAATCCAGTTTGATTGCAATGCCTTGAGTAACCCATGAACTGACTTGGTCATGAACTTAAGTTTTCTTTGCAAGTTAAGCATGGCTGTGGAATGTGCTTTCTTCCTGTAGTCTGGCTTGACAGTGGGGTCAGATGAGGCAACTCATTGAAAAGGAGCAGTGCCTGCGACGCCATTTGCTCTCTGTCTCTCTGCTGGGCATAAAACCCAGATCCTTGTGAATGCCAGATATACGCTACGTTAAGTCTTAGCTCCTCCCATACAGCTTGTGATGGCGAACTTGCAGACATTTCAAATTTCTAGTTGATACTAAAATTCTTCTTCCTATCATCAGCCAGCTGAGGATTTCACAACATCATCAAAAATCTGTTTGCCCTCTATTGTTTTAACTAGAATTCCCCTACTTTCCACTGTGTTCTGAATGAAGGCGGTGGTTTCAAATGAGTTCTTCAAAGAGACCAGCCTTGTTTCTACACTTTTCATTTTTATGTTTTGACTTTCTTAGCCTCTAAAGCACGTAACCCGAAACTTCATTGCAATATTTTCTTTCACACTGGTGCAACTCTTAAAAATTAGTTTATGCCTGGTGGTGCTGGCATATGCCTTTAAACCCATCATGCAGGAGGCAGAGAAAGGCGGATCTCTGTGAGTTCAAGGCCAGACTGGTCTACAAGAGTTAGTTCCAGGATAGGTTCCAAAACTACAGGGAAACCCTGTCTTGAACCATTCCCCAAATTAATTTATTTACTAATTTATTAATTTTATTAAATAATTTGAATAAATTAAATTTATTAATTTATTTGTGTGTGTGTGTGTGTGTGTGTGTGTGACTGTGTGTGCGCACTCACAACTGCATGAGTTAGTCCTCTCCTCTCCAGGTGGTCACCAGGGGCTGAACATGAGTCCTCAGGCTTGCAGCAAGCGATGGAGCTACTTCTCCAGCCCTTCAATATATAACCCCTTTGTCCTGTCCTCTTTTTACACAGCAGAGGGTTAGGGTTTGCTGTGCACATGATGTCCGTGCCTACTTTTCTCCAGAAACTACCATGGGGTATGTGTGTGCGGGGAGGGATTGCTAACGAGGTTGCTGTCTTTGGCTATTGGTATCTGAATATGGCACAGTTATTTTTAGCTAAGCATCGAAAATTCTTAACTGGAGGTTGAAGGAGAAATTAAGTCTGCTCATAAATGCTAATATATTTCATTCAGTATCTTGAAAGCCAGAGCAATAAGTGTGATATCCAAGCCGAAGGTATTAAGCCTGTTTGAATTTCACAAGCATCCCAGAGCATCAGGCTCACTGGGTGGGTGCTGATGCAGGTCACTGAGGAAGTCCCACAGCACTTCCGTGTGGCTGGCTTATGTGTTCCATAATAATGAAACCATCAAAATGATGCCGAAGAAAGCCTTGAATAACATAAAATATTTGTACGATTAATATTTCAATGAAAAAGCAAGGTATATGCACAGTATGATCCTATAGTTGTAAACAAAAACACACGTGATGTGCTCAGTAAATAAGCACGAAGCCTCTTCTATGTGTGTAGCAGATATTACAAATACTTGAGTGCATATGTGTGTGTTCAAGCAGATTCTAATGGTATTTTACATTTTCCAATTTACAATGAATATGTATTAATGCTCAACAAAACATCACTATTAGATTAAGGGGTTTTTTTTAATTATAAGAAAAGGCTAATGTCAAAATAATGAGGTTTCATAAAGTAAGCTGAAGAAGCATAAGTTATTCCGGCCCCATGTTCCGTCGTGACTCACCAAATATGCCCTGCGCTGTTTATTTCTTTTCTCCTGTTCCACTATTAAAATGAACAGATGCATTTCCCATCACACGGAGCTCGTGGAAACATGCCAACCATTTTCTTAGCAACCGAACTCCTGTCTTGTGCACTGTGCTCGTTAACTAAAACAGCCTGTTGACGGCTTAAAATAAACCTGCCGTTTTCCATTTAGCATTTTATCAAATAGATGTAAGTTTGTTTGCCGATGAATTTAGTTCAGCTTCAAAGGGATTTTTTTTTTCTTCTTCATGGGGAGGCTGGAGAATCGGAATTGTCATGCCAAAGAATGAAAAGCAAGCCTAGGGAGAAAAGACAGGCTGACATTGATTTGGGTAGTGTAAGAGTATCTTCTCAGTTTTACCCCTCCCTTTCCCTTGCCCCATTCCCCCGCCCACCGGCCCAGGTAGAATATTGATTTAACTTTAAATTCTCCTTTAGCCTTTGTGTTGTAATTTTGGGGCTGCTTGATTAAATGTGTGGATTTAAATGAATGCTCTGATGAACGCTTTGTTATTATGTGATGCTCTTGTCTTATTTTCCTCGTTTCTAACACATCCGTATGCGTTAAATTATGCTCATGTCACTGCGTAGCAGACTTGTCCCTGTGGTTCAGAAAAAAAAAAAAGACTGGACAATGCATACTTTGGCAAGGGAGAAAGGGAAGAGTTATCAGCAGGGTTGAGAGTTGGTGTTTTCAGATACAACTGACTGCAACTTGGAAACAAACAGAAATAAGTCTGCGTCTACATATACATGGAGACATCTTGTGTGCAAAGACTATAGGAATATTTTCCTAGATAAGAAAACTCTAAAGTTGCTTTGAAGACTAACAGCATAACAAAACCATGTCTAGTTAAAACTAGCAAAGACCTAACAAAGCAATGGAAGGAAGAGGGCTTAACTGAATGCGTGAAGTCCAAGAAGATCCCCTTTCATCTCCCAAGCAGATCCCTTTCATCTCCCACTGTCTGCTCATTTGGAAGCAAACAGTTAAAAGCCTGCACCGGTGGCAAGCTGCAGCACTATTGAGATTTCCACTTTCTTTTCCCCGGAGCAAATTCCTAAACGTTACCATCATCAAGCAATGAAAATTGATGACGTAGCTGTCTAGTTTTACATTCTCCCCCTGGAATTAAAGACACAACCAATGTGAAGCACATTCCTGTTAAAGCCACTGCTTTCCGACTCCGTCTTTATTTGTATTTTAGGAAATAAATAGTCTTCTTGTGTTATATTTAACATTAGGTACAACCTGTATAGGATTGACAGGCATTTTACATTAAATATCGTAAAAGGGCAAGCTGCTCCCACGGTTTGCCATTCTTTTATTGAGAGTCAGAATCCTTTGCTTATGCTAGTTTCCACACTGGTTAGCAGCTTTGGAAAATGTCATCACCTCTGTAGGCTTTGTGTTTTAAATAGTTAATGTATTTTCAAAACTGTCCAATTTGATTTTCTTTATGAGACAAGGTCCTACTTCATCCAGGTTGACCTGCAACTCACTAGGTAGTTCAGGTTGGCCTTGAACTCCTGACCCTCCAATATTCATATCCTCAATGCTGTAATTACAGGCATCCACCGTCATGCCTAGATCAATTTTCAACTCCAACTCAAACACCTTACTCTATAGATTTGCAGCTCAGCCTGTGAGGGCACTTCTTCTATGAAAGGAAAAGTGATGGTTTGTACCCTCTCTGCTTCTAGCTGCACGAAAGACACCCAGCCCCACAGTAAGAGTTCCCTGTGTCACTCACTGCTCTTCAGAAGGTGTCTTACTAGTTTTATGACTTACACACAGGTGGGCTGAAGGTAAACTTAACTTGATCTTAAACTTAACCATTTCATCATGTTATCTTTCTCAATAGAAACCTTCAAATACTCCCATTTAGGGTGTATTATTTTGTGTCGATGTGTTTGTTATGGGTTCATCCCTACCGAATGGCCCTATTGTCAATTCCAAGAGCCCTTGTGCTTGTTAGCAACTATTGTTCTTCGGATAAAATTATCTCTGTATTTTAAAACTTAATAAGCATAATGCTAAGAATCATCTACTGGGAGCGTGCCCTTAGTGATTTTATATTAAGGTCTAGAATGAATTGATTTTTCACATGGGCATTCGGAAGTAGAATCAGTTCTTCCTGGCGAAGTGGAGAAGGACATAACACAACAACATTTAGAAAGATTAAATGTCTTAATTAATTAGCAAGTGATGAGCAAGCCTCTTTAAGGCAGGCCAGTGCAGCGTGTGTTGGTGGAACTGTCCTAACCTCTCAACTTGAGAAGACCCACTGGGAAGGCCAAGTCTGTAGAAAGTAGAGTTAAGTGCCCCAGTTTTCTTTATAGAGTACCAGCCTTCAACCTCCCCAGATAATCATGGCTTCACTACCTAGAATCACTACTTAGCAGGTTCTTTGTTCCTGCAGTTGCAAGAAACACATCTTTACAGTGAGATGAAGCCTTTGAAAACTGAACACAATTGCCTTAAGTACATGGTAAAACTGAAATACAGATTCAGCTTCAATTTAAGGGCCTGGGGAAACTAAAATTTGGTTGAAGAATTTAGGAGTCTGATTTCTAATATGAAATTGAAAACATAAGATATAGACTTGTTAATATGACATTGAAAGTTGTTAGGATAACTTAAGAATGGTTCTTTCTGAATGAAATGAACTGGCTTTTTGACTTACAGTTTGAGGATGTGTACTTTTGCACATAGGGAATATCCTGGGGGAAATGCTTTGCTCTAAGATTTTCCCCATATAACTAGACTTTAGCCCACTTAGAGTACCCACTGTGAACCTGACATGGAACAGGGAATGCTTTCTTGGATCTACAATAGCATGACTGCCTGAATAGTTAAGGTAGGGCATTTCCATCCTTGCATACATGGATAACATGATAGATACTGATATACAGACACATGTACAAGCTTCTTATTTCCGTATAGAGTAACATAAACAGAAATTCAGTTATTAGAAAAAGATACTTTCCCTCAGACAAAATCTAAGGTATACTGTCTAATTCAGTAGCCACAGTAATATGCATTTAAATTGAACTATAAATTGAGAAGGTTCTTTATATTTTGAGATAGGTTCTCATGTATCCCAAGCTAGATCAGATTCCCTGTGTATCTGAGGATGACCTTGAATTTCTATCCCCCATCATTCACCTCTCTAGTGCTAGGATTAGAGGTGTTCACCACCATGACTCATGTTTACAGTACTGGGAGGTTGAACCCAATACTTCAGGCACACTAAGTAAGCATTCTACCAGCTCAGCACAGCTTAGACCCCAGTAAACTTAAAGTTGATCATCTGCATGGTTTCTCTAGGCTTCTACTAGGTGTCAAATACCTAATAGCCATATATAGCTAGTGGTTATTAGAACAATAATAAAGATTTAGAATTCTTCCGTCATTAGAGGAAATTCTACTGAACAATGTTAATGCAGAAGTTAGAAAAATATGTTTAAATGTATTTAATTAGATGTTATTACTCTTGGTTTAGCTTTTATGTAACCCTGGCTGGCGTGGAATTTATTATTTAGATTAGGGTGACCTCAGGTTCATACATCTTCACCTACCTCTGCCTCCTTCCAAGTTCTGGGATCAAAGGTGTCCATCATGTCTAGGCCTAGCTTATTACTCCTATTCCTGCCACAAACTTTCTCTAAACCAATTTCTGTTGCACATTACCAAAACCAGGCAGTTTTATCATGCTATTCACATAGTGATTTAATTTCTAATTAGAGGTTGATGGAACCCTTTCACATACCTCAGTATCATTTGCACCCCATTTTCCAGACACATTAAGACATTGAATTATCTCGCAGAAGATCACAAAAGAGGGGAATTACTCAACCATCTAAAAGAGTAAATATATACGAAGGATGTACATGTGTGTCTGCACTGTGTGAGCATGTCCGTGTATGCTTGTGTTTGTGTGTGTGTATGTTTATGTGGATTGCAAACTAAAGTTGAAGACCATGTGCTTTTGTGATACAGCACGAAATGCTGCAAGTACTCTGTTTATATACATCATCTCATCAGCAAGAGGCCACGGAAGTCCAGTGCCCATCACAAACTGCTGACCTTCATAAAGGAAACATTAGAGCGAACCCTTTAAGGAGCTCTGTTTGTCTGAGCACACTGCTCATGTTTCCTTAGGCAAACAAAGTTGCTTGACTAAACCTGCCACCGAGGAGATGGGGGAATATGAACCCTCACCAAGAGCAGCAAACACTGAGGACAGTAATAAAAACTGTTACATACAAAGGCTTTCTAGCAGATTGCTATCTATATAGGGGTCTCCAGATGAACAGAACATGTAGGAACAGTAAATTTATAGGACTAGGTGTATTGAGGGGATTGTCCTATGTGGTGATAGAGACTGAAAACAGCCAAATACATCCTTTCAGCTAGAGCCCCAGGGTTTCCGGTGTGATGGTTGGGTGTTGGTTGAGGCCTGCTGTCTGGAGGCCTGAGACTTGAGAACTCTCGGAGAAACTAAAGATGAGAACGAGAGAAAGTTCCATCCTTTTGACTTTCCTGCTCTGTTGAGATCTTTAGTGAATTAGATGTGGCTGCTTAGTGAGAAATGCTCATCCCTTCCAGATGCATCGCTGAAGGACACTCACAGACACAGTGCCTCCTGCACACTCCCATACACACACGCACACACATACGGCCTCACAGGCACACACACACACTCAATCCTCACAGAAACGCCCTCACAGGCACACTAACACACACACATACACACACTCAATCCTCACAGAAACACCCTCACAGGTACACTAACACACATACACACATACACACACTCAGTCTGCACAGAAACTCCCTCACAGGTACACTAACACACACACACATACACACACACACACACACACACACACACGAGCACCTTATAGACACAACCTCACGGGCACCCCAAAAGTAGCTTTATTTTACCTCCGTCACACTGTGACATAAAATTAACTACCATGTGACTCTTTTGTGTATCCTATTATAATGCAGCCGCTTCCTAGCTAGTATTTTTATCTCCGACTAGAAAAGGAAGTCTCATTTTTAGAACATCCGAGGTGTTTGGTTCTCCCACATTATCAGCAACTCACTGCTGGGGTTTAGCATCTCTCACAAGCCTAGGTCAGCTGTGCTTGTTGCTCTATTGATGTACCTAAATCTGTCATATGGATAAAAATTAGGAAGACGTGGTTTCTAGCTCCACTTGTTCTAGTCATGCAGCAACCTGCCATCAGTGAGAAGTCTGTTTCTCCACAGCTTCAGATTTTTTTGATAAGAGGTTTTGTTTCCGGCCTTAGGGTTCAAAAAAGAAGAGTTAACACTGGGAATCTTTAAGTCATAATTATTCCCTTAGTTATTACAGGGCATTTCGGAGGAAGATCTCCTGGCTACTTTATTGCACAGATGTAAGTCAAGATGAGGTCATCTTTTAGAAGAAGCTTGTATTAGCTGACATGGCGCCCAAGAACCACACCTGTCACACGGGTCTTTTTATCCCGTGTTATGTTTGCTAGCACAGCACACCAAGGTGAAACGGCCCGCTCCAGGTCTCACCAGCCAGGCTAGAGTGGAGGCTTGTCTTCTGTATTCCAGAGTTATACATGAATCAAGTAAGCATCCTCCTTCTGATTTCAATAACCAAAATTTCTTAGGTGATATTGCTATATTTGCCAGTCCACCTGCCAAAGACATTATATACACTCTTTCCAGTATCCTTAAAATCACCCTGTAAAATAAGTGTTATCTCTCGCTGTCCTAGGAATGAAGAGGTAATGTACAGAGAAATAAATATGGCACATGGGTTATTTTGCTAAGAAAGTGGTAGAGCCAGAATTTGAAGCCCCTATTCATACTCCTCGTCCTCAGTGTATCATTCCAGCACCAACATTTGAGGGGGCTTGAAATGGAGAGAGACAGTAAACCCAGGAAAGGAAACGAATGACTTGTGAGCTGGTGCATGGCACTAGATAATGGTCTACATATTAAAATGAGAATTAGAAAAGAAAACCACTTAATCGTGAAATAAAAACGGACTCTTGTCCCAGCAGCTCGATTCCTAATTTTGCTTTTCCGATCTAATTTTTGTCTTAAGCATGCTTATTTTGAATCTAATCCAGTTGAAGCAAGCTTATAATTAAAGTGGCATTTACTACGATGGACGTTTTTCATACTGATTAGATGGGGATGTCTAGAGCAGAGAAAGTCCTTGGGGATCCTGGTATATAGAGTGTCTTGATCATGTGGCAGAAATGGGCAGCTGAACCGCCCCTTGTGGGAAAATAGCACAGCCCCAGGGATTTTCAGAAGAATCACAGCAGAGATCAGGGGCGGAGTTCTCTAAGGGATATTTGTCGCCATAAGGTTCTGTGTCACTAGCTTTTAATCAGGTGATCATGCAAAGAAACCAAGAAAAAAAATGAATGAAAAATCACACAGCAACTTTCGGTGATTCTAGCACAGCTTGTGCGAAAGCATGGGATGTCTGACAAAGCGAGCACACAGGCAGTTGATATCAGCTGTGACTTCTAAGCTGTCCTAGCTCATCGTTTTGTTTTTGTTTAAGAGCTGCTGCACCCCAAGTGGTAGGTTATAAAAATTACGTCCTAATGACGTCAACTCTAATGTACGTTCATATATAATTTCTTACCATGGTCCCAGCGAGTAATTTACCAGCCTGTATAGCTGTTGTTCAAATAACCACTAACGGTGTTTAGACATCCTGTCTCCAGAGAAGTAGGATTCTCAACTCCTGTATTTCAAGGTTTGGATCTGAAAAAATAATTCTGTGTCTTGCTAGTAATCATAATAAAAAATGTAAATGTTCTTAACATTGCTTGGTTGGGGAATGTAGCAAAAAAAAAAACAAAAAAAAAAAAACAGTCACTTCTCTAAGATAAACAGCTCTGCAGACATCTAGCAATGTCAGCATTGCCAGTAGAATATGTTGCTGATGAAGCAGTTGGGGCTTCTTTGTTCCAGATTTAAAGATGATCTTTTGTTGGCCATGAAGACCTAGAAAGCGCTATTTGAAAACAAGCTTCCCAGGATATTCAGTATGTTCTATGAACTCTGCAAAAAAATGTGAAGGATTTAGACGAAAGAGAGAGAGCGAGAGAGAGAGAGAGAGAGAGAGAGAGAGAGAGAATAGTCGCTCTCATTTATTACTTCAAATTAGAATATCATGTAGGGAATTAAAGGATTTTCTGTAATCCTCATTCCTTTTTTTATTCCAGTCTTGAAGCCTGATTATAAAACTTGGGATACTGGGCCTACGGTGAGTCTAAATATGGATTAAACCATTAAGAATTTCCCCGCTGTAATATACTACTACTTTATATAAAGAATGACCCCAATCATAGATTCTTACAGGTATTTAGAAGAGAATTTAAAACTACAGGGAAAGCAGTAATTTTGTCCCACCACAAACAAATCAATCTGTGATTTGTGAATTGAGACTTCCCCAGAGAGATTTAGGCAATTAAGACCTGGAAGCCCTTAATTAGAAGGAAAAAAAGACTTGGCTATGGTGGATGGAGAAGTGGATGAGTTCCAGAAGGGTGCTCCGTGCATTGTAAGAGTTGGGTAGATGAAGCAATGTAACATCTAAAGCAGCGAGGAACAGCTCATTACCAAAAACTTTAATCATGCCCACATCTTCCCGGAGAGACTCCTCTTGGAATCTGATCACAGTGGCTGTGGTTAGGTGCATTCATTGAGGAAACGACCCTGCTTTCCCACAGTGGCCCCAAAAAGTGCATATCAGATACAGCATCTTCCGGATCGTGCGCCGGGCTTGGCCAGAAAGATGGTTTTTACAATCCATCACACCTAAAGAGAAATGACTTGAACGCAGCTCTGCCAGACACACTACATAAGCTTTCGCACTGTGACCGACGGCTTCTGTGCACATCATCCTATCTAGAATGGCCTCTAAATCCCAAATTCCTCCTGGTTTTAATATGGAGCTTGAACTTTTCCAAGAAAAATTTTAGCCTCCAGTTTGATTTTTAAAATGTAACTGTGAGTCCCTTGACCGTACATACAGCATGCACATAAAGCCCTCAATCAAGACAGAGTTACTGTGAGGCACATGAAATTAGTGGTTTGAACTTTAGAAAGCAAATATCTAAGAAAAAAGAAAAAAACAAACCAAAACAAAAAAAGTGATACAACAATAGTAGGCATTTTAATGTGAAGTCAAATTAAAGACTGTATTTGGGGTACTCATAAAGTATTTAGTCATAATTATAATTATCACGGGCTAAAAACAACAAAACTCTGTGTGGTCTACAGGAGATAAAGGTGAGCTGACAGTTGGTTCCAGCTCTTGTACTGTTTTAATATCCTCCTCAACCTGGCGGATGTTCACTCTGACAGCTTTTTAGACCTGCTCCTGGCTTTCCCAAATTTATTTCTCTGATACTGTCATTTTATGTGTTACACTCAGGCATCTTGCCTACTTTCTCGCCTGCAGGGAATAATTTTTTCCTAAGTATCAACATTAGCGACTTGAGCATAATATTTCTTGAATATTTTTAACCCCCTTTTTGTAAAGGCCATCCATTACCTTGATTCTGGAGCCTGCACTGATGATTTGCATGCTGTTTGCAATAATTTCCAGAAGGTGAAAATCTCCCAGGCCTACAGGGATGCTCCCCTGAAACAGAACTTTCAAAGACATTTTTCTTTTCTTGGAGCTCTTGCTGGGGTTTCAAATATGAGAATGTTCTACCCAGGAAAACGTGAAATGTGTGAATAGGACAGATTTTTATCACTGTGGGTTGTTCAAATTTGCTCCAAATATTTTTTTTCCTTTTCATTCTTTTCCTTCCATTTCATATGAAATTGTTTATGTACTCAGATTTTCTTATTTTCCCTTATTGTTTCTTGCTGTCAGCTCACGTAAATATATGATTTCAGGATGTTTTCCGGTTGGACTCATGAGAGATGGCAACATCAAACAGGTTTATTTAGGCGAGTGCTAAGCACGACTGCGGGAAGCTGGCAAGGGCTGTTAGCAGAAGCCAAGAGGAAATCTTTAAAAACGCGATGAGCTATGTCACACTCACAGAGGACACAAAGAAATTGCATTTTGCACCTCCACAGATATCCTCAGTAGGTAACAGGATGTTGGGAAGCCAAGTGCTTATGGAGGATCCATGCCGCGGCACAGGAGGATAGAGCTGAGGACGCCTGGGGTGCCCAGCGGGCATCACTGACTGAGCAAGATCACCGCCCCCAGCCTCAAACTGTTCCTGCAGCTAGGAAACTGCAAAGCTAGGGGGGGGGGAAAGGTCTTGTTTTGTTTTTACTTTTATTTTATATTTTTTAAAAAAAACTGAAGGGAGATGGCCCCTTTAGTGTATGGGTATTGTAGTCATTAGATCCAAAGACAAATTCGGCTGCTATTTAGAAAAAAAAAAATGCTGCAGGGTTAGTGCTTCCCCATGATGGCTGTTCACATTGATTTGCTGCATAGATTGATTGCTTTTGGCATTTGCACCCTTCCTGAACAACGGGAGGAAGAAAATCCAGTGTCCGGGCCAAATTCAGAAATGATGAATGACTGTGGAAGACACATTTGGTGTCGTGCTGAGTCGCGATGGATAACAGCACTTAAAAGTAGTAACAGCTGGATTTGAGTTTTTAAAATTAGGACTGTGTTATTAATGGGGGAATTGGGATGCTGGGAGTCTGCAAGGGAAATTAAACGGCGTATCTGAAATGAAGGGGCTTTATGTTCTGTCTTGGGATGGTGGCAGCCCGGTGGAAGTGAGGTGGTGCTCTGGCTCTTAGCGGATGACTCTGGTTCCCCTGAACCTCAGCTCTCTGTTGTGTCCTGACACTGGGGCACGCTGACGGGAGCAGCACAAAATGGTTTTTGTATTTATTGTGGAGATTTTGTAAAGTTTATTGTCTCATAAATCTCACACGGTCTTCTTCATGAAGATATCAAGGAGAAATTCCTCATAGATCTTAGAGAGGGGAAAAGCTATGTTCCCCAGAGAATTGAGATGCTGCTTCTCCCTTATAGACTTGTGACTGGCAGGTTTTCTGCCTGCCTATCCGTAGTGGAGCAAGAGGTTGGACTTAAAGTTAGAATAAGACCTAAGACCTTCAGGGTGCATTGTGGTTAATACTTTTTGCTGTTGGCTTAATTTTGCCATCCTATCCTTATTTCAGTTTTAGCTTTATGTCTTTTTATCCTTTCAAATGTATTGTATTTTGCAATGGATGCTATAGAAAATTTTTATTTTTTTATATGGAATTTCAGGGTCTTACATATTCCAAACTATCCTCAAATTCTATAAGTAGCTGAGGATGACCTTGAACTCCTGATGCCTCCTATATTTCTTTTAAGTGGTGAATTTTATTTAAAAGTTTACTCACACAGCATGTTGGTTATAAAGGATATTTTTTTTTTATTTTTTTAAAAGAGATGGACATTGAAACATAGATGGAAATACGATGGTGGAGGGCGTGATCTGCTTTCAAATACCTCCTGAACAAAACAAGCAAGTCAGGTGACAACGGAAGCCATAGGGAATTATAGAATCTCAGTGGGTTTTATTTTACCGTTTCACTAATTCATACATGCATTTGAATTTTAATTCGTGAGTACCTCCCTTCTTGAATTCCACTTTTGAGGTAGGGAGATGTTTCTTCGCTGGACAATTCAGTTTCCATCAGAAAATACTTTATTTGGTGGTTGCTAATGTATTCTTCCGAACGAGGTTTGGCTATTTGCTTTTTCTCTCCTTGCCCTCTCAGTGGGCACATCTGGTCATAAGCTTAGGACAGGAAGAAAGCAGGACCGCTGCCGCTGAAGGCTGTGTGAGGCGTCAAGCAGCAGGCGGAGGTCCCCACAAACACTCCAAAGCACGGCCCTCCATCTCCACTGCTAGCCACTTCCGCGCTTCCGTTGCTCTCCATCCCAGCCGGACTCGGGAGTTCAAGACTGATCTCTTCAAACGTGCACGCTTATATGTGCATCATAATTACCCCTTCCCTATGCCATCAGTGCTCCTGAGCTCGGTTACCCTCTCTGACTCCAAGTGTTTCTAATGATTTCGCTCGTTCTATATTTGAAATTTGAGTGCTTAAAAAAAAAAAAAAGAATGAGTCTTGGTAAAATTATAGAGTTTGCAAAGTCTGTGTGGGCTCTAAGTTGTATGCTATGAGAAACAGTTTCGGAGTATTGTGTGACAACTGAAGGAAACAGGAGCCATAAAATGACATCTGCACTCTGCCCATCTCACACTGATAAAATGGCTGAATAAGTGCGCTTCGCTTATAGCCGTGAAGAGTGTGGGGATTTCATTTCTTCAAGTGAGGTCGTGCAATGCTCAAGTTTTATTCTTCTGGTCCGGGTCTTTTACTTTGGCGCACTAGCTGCATCAGGAAGTGTGTACAAGGATTGTTTGTCAAAACTGTTTAAAAAATTCTGACTATGAACCTTAATTGTGGTGTGAACCCTTAGGTTATTGAAAAATGCTCGTGTTTTCAGTGTTATCCAAGACCGTCTACTTTCCGTTTCCACCGTCCACATTCTGGGTGAATGCTGACGGACACTCTGAATGAACTTTCTGACTGTGGTCCAAAAGGTAGCGTATCACTTACAGCCATTGGAGTGGCCGGGGGGCACACTGCGTTGGTGACACCGGCAGTTCACATACTACAGTTTCATCGGGTGTTGTGATGCTGACACATTTTGTTTGTTTGTTTGTTCTACATATAAATCACTTTGTTATAATAAATTCACCCATAGAACATCACACAGTTTTAATAAACGTAGCCACTCAAACAAACATCTGCCCAGCCTCAAACGCTGTACCCCAGAGAACTTCTGTACAGTTAGAAGAGCCATTCTGAGGCTGTGTCTCTTCTCTTGGGATTTACACTTTCACTATCAATTACTCTTTTACACACTCACACCTCTCCATAAACCATGAAAGAGCTGAAGCCAGAAAACCTCTATATTTCCTTTCGTGGCTCAGGAGTCCTTTCTGCACATCCTGTTCTTGCTCATTACTTGACTTTTGCTCATTCGTTTGGAGTTTAATTTTCTCAGTGTACTTTTGGCTATTTGGATCCTTTTTGATTTCATAGAACTTATAGGATATTTTACTACTATGAAAGTGATTTTTACTCCCCTGTTTGTTTAAATTTACTATTATGTATGTGTGTGCACCCCATATGTGCTCATAACTGCAGTCTCATCATGCCAGAGCCAGGCATATTTACATGGATGGGAATCACATTGACTCTCCATATTTCTTTGAGTCATGCAGTCATTTTTACAATACATTTAAAAGATTTTTATGTGTGTGTGGGGGGGGACTGAGTGCATGCATATACACCACAGATGTGCCCAAGGAGGACAGGAAAGAGTGACAAGTCCCTTGAAAATGAAGTAACAGGTGATTGTGAGCTGGCTGATGTGGTGCTGGAGACCAAATCGCGGTCCTCTGCAGTAGCAGTAGGTCCACAACAGTGCTGAGCCATCTCTCCACCCCTTCTCCACTGTGTTTATTCTTCTGATCCACAAACATCCAACATCCTTCCATTGTATGTCCTCCATCACGTCTTTAATCCATGTCCCATACTTTCCACTGTAGACATTTTATTGCCTTGGTTATTGTTATTTTTATAGCAATTGAGAGTGGGATTGCTTTCTTAGCTTCTTTTTGAGTCAGTTTATTATTAGTATAAAAATGTTACTCTTTTTTGCGTGTAGTATTTTGCCCAAATTTTGGACTCTTTTAAATATAGAAGCTTGTTATCTACAACTCAGATAATTAACATCTTCCTTTTCAATTTGGAATCACTTTATTTTTTTTCTTTTCCTTAATTGTTTCTGCTAAGACTTCCAGTACTATATATTAAACAAGAGTGGGGAAAATGGACACCCTTTCCTCGTTTCTAATCTAGTGGAAAGAGGAAAGCTTACACCTATCCCATAGGGCTGGCTTTTGTTGTCTTGTTTTGTTTTGTTTTGAATTCAACTTCAATATTTTGAGATATGTTCCTCATATACTTGAGTTGTAGATTACAGAGATTTTTATCCTGACAGGAAATCCAGTTCATGCTTTTTCTGTATTTATTGAATTGATTATATGGGGTTTTGCTTAATTTCTTTGATGTCTCTTGCTTTCTTTTGGTTTATGCTAAGTCATCCCACGTTCCTGGTTAATCCTTGTCAACTAGACCCAAACCTAGACATATCAGGGGATTTTAAATGGGAGAATCAGACACTAGTTTTATCTCAGGAAATTGGATTTTGAACTTCAAAAAGCTTAATAAACTTTAGTTATAATCGATTTATTTATATCAACTTTTTCCTTTAGTTTTTGTCTCTCACAATCTGTTTACAGCATGCCTTAGCCTTCTGGTCCTGTACTCACCTGTCTGTACTATCAGTCCGTTATGTCAGGACTAACTCTTCATGTAAATGCAGTCCTCATCTAATAACCTTTACTTTACTCTTTATTCAGAATACACCATGTCTATCTGACTTGACAGTGCCATTCTGCCTTACTTCTCCTTAGAAAATTTAGAAATTGTGACTATTAAAAGAAGCCCAAGACACCGCACCTGAAACACAGAAAAAGAAGTATGTAATGTCTTAAGTGTCAAACAGCTGTCAATACAGACAAAACAGGCTAACAGTTCCATATTTTCTTAACAAAATTAAATTAACTATTTGCTCAAGATTTAAGACTTCTTATAACAAATGCTTGGGAACTGTATTTTTTTTCTAATATTTTCTCATTTGGGTTCACAAGCCAACCAAAGGTAGGATAAAAATGAGGCATTTTTATTGTTCTGTTGTTGTTTGCCTTCATAGCAGCATGCTGGCTATTTAGCAACTGTTTGCCTACGTTATGTTACCTTTCTTTAAAGGTATGAAAGCTCAGAGACAAACTGCCTCCCCAAATGCATTGTAAAAGATAAATTACAGTTATGCTGCAATAAAACCCACTGAGATCATCAAGATGCCTTTGTAAGCAATTAAACTGGTATACAGAAATGAACATTTTTTTTTCCCTCTTTAACTTCAAATTTTTAGAGCTGAATTTTGTCTCAGCTTGGTTAAAATAAGGAACTTGAAAAACACGTTTTTCCAAAAGTGGCTATAGTCATCAAAAATATCCTTAAAACACTTATATTCACACACACGTGCACAAATTCATATACATATACACATTATACATATACATATGCACACATCTTAAAGTTAGGCATAGCGTTAAAGAACTTTTAATAAGCTCCATAAATAAAGTGACCACAGATTTTGTTGGTTTTTACTTGGAACACGAGATGACAAATAGTATGAGGGACTTGGAAGCAATTACCGTGAATAGACACAAAACAATTCAAATAGAGGGCGCACAGGAGAGAGGGACAGAGATACACAGAGAGAGACAGAGAGACAAAGAAAGGAAAATGAGAGAAAAGAAGAGTGAGAAGACAGGGAAGAAGAAAGAGAGAGAAGAGAGGAAAGAAGGAAGAGAGAGAAGGGAAAGAAGGAAGAAAGAAAGGAAGAGAAAACTAAAGTAAAAAGTTTCAGTCTTCCTCTTTGAAACATGAGGTTTTGTGGCACAAAGGATCTACAGATGTGATGGTTTGTAGAATTAGATTCCTGTGTTTCCCTGTTCAGGACATCACCAGAGTAGCCTTTATAAATGGGAAACTTTAACAAATGTATTATTTAGTTCTTATATAAAGTCTGAAGTCTTCTTATTAATTTCCCTCTATTGCGTGGAATGGTCTGTGGATGCCTATGAGGTCTCTCCGAGCTATAACAAGCTGTTTCTGTATTGGTTATCTGCTGGGATTACCTTCCCACTGAGGTGCTGTCTCCTCTCACTGTTATTGTTAGAGAGTCCACCGCTCCCTTTAGGTCTAATATTTCCTTTAAATATTTGAGGGGTTCTGTTTTGAGTGCACAAATATTTACAGTCCTGAAATTTTCTTGCTAACTGATCCCTCTATCAGAAAATAATGTTACATGATGTTTCTTTGGACAGTTTATAATGCAAAGTCAACTTTATCTGATATGATAGGGCTGTTTTTGTTCATGTCTAATTTCCATTTGTGTCACTTTTTATTCCTACCAGCCTGTGCATCTTGAAGTTTTGCCAAGTTGATGATGGAGATACCATTATAAAAGTACAGGGCAATTAGCTGTCATGCTAGTCTTCTGTGCTGGTTACAACTGGTCTGAGGTGGTTTTGCAGTAATACAGTTCTTTGATTGCACCAACATCTAGCTGTTTGCATCTTGTTTTTCCTTTCCTTTTCTCACTTGTATCAACTCTATAGAAAAATGAAACATAGCAGAGGTAAGAGTCAGAACCAGGCTGACCTCAGCTCTTTAAATTGTAGTGATCATGCAAGTTCAAGGCACTGACATTTTGACCCAAGTTACACAGTTCAACATCTCTTTCCTTTTGTTCTGTGTCTAGTTTAGTGATATTAATGTAAAAAGGACACTTGGGAAAACATTATTTCTGTCTCATGTAGCTTCTTTATGGACAAGCAGAAATGCTAATATTTAAGCAAAAGTATTCTTAATGTGATGTCACAGTATTTTGAATGAGGAGTTGCAAGGCTGTCCTCTTCTGCTACAGAAGCAGATTGCTCTGTGCTCACGAGCCTCTTTGCTAGAAAGCAATTTAAAATTTTCCTCAAATTTGATACAAAGGCCTTTCTTAGATATAGCACAAGAAAAATAACCTTTCATAAGATTATATAGTTTCTAAAATATTTTAGATCAAGAAAGTCTGAGAAATTGGGTTTGATACATGACACCTTTGATAGATAAACCCTCTACCTGGAAGGCTGAGGCAGGAGGAATACTGAGAGTTTGAGGTCAATCTGGGTTACAGAGTGAGACTCTGTCTCAAGTCAAACAAACAAACAAAAAAAAAACGTGTAAGTTCAGCTGGTCATGGTGGTCCACAACTCTAGTGCCAGGAGTTGAGAGGTGGATGGAGAAAATCAAACATTCAAGGCAGATTCAGACATAGCAAGATCCAGGCATTCTTGACCTACTTGAGACCCTATCTCAACAGCAACAGGGAAAGTTCATAAATCAAAAACAAACCAGAAGAGGCACAGAAAGAGAATGTCAACTGAGGAAAATTCTTAAAACTAATACTTGAAAATGTATAGATTGACATGATCAAACTGGGTAAGCTCTTTGTAACCAAACACTTGGTTTTAATAAAGCTTAAGACATTCAAGTGTGCAAAGAGGCATAAAGAGATGAAGTAAGATAAGTAAGATGAATTTGAATTCCCATCTCATTAAATCTCCCTAGGTAGAAATCACACAAGATATTCCTGGCTTCCAGGACAGAAATGAATGTGTCAGTGTGGCTCACACGACTCGTATGGATAATCAAGTAAAGGGCTTGTTCCCAAATAGACAACAATGAAGAAAGGTATTGTTCAAACTGGGGTCTGTATGCACTAATGGACGAGCAGGTCTGTCCTAAACGACCCAGCGCGAACAGCTTTGAGGTTTCTCACACCCATGATGTATTGATTGTCAGCTTGACAAGATCTACAATCATCCGAGAGACAAACCTCCAGACTTTCTAGATCAGGTTAATTAAAATGGGAAGACCCACCCTAAGTGTGAGTAATAAAAAGGAGTACTTGGGCACCAGCACTCATCTCTCCCTGATTTTTAACTGGATTTAATACGACCAGATGTCTCACATACCTGCCACCATGCCTTCTCCACCACACATTATTTTTTTTATAAAAAATTATTTATTCTATGTGTTTTTACATCATGTATCTTGATCCTATTCATTTCCCTATCCCTTCACATCTGCCTTCCGCTCCTGCATACACTCCTAAATAAAACAACATTTAAGAGAAAAAAAAAGGGAAAGGAATAAAAGAGAAGAAAAATTAAAAAGGGAAAAACATAAAAAATTTCATCACGAAGGCTGCAGTGTGATGTAGTAAGTCATGCCGTGAACCCCTTTGTCTTAATTTGAAAGTGTTCAGTACAACCATTGGTCTGGTTTGAGACCTTTGGTTTCTACTGCCCTACTGATGCTGGTCTCTTGCGAGGGCCCCTCCTGCATATCTTGTCTTCCTGTGTTGTGGAGATACTGCAGGCCAGGTCACTTCACATGCTCCATCAGATCATAGATCAGGTGGATGATGGGGCAGGCCAAGTCATATCCTTGGGTCTGGGCAGCTGTAGGGATGGTGTGCCGGGGGTAACTCGCCCATGTTTACAACTTAGGGGCTGGCTCACCCACACTGCAATAACAGGACTGACTCTATTGTGCTGCCCTGGCAAGGTGCAGGGCCTGCTCTCCCAAGTGTTGGACCTGGTATAGGTCAGGGATAGCTCTCCCATTCTTATACCTGCAGGGCCAGCTTTCCCACCTGCCACAGGCAATGATGGGCAGAGGAGTCTCATTTCACTGCCCATGCTGCTATAAGACAGATGAGAAATGAGGAGAACTCTCCCATGCTCACAACTGCGGAGCTGGGTCATCCACACACCTTCGCTAACAGGTTGGGTCATTTATGCTGCTCCGGTAAGGTGCAGGGCCTGCTCTCCTGAGTATTACAGCTGGTGGGGGTCAGGAGGAGTTCTTTTGTTCTTATGACCACAGGATCAGTTCTACCACCTGCCCTAGACATTGATGCGTGCTTGTCCATTAATATATTTCAGTTCATTGCACTATAATATTCCACCAATGTTCACTTATGTTAATTCCCTTTTGTAAGCCATTGTAATGGTTAAGGGCTGGATGTCTGCTCTTCTCTGCTGTTGCTCCACAACAAAACCCCGTACTTTTCAAAATACATCTTCTTAGCTATGAGTATCTGACAAAATATACTCAAGATGAAATCTAGGGTTTAATATCCTGAAATTTAGAAATCATGCTTATTTAATTAGGATTAGTTTCTTCCTCTCAGCTGTTGATATTTTAACACTGTCAAATGTGTAATCATAAACTTAATCACTTTCAAGCCTGAAATGAAAATGCTAAGCAATCCATATGTAATGATCCTTCAGTGTCTGTCTGTAAAGCCATCTGCCATGTTTTCTTTCACGGCCTTTGAAGTCAAGCTTCAGTATTGACATTGGCATTAATTGGATCTTTGTTCATGGATGTCAAGGAATAATTCTTGAAATTCTCAGTTCATAGGTAGTTTTCAAACCAGATCAATTAAGATGCTTCTGTAAGAAAGATGCAGGTATAATGAACTGCAACTTAACTGGCAGCCTCTCTCTTAAATGAGTGGACATGAGTGCATTTGTGTGTGTAAATGACAGCATGGACTTACTATAAAGCACACCTTCATCTTCTATGTTGTTTAAGACAAGGTCTCTCGTTTATTTGTACTTCATATACCGGCCAGGCTAAGCAGCCCACATACTTCATTCTAGGACCTATGATACTTTGCTATCTCCACTTCATAAGGTGGCTTTATTGGTTCATGGTTTCTACAGACCCTCACTCAAATTAAATACAGGAATCTAAAAATTCAAACTAGGATCTGCATATGAGATAGAACATATGGTGTTTGTCTTCCTGGGCCTGAGTTGCCTCACTCAGTATAGTATTTCCCAGTCCTATCCATTTTCTTGAAAATCTCATAGTCTCACTCTTTAACAATGAAGTAGAATTCTACATTACATATGGACCACATTTTCAATATCCATTCATCAGTTTGTGGAAAGGATTTAGGCTGATTTCATTTCCCACCTCTGTTGTATCTAGAGCTGCAATGTGCAAGAATGTGCAGGTATCACTGTTGCCCTGGAAACATATACATACAAGTAAAATTATATAGTTGAGCAGGTTATATTTGCATACTTAGGAATATATAAATATATGTAATAGCAGTTAAAGAAAAATAGTTCTTGAAAGGTGCATTGGAAGATTTGGAGGGAGGAAAAGGGAAATGATATAATCTCAAAATACTGAGAAAACTTTAAAGCTAAAAATAGGACTTCCATATGCTCTAGCTGTACCATTCTTAGACATATACTCCAAAGACTCTAACCTACAACAGGGATCCTGTTCATAGTGGCCTGTGAACCTTAACTGCAGGCATTGCCCTGTAGATATATCCATTGGGACCGAGCTCCACACCTCTGCATCTTCAACTGCTATAGCTTTCTCTGATGGTTTCCACCTGTTTCAGAGAGAAGTGGCCTCACTGAGGAGTGAAGATGACACTCATCTGTGGGTATAAGAACAAATATTTAGAGTGTAGTTAAGAGTTCCGTTGGTTTAGTAAAGGGGTGATTTGATGTTCTCCTCCAAGGTCCATGACTTCACTTTGTTGATAGTGTTTATCAGTTGTAAGTGTTTTCTGGTAGAGTCTTTAGGGTTACTTATGTATAAAGTCATGTCATCAGCCAATAAAGAAATTCTTACTTCTTCCTTTCCTTTTTCTATCCTTTTTAATTTTGTCTTCTTGTTTATTATTCCAACTAAAACTTCAGTAAATGTATTGAATAGGAGTGGAAATCCTTATCTTGTGTTTGATTTTAATGGAAATGTTTTCCTCATTTGTCATGGTATTAGCTACAGGCATGTTATAAAAGTCTTCATTATACTGAGGCATGTTCCATCTATCCCTGTTACACTAAGGTATTTATCATGAAAGGGCACTAGATTTTGTCTCAGAGTCTTTTTTCTTTTTATTTAGATGGTGGAATATATTCATTGATTTACATGTTCGAGCCGTCCTTGTATCTCTGGAATAAAGTCAGCTTGGTTGTGGTAGATGATCTTTTGTATGTGTTCTTGAATTTAATTTGCTAATAGTCTATTGAAAATTTTTTGTTTGTGTTCATCAAGGAGATTGCTTTGTGGGGTTTTTTGTTGTTGTCTTTTTGTTTGGCTTGGGCATTGGTAGGATGGAAGCACCCCTTCCTCTTCTATTTCATGGTCTAACTTGAGGAGTATTGGTTTTGGTTCTTCTTTAAAATTCAGGTGGAATTCAATAGTAAATTCATCTGGACCTGGGTTTATTTCATTCTAGAGGGTTTTAATGTTTGTTTTTGTTTGTTGTTTTTACTGTGTCAATCTCATAGGTGTCTGTCAATCTTATGTCTTTTTGGTTTAGCTTTGGTAGGTCATAGCTATTTAGAAATTCATCCTTTAGTTTAGATTTTATTATTAAGAATGTAGGTTTTTGAGGTATGACTTTATGATCCTCTGGATTTTATTACTATCTTTTGTAATCTTTTCTTTTTTGACAGTAATCTTATTAATTTGAGACTGAGTGTCTGTGTAGGGTACCACAGGCATATAGGTGCCTAAGGAGATTAGAAGAGGGTGTAACCACCCCTGGAACTGGATTTACAGCAGTGGTGAGCTGTCCGATGTGAGTGCTAGGAGCTGAACCCAAGTCCCTGGGAAATGAACTTGGTTCCTCTCGAAGAGCCACAAGTGCTCTTAAAAACCATCTCTCTAGCCCTTCTAAGAGACATGTAGGCTGCTGAAGAAAAGTCTATGAAAAAGGAGCTGAACTGTCAGCATACGGCCTTTCAAAGCTAGACTACAAAGGGTACAGAAGTAACAGACTCTCTAGTGTGTACACAGGAACTCTGTACCATAGGCCTCTGCTATGATACTTTTCGGTTATTTTAGCAATCAGATGTGTGGTAGTTTTTATAGTCATTACAAAAAAACTGGTGTAGAAATTCTAAAGTGAATCTAATATATTATGCCTATATTATTTTTAATGTTTAGCCAGCTAGTCAAATCAAAAGGCTTTAAAATGTTTATATTACTATAAATAGATCAAAGACAATTAGTAACTTTTAAAGAAAACACTCTGAAAATAGTTTTTTGATTGAATGATTTTATAGGTGGATAAATACAAGAAAGATAATCTTAACTTCATAATATTTTGAAGGCTATAAGATCCCTCTACAGATGTTTGACCAGATGTTCACAGTACAGATGGTAGTCTAATATGCTTCTTTCTGTGCTGCTGCATACAAACATATGCACAGATATACACACATTCCGTTATACAGATATATCCGTCCTATCTCTGCCATGTTCGACGTCATAGCCAGTAAATAAGTGTGAACAGTGAGCACCTGAAATATGGTTTATGTGACTGAGGAATTGAATTTTAAACTGCGTCTCATTTCAATTCATTTAAATTTAGTTCCAGCATGCACAATGTCCTGTGTCCCATTCTCTCACACAGTGACTTTTAGACTTTTCCTGGGAGTCAACCATTGGGCAGGTGTACTCCCAGTGCTTCTCTGTCACACAGACCTTGGAAAAATAAAAATCACTTAGTTTTTCTGAAGAGCAAAGAGTGAGCTGGAGAAAACTGTCTTGTTACGTCTCCTACAGCGGTGTCCCATGGTGAACATTGTCAACTCAACAACATATATAAAGTAATAAAAATTTTAAAAAGGACAGTTATTAGTGAGCAGAGTGAAGGCAAGAGGCAGGCGTCCTGACATTCAGCTATTAACCCTAAGAGCGATGGCTAGGTGACTCCCATCATAGAGACCACTTGTTCCCAGAGGACCCTTTACATTGCTCTGCTGCTAGAACCTAGCTTTTAACTTCCACTCCCTCCCCGCTCCGCCGCTCCCTCTTCTGTTCCTCCCCACACCCTTTTGCTCTTTCTCCTCCTCTTCCTCCTTCTTATTCTCAAACCCTCTCATCAAAGAACATCTTACTGGCAGGATTAGTGTGAACAACCTGTTTGGAAAGAGCTGCTCTGCTGGCAGTGGCCAGGGAATCTGGAGCCTGCCTCCTGTCTCCTGAACCCTGCCTCCCTCCCGCCCCTGCCTCCTGCCTCCTGCCTCCTGCCTCCTGCCTCCTGCCTCCTGCCTCCTGCCTCCTGCCTCCTGAACCCTGCCTCCCTCCCGCCCCTGCCTCCTGCCTCCTGCCTCCTGAACCCTGCCTCCCTCCTGCCCCTGCCTCCTGTCCCCTGCTTGCTACATTCCTGCTCTGTGCCTCAGAAATCTGAACAGACCAGTTTGACGGTTGCAGTGGGTGGTGTGGGCACGTGTGGGCATGCATCCCTGTGTAGAAATGGGATAAAGAAACGGTAATTTTATTATTCTCTCTCTCTCTCTCTCTTTCTCTCTCTCTCTCTCTCTCTCTCTCTCTCTCTCTCTCTCTCTCTCTCTCTCTCTCTCTCTCTTTGTAAACATGCTCAAAGCCCCTCCCCACTTTCTCCTGAAACCTCTGACTTTCTCTTCTGGGCTTCCTAGAACTGGACTTGAACTGTAAGCCAACAAACACTTCCAGTGCTTGCCAAGGCGCTTTTCTGCTGAGAACTCACAGCAGCCCCTGCCCCAAGAAAGCTGCAGCTGCCTGACTGCTGTTCTCTGAGAGGGACTGCAGACACACAGGTTTCCATCTCATTGCTTGCCTGAACTTCAACACAGTACTTTTCATTCCTGCTTGCCTCTTGGAGGAGGCTTGCGATGGCTCCATTCTCATCCAAACTCCATACAACCACACCTAGATAAATGTCCTTTCTGCATTGTACCTGTTTGCATGCCCTTTCTGCAGCTGCACCTGTTTGCATGCCCTTTCTGCAGCTGCACCTG
>NC_022012.1:56519570-56567606 GCF_000317375.1 Microtus ochrogaster | reverse complement strand
GCATGCCCTTTCTGCAGCTGCACCTGTTTGCATGCCCTTTCTGCAGCTGCACCTGGAGGCATGCTCTTTCTGCAGCTTCACCTGTAGGCATGCCTTTTCTGCAGCTGCACCCGGAGGCATGCCCTTTCTGCAGCTGCACTTAGAAGCATGTCCTTTTGTAGCCAAGCTTTTTCTCCATCCCACCCCTCAGCTCCCAAATAGTGACACAAAGACATCTTTGGGCCGCCAATCAGCTCCCACATAAAATTCCAACTTCACCCTTTCTTTAGCTGCACCTGAATGAATGCCATTTCTGCAGCTTCACTTGGAAGCTTGCCCTTTCTGCATTACACCTGGAAGTATGCTTTTTCTATAAATGCACCTGGATGCATGCCCTTTCTTCAGTCACAGCTGGATAAATGCCCTTTCTGAAGCTGCACCTAGAAGCATGCCCTTTCTGAGTTTGTAACATCAATACAGCATTATTTGGTAAAAGAGCAACAGTGGTAGTCAGCAGAGACCACCAAGTGACAAAAAATATATAAACAGTTGTGGTGGTTTAGAGGCCTATAAATTATTTGAGGCTCATCACCAAGGAAGGACGCTGAGACCCTCCTGAAGTGAGCACATGCTTGTTATCTCAGATGCTTCTCACACTGTGGGCCCTTCCATTAACAGAATTGATAAAAGAAGTGTTTCATAGGAAGTCGCCTTTAATTGTAAGTCAATATCCACATGTTACATTAAGACAAATTAAAAAAAAGTCTGCTTCAAAGATGGAAGAAAAAAGCGACCTTGATGGCTGTACTGAAATAAGGTATCACATACAGAAAATTTATTTACTATAATTTCTGGTTAATGACTGTGATTTCTGACAATGATTTTGAGCTCATTGTATCTACTTTAGAAACAAGTCCGGCACAAACAGCTTTGTTGTGCTTGGCTTTGTTGTAGGGGACGCACAGGGTGCAGTCAGCAGCCATTGCTCTGTTAGGAAAGCTTTGAACTGGCCCTGGAGTGGGTGGGGTGCTTTCCTCCCATTTCAAGCGGGGGCCGGGCTAGTGCCTGCCCTCACAGGGAGCTTACACTGAATGCCCTCCAAGGTTCTTTCCAACTAAGCATTTTTGGAGTATATGAATGTAAGTTCATTTGGAGGTCAGGGAGGGAAGAAACAAAAATTAGAAGAAGTTCTAGTAGGGAATTTCAGAATGGAGGAAGTTAGAAGGGCTTGGTTCAAAAGGAAGGGCTGTCAGGCTTTAGAGATTTGGAATGATTGTGCATCATTCCAGATGGGAATATATGTCGCAATCATGGAAGAGGAAGGGGACAGGGCATGCTGATGGAAGACTGAAAAATAGACCAGAAAGGGCCTCTGGAAAGACAGAAATTGAACTGTGTTGAGACAAAGGTGAGCTGAGCAAAAGCCTGACAGGTATTCATACATTATCTGATAAAGCTGACAGATGCCAAAGACAGGTGAACTTCAGAGCATCTCAGAAACACAGGGAGGTGGGTGGGTGAACTATGCACTGAGTGCCCATTTCTTCCTGCAGAGGGACCAGGCTCTCCTAACTAAATACAGGGCATGGCTGCAGATCTCAGGTGTCTGTGAATCCAGGGCAAAACTGCCTTCCTGTGTGACATGTCTCTCTTGTCTGTATGGAGATGAAAAGGCATCATGGGAAAATCTGTAAACACACTCTCCAGGCCAGAACCGTGGAGTTTTGGAATTTTCATTTTACCACAGAGATTATGGAGGACTTGAAATGTATCAGAAAGATCCTATGCTAGTGGACAAGTCAGTATGTCTGGAAAACCATTAAGAAGAAATTGAAACACCAGAAGCCAGCCAGATGTGGAGCTGTTTCCCAGGGAGCTAAACTCAGTATCTATTTTGTAACTAGACCTTATAATTACACAGTAACATAAATTCCACTCTAATAGATCACACTGTTAGAGAATGGCCTGGAAAAGGCGCAGCAGGAGGTGTGCCTTCTGGACCAGGAAGGACTGGATCCTTATGTCACAGAGCCCAGGTAAGTTGATCTCTGAGGATAGAGCTGTGGATAATAGAGCAGGAAAGAAGAATCAGGTCTCCCCAAAAGCACTCATTCAGGTAGTTTTACCTTTTTCTGTTTCAGCATTACTGGATTTAGAACTGTATATGTTTGTCTTTTCATTCTACTTCTTAAAGACATGCCACCAAGAGGGAGGACAAAGACAAAAATGCCTTCCAAAAGCTGGGACTAGGATTTGGATCCCGAGACACCAGACCCATCAAGACCCACAGAGTCCCCTGTATGGATGGCTAGCCACGATTCTACCATATTTCCTCCTGTGTAGCTGCCACTCTGGAAAGCCTCCTGTCTCACAACTGTCCTTGTCACGTCTCCCTCTCTCTCTCTCTCTCTCTCTCTCTCTCTCTCTCTCTCTCTCTCTCTCTCTCTCTCTTCCAAAATGTCCTTAGGGAATTACAGTGGGGGAAGCCAGGCCAGAACACATGGCTTCTCATGGACACAGATTGAGGGTAGTTAAGGAGGAATCTTTGGGTGGGACAATGTTAGAGTTGCATCACATGCACACACACACATATACACACGCATGTGCACACACACATATACGGGCACATACACACACGCATACACACACACTCCTTCCTTTCCCCCAACTATTTCAAGATACAAAACTCTCTATACCCAAAGGACCTCCTCTCGGCCATTGATGAGTCACTGGGTTCAGAGTGACCAGCCTGCCAGATGGACAGCAGGTCAGAGACACTGCTTCTGGACAGACTCCACAGAGCAGACTGGGAAGCTTCTAGACCCAGGTATCCAGACGATGCTGTGGTGAGGATGACTCCACCTGAAATTTGAAAAGAAGAAATCAAATGCAATCCACCCTAAAGACTGAAGGCTGAAAGTCTGATTCCCAAGGCAGGAGAGAAAATGTCCCACCTTCTGAAAATGTAGAGTGACGAAAACTTCTTCTGGCCTGGGAGATCTATTGTCAAATAACAAGGCTCCCCAGAGTCTCATGTTATCCCTAAAGCCATAAAGTGATCAAGGCACATACAACTGTCCCAAGTCCTACAATAGCTCCTACTGAAAATCCCCCAACAGTTCCTTTAAAAGTTCTGCCAGGTGACTTTTTTCTGTCCATGAGAGAAAGCACTTGGTCATCCTGTTCCCTTACACAAACACTTTGGCAACCCGTTCAGAAAATGGGAGCTAACATATTCCTGGGCGCTTGCCACCTCGCTTCATAGCGAATCTCGGTTGTCTTTGATTGACCATTTCTATAACTATCTCAATCATTTCTATAAGCATTGCCTGTCTTAAGATTAACAAACAAACAATCAATCAATCAAACAGCACCTTTTTAGAAAAAGCAGTCTGAATCCAGCCTTAGGGTTATGCCTATATTATCAATGCTAAAGGGTTTTATTTACAAATAAAGTTTTTCTACACACTTATGTCTGACCAAATCATAGGGCACAAAAATAAAAGGGTCTGAGTTGATAAGAGAGATGGCTATTTGTGTAAGGAAGTCATTTCAGAAGCGTTCAAAACTACCCCCCCCCATTCCTGTGATCTCTGATTTCAAAGCCTTCTTGATTTAAGCGTTTTGCTTTTAGTGCACTTCTAAGAATTGGGAAATAAAAGACATAAACAGCATTATTTTAAAATAATGTATTTTTATCTGGTACAGTACTCTTAGTTATTATGTAGAACTATAATTTGAAATACTTCATATACCCTGTCTAAATTTTCAAAAGTCACTGTTATATTTTATGTTGTTGCTACCATTGTTTACACTACTATGCTTGTGATCTGCTTCACATATTTAACTTAATGTTTTATATTTTTTCACTTATACACTGAGGTATTTTTAACACGAAGGGGGTAATTTTATAAGTGGAAAAAAAATACCCAACCTAACACATAAAATGTGTTCTTTGCTATGTAGACATTTGAAAACCAGGATTTCTGCCTCAAAATGTTTTCAAACTAAGGAAAATTGATGCTTTTAAATTGTGAGGAATAAATTTGAAGCATGTGTGGTGGCTCATGCCCATAGCCTGAGCATTTACTTGAGAGACTGGTGATTGCTACAAGCTCACAGCTAGACTGAACTACATAGTAAATTCTGGGCCAGCCTTGACTACAGAGTGAGACTTAAAAACAAAGTCAAACAAACAAACAAAACCCAAAAAGAAAGAGGTAGTTTTCAAGCTTGCTTTATTTTTGTTTTGTTTGATATTTTTGTCAATTTGTTCTTGTTAATAATGAGTCCATTTTTGCTGAAGTCGCAGTGAAGGCCTCTGGTGTGATTATTTACAGTCAGTAAAAAAAAAAAAAAAAATAGAGGCGGGACCAGTGAGATGCTCAGGAAATAGAGGTGCCGCCAAGCAGGATAGCCTGAGTTCCATTCCTATCCATGGGTGGAAGGATAAAACCAACTCTTGGAAGTTTTCCTGTGAATTCCACATACATGCTGCACCACAAGCATCCAAACACACATATGCACACTGAACAAATGTTAGAAAGAAAGAAAAAAAGAAAGAAAGAAAGAAAGAGGAAGGAAGGAAGGAAGGAAGGAAGGAAGGAAGGAAGGAAGGAAGGAGAAAGCATGTCTCAAAATAGGGAGCTAGAGAATCTATACCATATGACCTATAAAAAGTTTATAGAAATTATTTAATGATATAGAAAATGTCTGCTACCTTGCAAGAAAAAGTCATATTCAATATGGCATACAGAGGATACTAAGAAAAATTATGTAAACTCTGAATAAATAACATGTGTAAATTTGTTTGAAGACTACTGAAAAGCTATTTATATCAGATTAATAGTGGTTTTCTTTACAACAGTTAAATGAGTTTCAAAGTTCATAAATCATTAATTCTCAGATTTGAAGGACCTTTGAGATCGCTTGATTCAGCTGCTCATTAATTCACCAGATAATGCATTCCATTTATAGACTGATCCAAACATTTGGGAGTTCTTTCTTAAATGGAACTTACCTGCCCCTTCTGGTTTTGACTAGTTGCTTTGAGCCTGCCCCTGAGAGACAGGAGTAATGCCTAATTCCTAAAATAGACAGCCCTTCATAACTTTGAGTTCTAAAGCCATAGACTCAACTAACCTCAAACCAAAATCCTTTCAAAGAATTATAGCCATACTGAACATGTACAGACCTTTGCCGCAGTTCCTGAAACACTACAGTATGGCACTGTTTGCATAGCATAGCATTTACATTAGCTGTTACAGCTGATCTAGAGATGACGACACACGTGGCAGGGTGGATATAAGCTGTGTGTGAATACTGTCATGCTGTGTAGTGGGTTTGAGCAAGCAGTCATTGCTTCTGCTGCTTAAAGAAAGTGTCCAGTTCCCCCCGAATTTTCTTCCCCCCCGAATATCTCACAGTGACCCTCAGCTTCTTCCATCTCTTACTCCTCCCGTGGTCCTGCCATTCTTCCCAGAGGAGCTTGTGTCCTTGTCCACTGACTCCTGCAGTGCAGAGCCTGCTCTAAGATGCGCTCAGAGGACCCAGATACCAGGTGATGGTTTGTTCCTCAGTCTCTAGAGAGCAGAGGTGGGGCCAGAAATCAAGTCAAACTCCCCAGGAAACTTCGGCACACAGGAGTCACTGTTTAGAGCTGTCTGTCCCTGCCTGAGTTTCTTCTATTAATTCTCAGATCACAGCGCAGGGACTATAACAATCTTGGATTCAGTGTCTGGCCTTTATATTAATTCTTACTAAGCTGCATCGTTTCATTTTGCTCACGCTGAATCACAAGTCTATCCAGCGATATACTGCACTTCTGTTTTCTCTTCCTCGTATTGATTAACAAGACTTCGCTACACTTCCTCACCTCAGAAACCCATCTGAAGGTCAAGAGTTAGAAACCGGTCTTTTGTTCCTGATGTCCCAATCCTGTCTTTTCACAGAAGAGTTTAATACACCAGATCCTACCACTCATCGCCATCTCTGTGAGGTGAATATTTAAGTGCCTATGAGGAGAGATAGGACGGAAGGAACTCAAAAAAAAAAAAAAAAAAACAAACCCTACGCTTGAGTTCTAGCACATGCCCTAGTTAAATGTATGAAGAAGGCCAAGGGGAGAAGACCCACAGAAAGAAAAAGAGGGGCTGTTTCCAAAAGAAAAGAGGCCTGAGGGAAAAATGTCTTAACATCAGTCAGTGGCTCTACAGAACTGACTACCTGGAAGTAAGCAGAATGGCAAGCCAGCATTCAATTTAGTGGCCCCCACAAAGTCAAGACCCATTTCCTTAGGATGTGGCTTCCAGAAAAATCTGGGACCAGAGAACCAAGCTCCTGGGGAAACTGGGCAACCAGGTGTTTCGTAGACCATGCCTGTTTTTATCACAGAGTGTTTGACATGGCCTCAGTCTCTGCACCTACAACCTAAGGGGGATTAACTGGTGACAGGAGCATCATCCTCTCTTCGATAGTCTTGAGGCAATGAGATGATACATTGTTTAGAACTGTTAACAATGTGTTTCAAACCAAACCACGACACTCAGAACTGGTCATTCAGGAACCTCTGTCTTGTTCAATGTCGCCTTCATTTACAGCAAATCAAACCTGCTCTGCCCACCTTCCTCAGACTCCACAGGCTCTGAGATCCACAAGTTCCATGCTGTTCCGGGCACATCCCTGCAGTCTAGCATAACAGCACAGTTCCTGTATGTTTCTATTCTGGAACTGGGTTCCGTGCCACTCTTTTAGAATTCAGTGAGAACCATGCTTCCTGAAGCTATTCAGCCTATAAAGCTGGGCTCGGAAAGCAGTATCAGGACTTGGAAGTAAAGAGTCATTACCACCATGGCACTGGGTGTTAGCGCTTCACTGCAGGGTCCACTCCCGCTGTGCCTTTGAGCTCTTCTCTTCCTGTGGCACAGGCTCTGTTCGCTTATTCTATTTCTTGAGTTAGCAATAGTTCTCCTTCAGGCTGCTTGCTTATGCTCACTCTTCCCCATCCAAAATTTAAAAAACAAATAGAACAAATTAAGCTACATTTTTAAAGATATTTTTTCATACATAATTTCATTCAAGTGAGAAACTATTAGATATATTATATAAGGTCAGAATAACAATTTAAAATAAGACATGATAAAGAGCATATGTGTTCCAGAGTGCTTGCTTTCCAGGTTGGGTTTTCTCTGTCTGTCTCTCTATGTCTGTCTCTGTCTCTCTCTCTCTCTTTCTTAGATATGGTCTTACTATGTAACCCTGGCTGGCCTCAAACTCTCTATCATCCCACGATACCATAATCTCTTTCAGTTATGGGATACGCACATGTACCAATTCTCCTAGCTCCTTTCACTTTGGTTTTTCATATATGTGTATGTGGTGTGGTTGTGTGTGTCTTTGTGTGTGTACTGTTTGCGTGGTGTTTATGTGTGTGTGGTGTGCATGTGTGTGGAGAGACAGTGTGTGTTCTCACATGTGTGGATGTACAGTTGATCCTGTAAATGTCCATGCTTGTGTGTGGAGGCCCAAGGTTGATATTGGGAATCTTTCTCCAGTTCTCTTCCTTATTCATTGCCTTCCTTATTTTTCTTCAAGGCCGGGTATCTCAAACCTAGAGCTCTTGAATATGGCTAGTCTGACCAGCAAACTTTCCCTGGAGAATTACCTGTCTCTAAGGCTGGAATTACAGGCAGGTTTCATTTAAGCTACTTGGATCAAAGACTAGGATGCCTATAGTTTGCATGGGTTCAGGAGATCCAAACTCTCACCCTTTAGCTTGCCTTGGAAACATTTAACTGCTGAGCAATCTCCCCATTAATCATATCTATGCATTGGGAGGTTTTTGTTCTTCTGGACATTCCAGAGGTTGTGTTAACCTGTGCTTAGCCTGTTATACTAACAACAAATCAGAAATAATCCCCCACTTTCTTCGGTACCCTTAATTGACCTTATTTCTGTCTCCTTTGCCCATCTGCCCCACCCTCCAGTGGAATTCATTCCATTCTTCTGAAAACTTGTCATATTACACTCCACGAGTGATTAAGAACATGTGGTGTTTGTCCTGGGTCTGGCTTACTTCACTTAACATAATGACATCCAGTTCTATCATGTCTCCACACGTGACAGGACTTTGGTAATTTTTATGGCAGAATAAAATAGGCCGTGTTTTCTTTGTAGCTTCATCTTCTCAAGGGCTTCTGGCCTTTGGATAGCCCTTCAATAAAGTCGGAGTGCATGATCCCTTTTGGTAAAATTATTTCATCTCCTTTGCTGGGCTTGCGTGACAGATCTACCTCTAGTGTGGGGGTGGGTGACGGCCCTATGCTGATCTCCATAAGGATTGCACTAACATATTCCCTGTTGCATAAGGGTCCCTGTTTCTCTGTGCCTTCGCCGATTGTTGCTATTTTTGTCTTTGGAAGGATAGCCATTCTAATGAAAGCAAGATGACATCTCATTATCGTCTGGTTTACATTCCACCGATGATTCGCCGACTGAGCATGACATGAAACTCAGGCCCGGTATTAGAGATGCTGGCTTCCCATACTGCCTCAGCCTCCCAAGCCTGTCCATGTTTCTATTGCAGTCATAAATCACCAGAAGAGAGCAGCAGGAGGAGCAACAGCAGTCTTTACATTACTTGTGCTTTTCATGACACGCTCACAGTGCCTAGCACTAATTAATTGTTCGACAAACAGTTCTTGAGTGCTTACTATGTGCCAGACATGTTCTGGATGTTAGCAATTTCAGTAGCAATGAAGTAATCAGTGGGAAAAAAAGGGGAAAAAAAGACACTGGCTTCCCTTCAATGTGGGTTATTAGTGTGTTTGTTAAAAAAAGGAGTTAGGATTTCTAGGGAAGATGGCTGTCTCTGTGTGAGCCCATCAAAGAGGCCAAATAAGTACAAATAGAGTTTATCTCAAAGAGAGAAATAGAGGAAGGTTTTTAGAAATCCATGCAAGAAACTGAAAAATACCGAGAACAACAGAGGGGAAAATAGGAGTCTGGGGGCAGAGAAGAGATGGCGGCCTTGGCCTTGCAGCTCCTCTTGACTGAGAAGAGCTGTTTCTAAATGGTAAGCTGCTAATGTCCTGTTTAACACTGAGCCTGGGAACTTGGGTTAGTATTTTTTAAAAATCTAATAAATTAAAAAAAAAAGGTCACTTACAGAGGACCCTGGTTAAACTTAGTGGACCTCAAAACAAACAAAATGCCATGAACATGGGGAAGGAACTGATAGGGCAGTATGAGATGGGAATGTGAGTGGGTGGCAGCTATAGTGATCAGAGCGAATGTGAAAGTGTGAAAAAAATAATTCAATACAAATTATTTTTTGAAGGAAAGCTTACCTTCAGGACAAATGCCCAGCCCTCACAAGCCTCAATACAGCTCCAGGTTTGGGTAAAACAGTGGTTTCTCTGCAAGATGGCCCAGTAGCAGAGGGAAATTCCATGCTGTGCTAACTTGGGGCGTGGGGGCAGAGAACAACCACAGGTAGGCAGCTCATGGCGCTCGCAGTAAGTAGCTCCTAAGGAATGTGAGACCATGTAGGCAGTCGTAGGGAACGTGAGGAATGGAAAAGACAGGCAAGGCTTTGGGGTTCAGGGATAGAGGCTGCTCTCGGGCTAGGAAGTGCAGACCAAGACAGCCTGCCTTCCACAACTGGAAGCCAGGGACAGATATCATCCACTGAGAACAGCCTGTAGTTTGGTAACTCTGAGCCTGAAGCCAGTGGATAAATGAAATTCTGGAGCCAACCACCCTTCCTTCAGTGCTGTGGTACTTGAAAACTCGAACTTCTGAGGGTGTGCTTGAACCCAGTGCAACATCCCTCCAGTGAGCTGATTTAAGGACACAGGCCATCTTCTGATTATACTGACCTCAGTGTCATTATTGCTTTCTTCTCTCTCACCTCACTTAGGAGACTGCCCTTCCTTCCAGTTAAAAGGCTAGCTGGCCCAGGGATCTGATCTGGGAAGTCTTTGGGAAGTGGTGGAGTCTGTACAGTCCACAGGATACAGAGAACGTCCAGTAAAGGCCTCTGGTGAAAAGAGCACTGGCGGGCATCAGATTCGTGTCCAAACGGACTCCCAGAAAACCATAGTAAAGTTCAGTCCACAAGCTCCTCTGACCCCTCCATCCATTCATATAACGAACCGCCTCCAACCCTGCAGGACCCAGGAAGAGCTGCTCCAACACCTCAGCCTTTCCTTTTCTTTTTCTTCCCATGTGTTTACTTTCCTCATATATATATCATGTTTTTAATGTCATTGCATTAAATTTTTGTGTGTTTTCATTTGTTATTCTCCTTTATATATTTATCTAGTTCTGTTTACACATTTTTTTTCCATTTGGAAGCAATATTTTTTCCTTACTTTCTTTTTACTTTTTTCCTTTCTCCCCACCCCCAACCCCTGTGTTTCCTCTTTTTCTCCTCTGTTTACATTTAGTAGCATTTTGACTTTACCTAGTTGTTTTTTTTTTTTTTTTTTTTTACATCTTGTTGGGGCTGGAGAGATGGTTCAGAGGTTAAGAGCACAAGCTGCTCTTCCAGAGTGCTGTTTGCTGTACCTATAGCTTGCTTGCTCAGCCTACTTTCTTATAGAATCCAGCCCCACTACCCAGGTTATCTCCCAAGTACACTAGGCTGACCCCTCCCACATCAATTGCCAAGTTAGACATTGCCCTCCACTCTTGCCTACAACCTAATCTTATGGAGGCATTTTCTCAATTGAGGCTCTCTCTTCTGCAATGACTGTAGCTTGTGTCAAGTTGACATAAAACTAGCTAGCACAGAGACATTCACACCCAGATGTGCAATCACAACATAGAAATGCAGATGACATAAAAACTTAAGGCAACAATTTTCAAAAATCATAATTGTAAACTACTGAACTCAAAGATAATAGGTAAGATGCCAGATGAAGACTCCAAAGCTTTTCCTATAAAATGATCAATTACTTAAAAGAAAACACAAATGAACAGATGGATTCAATCTAGAATCCAGCAGGGAAAACCTGCAGCATGGGGAACAATATCAATACAATTGATAATAATACAGCAATATAAATGAAAAGGTCATCAAGGAAATTGAGATTTTTTTAAGAAAAAATCATACTCGATAAGTAGAAATGGTAGAAATTAATTAACATTTAACAACTAAATGAAATAATAAAATCAGGTGAAGAACATTAAAATCAACCAAATGATCATGTAGAAGAAAGAATATCATAGGATTAGAGATGAACAAGGTTGACAAAACACTACATTAAGACAGCAGAGAGGACAAAGAAGTGAATATGGCAACAACGCCCAAGAACTCTTAGAGATTATCAAGAGACCAAACCTAAGAAATCCATAGGATGGAAGAGAGACTGAGATTAGACAGTTAAGGAATTTATTAAATGAAATTATAGGAGAAAAATATCTGTTCTAGAAAAAATAGATATCTAAAACATGAGTCAGTTAAAGCTCCAAGTTCTCACAGACAGTCAAGTTTATATAGATTTCAAAAGCATAAAACAAAGTAACAAGAGTAAAGGCTGAAAGGAAAAATACCAACATACTTACAAAGGCAGAAATATCAGTAAAACATCAGATCCCTTATCAGCAAACAACAACAACAACAAAAAAAAAAAAACCCAAGAAATTTCAAGTTCTGAAAGTAACTGCCAACCAAGATTGCAAAGTCATTTAAGATTGCTGATGAAATAAGAAAGGTCAAGGCAAGCACAAACTAAGATAGTTCATGACCACCAAGCTAGCATTGCAAAAGGCAGTCAGAGAAATAATATACACAGACAATGGAGTAAGAGTCTCAGCCATGAAACCACAGGAGATAAAAATGAGTAGGTGAATGAAGAAAGCAAGAGTGAATCCTTCATGTCCAATGTAGTAAATCATCAAATCCCTGATACGATTTGGGATGAAATTGATATGAATGGGGTAGAAAGAAAAGAATCAGCATTAATCCAATAAGAAAAAAGTGATGAAGTTATGGGGATGAGTAAATATCGCTCAATAACAGCATTAAATATAAATGACTTCTATTCACCAATAAAAAGTTACAGACTGACTGACTGGATTAAAAAGCTAGATCTAACTGACTGTTTTTCCCTAAAGAACATACTCCACTGGTAAAGAATGCAAAATCATTTATTAAGTGAACAGAAACACAAAACAAGCTGGTATAGATAATATGATATCTGATAAATAAGGCTCAAACCAAAATTAGTCAGACAAGATAAAGAAAACCACTCTATACTACATGTAACAATTCAGTGAATTAAGAGATACAACAATTGTTAAGATGTGCAAATAATAAAACTTCAAATCTCATAAAAACAATCATTAATGGGCATAAAAATTGTTATGTCCTGTTATAAGAATAATAGTTGATTTTAGTACTCCTCTCTCATTTTTAAGTAGATTATAAAAATGTTTGAATGATACAGAGATTAGTATGATGCCTGATATGCAAATTTGTAAAGCATTCATATTTAAAAAAATCAGAAAGATCTTAGATAAATAACATATTTTCAAGATTTTTTATAGGAAACAAGATCATCAGGCTGGAGAGATGGCTCAGAGTTTAGGAGAATGAGTTGCTCTTCCAGAGGTCCTGAGTTCAATTCCCAGCAACCACATGGTGGCTCACATATATAATGAGATCTGGTGCCCTCTTCTGGCCTGCAGGCGTACATAAAGACAGAGCACTGCATACGTAATAAATAAATAAATAAACCTTAAAAAAAAAAACAAAAAACAAGACCATTTCAAACCCCAAAGCAGTAGACAGCAGGAAATGATAATTAAAGCAGAAATAAATGGAGCAGAGACTAAAAGAACAGTAAATAGACTTCACCAAAAAGCAGTTTCTTTGAAGGGATAAACAATTGGCAATCCCCTATTAAAGCCAAAAGAAAGAGAGCAAGGACAAAAATTAATAAAATTAGAAATGAAAACACAAATGCTACTATAGATTCCTGTGAAATCTAGAGAATCAGTAGGGGCTGCTCTGAAAAATTACATTCCACACAACTGAAAAGTTTAGAAGAAATTGATAAAACGTGTCTTGGCCACTTTTATGTCGACTTTAATAAATTAGAGTTATCTAGGAAGGAGAAAATGTCTTCATCGTATTGCATGTAGGCAAGTCTGTAGGGCATTTTCTTGATTAATGATTAATGTAGAATGGCCCATCCCACTGGGAGTGGTGCCATCCATGGTTAGGTGGTTCTGAATTGTATAAGAAAATTTGACAAAGCCATGAGGATCAAAACAGTAAGCAGCATTTCTCCAAGGCTACTGCTTCAGATTCTGCCTCCAGCTTCCTGCCTTGAGTTCTTGGCATGATGTTCTTGGCAAAACATTGTCCTGATTTCAAACCAATATATGGACACAAGAAAAACAAACAAACAAACAAACAAAAAACCAAGATTCCTGATGAACATATCTATAAGAATTGCTAAGAAAATTCTTGAACTTCTTAAATCAAATTTAAGAACAGATTAGGAATATCATACACCATGACCACATTTACTTCATTGCAGCAACACAAGGTTGGTTCAATATACACAAATCAATAAGTGTAATTCAGCACATAACTAGTCATATGGCCAGTAATAGCAAGTATCTCATTTGATGCAGAAAGGCTCTTGAAAGAGTACAGTATCTTTTCATGATAAAAGCCTCATAGAAAAATGGAATAGAAGGAACATACCTCAATACAGTGACGCCCATACATGACAAAACTACAGCCAGCAATATATCAGTGCCAAAAACTGAATTTTAGAGTATTATTTAGAACTATTGGACTTATATTCATGGGGTACAGGACAACATTCACATATGGTTCAGATGTACTTTGCCAGATGAGGTGTGTTTCTTGTTTGCAGCAAATAGTTGGGCCTTGTGTTTTGGTGTGTGTATGCATGTGTGCTCTATGTCTTTTATTTGGTACATTTGATCCATAATTTGCATTCAATATTATTAGTGATAAATAAGATTCCTACTTTCTTTTTAATAGTATTCTGCTTGTTTTGTATATTTTTCTCTCCTTTCACCTCTTTTACTGTTTCTATTATTTAGTGGTTATCCGTTGTGCTGAGGTTTGACTCTTTCTCTTTTGTATATTTGTTCTTCTACTCAGCTTTGTGCAATTCATGTTCTGCAATAACAGTTATCCTTTCATTTATGATGTAAGACTTCCTTAAGTATTTTTTCTGATAAAAATATCTTGTTATTATTGTGTGTGCATATGATATGTATATGGGGTCATCATAGTACAGACATGGAGTTCAGAGGTCAACTTTCAGAATTTGACTTTCTCCTTCTGGTGTAAGTTCTTTGAAGGAAACTCATGCCATTAGGTTTGCACAGCATCTCAAAATGCCTGCCTGCCTTAAATGTCTATTATAAAGCTGAATGGGTGGCAATCCCCTTAGTTTATCTTTATCTGAGAAAGACAATTTATTTCACTTTTAGTTATTAAAAGTAATTTTGTTGGACATAGTATGCTTGTTTTTTATTTGTGAGGAAAAACTTATGCTAGGATGCACATACATGGAAGACAAAATGAGGTATCAGATCTCTTGGAGCTGAAATTACAAGCATTTTAGGGACATCCAGATTATTACATGGTGCTGGGGACTAAATTGTGGTCCTTAAGATGTATGTGTGAGCACCCTTAACCAATGAGCAATGTCTCCAACCTCCATATAGTAAGTTATTTTTTCCAGCAAGATGTACTGTATTCCTAACTAGCCTTCTCTTAAGAGTTACTTGATACTTCTTGCTGTTTTTAGGGGCTTCTGCTAAATTTTTAGATATTTTTGACTATAATATGCTTCACTGAAGATTTGTTTGGGTCTAATTGAAGACTTTTGAGATGCTTTCTCTGAAGATTTCTGAAGTTATGAAACACTTTTCAGATTTTTTTCAGATTTTCATTACCTGTTATAATGTTCATAGTATAAACAATTCTTTGCTGAATTATATTCTGAAGTTTTTATAAACTTTATTCTTGTTTTATTTTCTAGTCATTTTGTCTTAATGAGTCTGTTGAACTACTTGTATTTTTAAGTAGAAAAGTGTAATAGGGAACTTCCATAACAACCAAGATTAAGAAATTCTTTCTTCTGCTTTTCCGAGTTTTTTATGGAAATGCTCTATTTTTTCATTTTAAAGGTTCTATTATTATTAATTTATGTGTACTTGAGTTTTGCCTGCCTGTGCATGTGTGCTATGTGCATGTAGTGCCTACAGAGACCAGAAGAGGGCATCAGATTCCTCTTGACCTAGAGTTACAGATGGTTATGAGCCCCCATGTGGATGCTGGAAATTGAACTTGGACCATCTAGAAAAATACTCTTAAATAGTAAACTATCTCTCCAGTTCACTATTATTCTTTTAATTTAATTGATTGAAGTTAATTGATTGAAGTATTTTAGTTCCAAGACATCACATTGGATCTTGTGTGTGTGTGTGTGTGTGTGTGTGTGTGTGTGTGTGTGTGTGTGTGTGTGGTTTCTATTTATTTGGTGAGTTTTTCCAATATTTTTATTCCATATTTTAATTTTTCTAAGTTCTCTTACACCTCATCGAATTCCCTTAGACCCATTAATTTTGAATTATTTTTCAGGTATTTCATAGGCTGCTTTCAACTTCATATCTATTTTTTGAAGAGTTACTGTACTCTTAAGGCATGCCTTTAAGCTTCATGGGGTTGATCCCTGATGCCACTGGTTCTTTTGGCAATATCTGATACATCTTGATGGTGTAGGGTGTGTAAAGGTCTGTCCTCAGGGCCATTAGGGTATGCACAGTTGGTGCCCAGGGTTTTGGCATCATCAGCCACAGTTCTAGTAGCACAGGATAGGAAGAAGATCTTGTCCAGAACTCTCAGGATAAATGTGGAAGATTTTTGGATTTAGCATTATCAGACAGTTCTTACATCACATAAGGGCCTTTTCCAGATCCTGCCAGACAGGCACTTTTGCTTCTGCAGTCTATGGTACTAGAAATATTGGATTTAAGGTTTTTGGATACAAAGGATACCTCCTTCAGTTCCATGGGAAGACTGACATTAGTTCCAAGAATTGTAGAGCTCTTAGCATCTTCCATGGAGCTAGGGAATCCAGATGATTCCTTCTTCTGGTTTCAGGGAACAAATGAAAGAGGTTCTAGGGTGTTGGGCACCAACAGTTGTGGTCTGATATCCATGAGTTTCTGAGATGTTCCCTAGGTTATTCATAGCATATACAAGTAGGTAGCATTTTGAATAATAGAAGTAGCATCTATACTTCTTGTGACATAGGATGTGGTGAAGACCTCCACTAGATATATGGACTGAGTACCAAGAGTTCTGAAGCTTTTGGTTTTAGCATATGAGGTCTTACACCTGCGGAGCATGGGTAGGAGTGTCCCATAAGTCAGGGTTGGGGAAGATCTGGCAATGATGAATCTTATGGCATTGGTAGTCACAATCCAGGGCATGAGTGATAATAATGGGCTCTTGCCCTTGGCTCCATGGAGAAGACTGAGTTCTGTCAGGACTTTTGTACCAGCAGACAAAGTCCCAAGGCCATCAGTTAGAAAATAGACCTTCCCTGTGCCTCACCAGTTAAATGTAGGTGTTGATCGAAATGGAAGCCACTGAGAAATCTTGCAAAGGTAAATACAAGGTTCGATGACTTGGACTGAAAAGGAAACATTTCCTAGATACTTCCAGGTGAATGCAGAAATTGATGAGGCTTAAAGCCAAACTACATTCGTGTTCCTGGAGCTGTAAAGCTAGCCAGAAGCAGAAAAGCTAAATGCACAGCTCAGTGTAATTAAAATCTCACAACAAGTGGCTCCAGTTCCAAAGCAGAGAGCATTGTCTTAGAGGTCCAGAGAGGACTTCCTTGAGTTAGTAACATTCAAAATGCTGAAAAGATGTATTGAATATCTATGTTTATATTTCTGGGGATATGAGCCTAACAATACTTGGGGTATCACTTTCTGGAAGCTTAGATTACTAATAGAGGAATCTGAGGCTAAGAAGGCAGGCACTGAGCATTCTATGAAAAGTTCCAAGAGCTGATGTGAGGAATTCATATTGAACTCATTAGATAATGGAAATTTGTTGTTTTGTTAGACCTTTGGACATAATGGCATTTTCATATGTTTGTTTATAAAACATCTGTGAGATTATTGTCTTTTCTTGATATAGACCATTGGTAATTCAATAAGAAGTTACTGTACAAGATGCATGTTGGATCAATAGTTTGTGATATAAAATTGAGGCAGATTTTTATGGATGATAATATGAAAGCATTTGTAGCCACAATATTGTGCTTTTGAGCACTGGAATGTTTGGGATTTTCCTTTATTTTAGTTAGACTAAAAGCTGCAGCAAACAAACCTTTCAATATGTTTCTTTTTACTTAGAAGGAAAAAAGGAAAAATACTCTTTTGTAATTTATCAAAGTTCAATGAATTAGCAGATTCTATAAGGCACAAAAAATTAAAAACAAAATTTTATACAATGTCTGCATAGTCTTAATGAATTTCTGAATGATAATACTACAAACATGGTGTCTCCCAAAAACATGTTACCTATTTCTACAATGAAATGATGGATCCTAAGTGTGTGGCTGTTTATTTTTACTAAGTGAAAAGACTGGATTATTGAAGTTAATTTTATATCAAGTTACAACAGTAAATTCTCATTTGAAGAGTTTTTAAAGGCAAACCCATTGGTGTTACCAACTATAGAATTGTGTGTGTTGCTTTGATGTCTTAACCGTTAGCATTCTGAATTAGCTTCTGAACTGCTGTTAATGGACAACATATTCCAAGTGCTGGACTGGAGATCTATGTTAACTTCCTTCTGAGTAGACGTGAATCCCAGCAAGATTGCAAGTTTGGCCAACCATACCAGTGGAAGTGAAGAAAAGGTTCCCATGGTTTCAAAGAATCAATAGTGCCCTCTAAAGGAAATTCACGTGATGTGCACTAAATATCCACGTTTAAGTAAGGCCCAATGTTGTGGAGCTGCAATATATGACATGTATTTAAAATTACGGAAGGAAGTCAAGATAATTCTTATCATGGATCTCAAGGAGCTGTCAATACCAACCCTGGGTCGCATGGTAGAGCCATTTTAGCTATCCTCACTTCTGTTCAGTGTGAACTCCATCTTTGTGGAAAGTTCCCGGAGATGGGAGAAAATGGTTTCTGAGTAATTGACGGATCATGAGAAACAGCAAATCCTTATAGATAGCTTGGGAAAATACGCTTCTTTGAAGAGCAAATGTGTATGAACGAGTGCTGAGAAGACCTTGTCAGCTTTTGTCCTGGGCAAACGAAACAACCGGGCCCTGGGCAAACAGTCAAAAATGCTGAATTGGGAGGGGCCGGCACAGAACGGTGAACAAACATGAAAACTGAAAGATAAAAGCATTGTGAAGCATTTATGAACTTGTTCATTTGTCCGATGCTGTGGTTTATTCTTGTATTTTCTCCATTCAGGATATACCAAGGACTATTTAAAACTTGCTTGATATTGTTGTAAGAAATATTTGGTAAAAGTTCCCAGGGTACCTTCCTGAGAGTAGTAATGGCTTAGAAACATACATTGCTGAATGCAGATGTTAGCGCTAGAAATAAGTGGTTGTAGCAGTTGGTGTCGCAGTGAGACACTAACTTTCTTGTGTATCAAAGCCATATCTATAGAACACTATGGATATTCTTACGACTTTTCCTAGGAGTTCAGGTCCAGGGTCCTGTAAGATGGCTCAGAAGGTAAAGAATTTGCTGATTAAGCCTGTGATCCTGAGTTAAGATCCCCAGAGTTCATGTAAAGCTGGGTGCCCTAACACACATCTCTAATCCAGACTCTCTTGCATGAGATGGGAGGTAGAGACACAGAAGCGTCTTTGGGAGCTCACAGCCCAGATAGCCTAGCATATGCAGCAATAAATAAGACACTCTGTCTCAAATAAGAGAGATGAGCATCAATATACAATGTACCTGCATTCACTCACACAAACATGCACACACATGCACACACACATACATGCACATAGACAAGATTTTTAAATTGAAATCCAGACTTATTGGCAATAGAATGATGATCTTAGATTGATACTTGGTGCACACACTTCTATTGTGCTCAGCATCTTTCCATGCACAGTCCCCTGTGAGGTCAACAGAGCAACTTCTAACTGCAGAGCAAGAAAATCTTCACCTGGTAAGATTGTGTGGGAAGATGAGCTTTCCGGTCATCATCTTCTTACCAATTGTAGAAATGTTAAATCACCCAGTGCTACAACAGGTTAAATATTAATGGAAACAAAAATATTGTTCCCCAGATTGGGGACAATCAAGGGCACACATCAGCAGAAGCAGCTGCTGTTGGTAAAAACAAGCTGGTCACTGCGTCACCTTAATTAGATGTGACATGTTGTTCTGAAGAAATCCAAGAGTTAACGTAATGGGAGTCATTTTTCAACGGCCTCCTCAAAATAGGACCAAAGCTAAAAGGCATGTGAACACAGCAGCAGGGAAGGGGAGCTGCTGAGTGGAGGGCTCTGATACCCCATGACCTCACACCAATCATAAGCCTACGAGGCTGCATTGTGAGACTCGCAAGCTAGAACTAAAAGGGACTTTAAATGTTCGTTTTGGTTTTCCTTCCATCTGTTCATACAAAAGGCAGATCCCCGATAGTATACAGTCCTAAATCTCCTGGGTGGCATGGGCACTAACCCCTCCTCCTATTATCCACACTTTTTAAGTAAGAGGCTACTTGAATTGGATGACAAAGATATGCTTCTGAGTCTGTCACCATTGTAAGCAATCACGTAGCTACTTGGACATGGGTTTTAATGAACCTTAGTTCCCCCATGGGTGGTGGGACATATGTGGCCTCCCATTAGTAATAGAGTTATTAAGACTGTATTAAATGAACACAAATCTCTTCCTGAACCAAGGTCCTGTTCAGAAAAAATATAATGGGTCTTGGGAACTTGCAGTATATAGGGAACTCTAGAATTCACAAGCAAATAGCCTGGCCAATATAGGACCTCACTGTAACCATCAGAGAAGCCATGTGCCTGCATTCAGTGTTTGTCACTTACAATGTGTGCACCTTCACAGTGCACCAGAATCACTGGGCTCCAGTGGATTCTCAGAAGGGGCACTACTGTCACAGTTTAGTTCTGTCTGTCCTATGAGATACTCTTACATGGCACTGTCTGTCATCCGTGTGAGCGCACACATGCGGCTGTGCATCTCTATGGTGCTGGTTTGGAGGGCTACCTTGCCTCACTTGGCTAGTAGGGAAATGGAGGGAAAGGTAAATGCTGGGCCAGAGGACACTCCACTAGCTGAAGTTCCTAGTCTTTCTTTGTATCACTTTTCCTTGTGGTCTTTTGGTCCTTATGGACCTTCACTATGTTTCAATAATAAAATAAAATAACAATGCGCCAGGCTGTCAATTGAAAGGACTTCTCCTTGGCATCATTTTCAAAGTCTTCCTGGAGATAATAGCTTAAGATGGTCACTGTCTTGGTAAAAGTTTTAGGCTAGCAAGGAAAGAAACTTCTTGTGGCTTTTAGGGGTGTTGCAAAGTAGTAGACAAACATGCACCTTTGGAAGTGCCCCCAGTCTGTGACTCTGTCACCCTGAAAGTGCAGAGACTCATGTCATCATGTGAGAAAACTTTCCAACGTAACAGGTCTCTGCTCCCTGGTGAGGACAGAGGTAGAGGAACTGGATCGTGGATGCTGTATCAAACAGCTAAAAAAAGAACTTAATGGAAAACACCCTTCAGATCTTCCAGTTATTCAGCTATGGAGCCATCGAGGCATCTCTTGTGAACCAAGGTGCAAGATTTTACTAGATTTTAGGGACATTTTGGGGGTCAGAACAGGAGGAACCATGGAGAAGGCTGGAAGTATTGTTGCTACAACACAAATAGAGAAAAGCCAACAGTCTGAGAGATGGCTTCACTAGCAAAGGGATTGCCACACAAGCCTAAGGAGCTGAGTTTGGGTCTCTGGTACTCGGATAAAACAGGATATGACAATGATGGCCTAGAATTCCAGCAGTGCAGGGATAGGAGGATCTTTAGAGCTCCATGCTACAAATCTAGCTCTATAGTGAGCTACGGATTCAGTGAGACTTCCTGTGTTAAAAAATAAAGGGAGAAACAAACAGAAGCTGGATGGGTGGGGAGGTGGGAAGGTAGGGAGGATCTGGGAGGAGATGGAGGAACAGAAATTATGATCAGACTATATTGTATAAATTTTCAATTAAAAATAATAAACATAAAGGTGGAGTGTATTAAATAAGAAGAAGGGGAGTGGTGGTCGGTCTGGAAAGGAAGCAGACACGGATTCCTTTCATGTGTGGGGTGTATTATGATGTAAGAGTCTCAAGGCCTCATCATAGCCCTGATGTTAGGCATTAGACAGAAACAGCACAATATATGGAGATGTAAACATGATGGAATCTTAAAAGAAAGCAGAGGCTTCCTTTTAAAACCCGGAGAGAAGCTTAAGAGTAAGAAAGAGCAGCTGAGAGAGAGAAACTCTACGTGAGAGTGGAAGAGGAGCCTCTGCAGAGAGCAGGCTTCAGAGCAAATTCCCTGAGCAAAGAACTGGCTTCATACAACCTTTTAAGGGTGGCAGGAAGCTGCACCTCTGATGATTTAGTTCAGAAAAGTGTACTTGATAAAGAGCATGGAGGAGCCAGGCATCGTAAGTTGAGAGCTATCACCAAAAAGACTGCTTCTTAGCTCTCTGCCTGGGGGAGAGGAGAAGGGATGGGGCATGGCCTGAATCAGGCTGTGAGATCTGGCCTAAGGGTGCAGGTCAATGTTCTAACAGAGGATGATAAAGGATGACATCCAATATCGATCTCCGGTCTCCACATACACATGGTGACCAGTATGATGCTTACACACAGACATGCATGTACATTACACACAGAATCAATAGAGTCAATAAGAATCTACTGCAAGGAGCCTCCGTGCTTAAGAACAATTTACCAGATCTTCTGATAACCAGAGAGAAACTGAATCTTGAAGATTATGTCTAGTATCACCCACTTCAGGATCAATCTCAGGGGGCAGAGAAACAAACCAAAAGCCGTGAACAAAAGAGTTCACTCTTTGGTGGATGCAACGCTCATGGGCACAACTAGAAAATACCAGGGCAAGGAAAGCTCACTGCTTTTAGCAAAGAAAGAGAGCACTGGATATAATCCCAAAGCAGGGCGCACCCCTGAACAGGGAAGACAAGGGGCTGTAACCAGGTACAGTCATAGACATTCATGCAGGAAGTCCCATCACCACACACAAATGCTGTGTGAGGTCACACATTACATGTTCAAAAAATTGGCACATTCGAATGCCTACAGGGTACAGAATTTAATGTTTTAATGAACAAGGTGTATTCTGGTCACCCAATAGAAGGGATTTGCTCTGGCACCTTGTGTAACTCTCTGGAGATCCTTATTGAGAGAAAAAGAAAACTTGGAAACCTGCTGGTGGTTATTAGAGAAGGACAGCAGCAGTTGCTCCTGAGGACTTGAGTGACAGGTCTTGTGCAATCTTGTCTCAGATTGCTTCTGTGGCATATGAACTGTCACTACTGCCCGTGTGGAAGAAAAAGTTGGTGACCCCTGAGAGGAAGTTTGAACATCCAAGATTCTGATGGATGACAAACCCTAGATCTTGAAGTGATTGATGCTCAACCTTGACTAGAGAAGTCATCCACACACCAAGTGTCCATCTAGGAGTTCATTTGCTATTATGGGCACAAAAGACTAGAAACCTGAGACTGATATTTGGACAGAGCATTTGTTTTGACCTAGGGATCTGGAAGACATCCTCCCTCCATTTAGGATATTTTTGTACTGAGGATCAAAACTGTAGAGAACTCCAAATACAATTTCTGGCTGCTAGGTGGACAACCTCTGTGTTCCATATTTGGAGTGGCAGTGACTTTCTAATTGCACCTCATGACCCCTGCTCTGTAGCTGTGGTGATGTGTTCCTGGAGTCAGGTGACCTCCTGAGTTGGCAGGGGGCATGCTTCAGTCCTCCAGTGTTCTGCTTGTTTGCCCCAGCCACCCCAGAACAGAAATAATCACACAGAAACTATTAATTAAATCACTACTTGGCCCATTAGCTCTAGCTTCTTATTGGCTAACTCTTACATCTTAATTTAGCCCATATCCATTAATCTGTGTATTGCCACATCACAGTGGCTTACTGGGTAAAGTTCCTTCTGGCTCTGGCAGGGCTACATGGCTTCTCTCTAACTCCTCCTTCTTTCTCCCAGCATTCAGTTTAGTTTTCCCCACCTGCCTTTATTCTACCTCATCAACAGGCCAAGAAAGTTACTTTATTAACCAGTGAAATTCACAGCATACAGAGGAGAATCCCATATCAGGGAACCATTTCCATAACCCCACTCTACCAAGTCCTCCAGTTCTGTCTTCACAAGCTCTAGGGTTCCTTTGTCAAATTCTTTTTGTGGAATGTATGAAGAGTAGATTTTATTTCACATACCAAACTCCATCTGAAACAGTGTACCAAGTCAAACAAGAGGTCTGTTGTAAATAAATCCCAGAGATGCTTTTACTTCCCTTGCAAATGAGATCTAGATAAACAAACAAGTTACTAAAATAAAGAGCGTGATTACAAATGTTCTCCATAACACTCAATGACAAGAGAATTGGATCGGTTCAAGTTTGGGAAGCGACGCATGTCTCTAAGATTCATAATCCGTAATTACATAAAACGGACTCACAGAAGCTTGCAATGAAGAAGTGTGCTGAGAGTTGTTTACCCTACTGTTTGCCAGATTGTTTCAGAATAGCAGTCAGTATTTGACAAATGTTATTCTCTTTAGTTTTGAGGAGGAAAGTATACTGTCTATATAACTTGGTAAGAAAATACAAGTAAAAAATAAGTTGGCATCGAAAACAAACTATCAAAATTTTAAAGGAGAAGACAATATAGAATAAAATTCTATAAGCAATAAAACCAATACAATTCAGCTTAAATCTAGTTGCTAATATAGTTATTAGATTTATGGACATGAAGCAAAAGTCTTGAAAGGTAAAATACTGACTGCATAAATGTAAAATCTGTAATATTTTAGGTTGGGGAGATGGCTCAGTTGGTAAAGTGCTTAGTTTACAAGCATGAGAGCCTGGCTCCTAGAACCTACATTGAAAACTTCATGTAAGGTGGTGCCTACTTGACCTCCCAGTCCTGGGGAAGTAGAGACAGGAGGAACCCTGGAGTTTGCTGTCCAGCCTTACTTCAATGGCAAACTCCATGCCAATGAGAGACAAAGGAGATGGACAGTACTTCTGACGATGATGGCGTTGTTTGTCTTCCAGCTTCAAATGCTTGTACATACACATGGACATGCACCCTGCACACACATGTGCGTGCACACACACATACAAAATGGAAAAAAGTATCAAATTAGTAGTTTCCACTCATGAACAAAAAGAAAACCCAAACAGCAGTAATAACTTGGTAATAAATAAGTCTGACTTATCTAGAAATCCAGATGGCATCTCCTAATCCAGTTTTGCATGCAGTGAAGGTGATATTTCATGCCAGTCTGATGTTTGAGTATCTTTCTCAAATGGTTTATGAGCTGAAAAGGACACAACTATAAGTAACATTCTCCAGACTCTAAAACAGGAGCCACTAACTTTAGTGAAAATACATTAAAGCAATGTATATGAAGAAATTGACGAAAATCACATTCTGAAAGATGGACTTGCCAGATGTGATGGTGTGTGTCTTTGATCCCAGCACTCCAGAGGCAGAGGCAGGTGGATCCCTATGAGTTTGGGGCAGCCTGGCTTACATCAGCAGTTCTCAACCTGTGGGTCAGAACCCCTTTGAGGGTTGAATGACACTTTCACAGGGAACACCTAAGACCATCGGAAAACACAAATACTTACATTATGATTCATAACAGTAACAAAATTACAGCTATGTAAGTAGCAATGAAAGTGATTTTATGATTGGTGTCACCATGACATGAGGACCTGTAGAAAAGGGTCTCAGCATTAGGAAGGTTGAGAACCACTGGTTTATGTACTAAGTTTTGACCAGAGCTATGTACAAAGAGAACCGAATATGGAGGATTTGAACAAACAATAATTTAAATGGCAATAACACTGAAATTTGTGCTCTACAAATAAAGCACATGTATTTACGGAAAACCTACAGCTTTTGAGGCTATGTTAAGTCTTAAAATAGAATCCCTATAAATCCCTCAAAATGTCAATTCTGTCATGTATATGACAGTTAAGTAAAATAGAAAATTAGCAACGCACAATAGCAGTGAGCTAAAAGTTAAAATTAATCAGAATATCAAATAACTCTAACCCCCTAGACAAAAACAAAGGTGGTTACACTGTACCAACGCTTCTTGTATACCATCTCACATCCCCCTTTTCACCTGGCCCCAGCCACCTGCCCTGTGGCATGTCCTTCCACATAGAATACAGTCTGTTTCTGCAGGCAGCAGCCCACCTGAGTGGTGAGCTGGGCTCGGTGCTCATACATCCTCCATCTAGAAGAGTAAGAAAGCTAACACCTTCAACCAATTAGCATGGTGACCAGTGGACAGAATTCTTCCCTCTGTCAATTCCAAGAAACATTTAATACAGTCTTTAGAATATCCCCACGACACCAAGAGCCATTTAATCCCATGAATATCAATTCACTAATGCACGGATGTTTTGGAGCTCTCTTTTTCCACTTCTCCTCCATGGTGTCTCATCTCCACTTTCTGGAAGCCCTTCCATGAGGTCTGTGTGGAGCTCACTTTTTCTATATCCCAGAAACATCAATTGTCAAGATAGTCCTAGAAAGTTGACCCTCTGCATTCTATCTAGAGCCTAATTCTGGAGTCAAAAGGCGATGAGGATTCTAGTGTGGGCAAGTGAACCTCCTCCAGCAACCGCAAGAGAACAGGGGACACTGGCGCAGAAGGGTGTCTTCTGAACGCCAAAGTATTTCACAGAAGAGCAGTGCCATTGCAGAGCACGTGTCAAGACAGAACACAACTGTTTCTACATCCTGACAGCATAGACATCACAAAATGAAAAAGTTGGAAAGAGAAGAAATTCACAGCCTCATTTACAAAGTTGAAAGTTGAAAGACATCACTTAAAATTGATGAACGAAGTAGCAGAAATATAATAATATTCAATAAAACAAAGAATCAGAAAGATAATGCCAATCAAAACCTTTTGTTGGTGAAGAGCAAACAGGGAAAAGAATCATGCCAATTGTTAACACCCTGGTTATGGAACTATATATGACTACCCAAAAGAAAGGGAATTAGACACTGAAAAAAAAAACCTTTCTTAATACCAAAAGGTACATATATAGGCAAAGAAAATTCCACATAATGGAAAAATATTTTTTCAAACTGCTGACATAAGAGTACATAAAATAGCAATATAGAACAAAAATCAAACTTATCTGAATAGCAATAAATGTCAAGTAATTTATACATTGAAAGTGATTTTGAGGCTGGATCACAAAACAAGGCTAAAAATAAATGGATGCAAATATACTTCATAATAAAAACAGGAGCAAGATCTTAATAGGAAAGGTGAAATTCAACCCTCAAAGCATAAATGATCCATAAAAATAAAGATTTTCTTAAAGCTAATGGCCCAATTCACAGTGAGGATGTAATTATAAATCTTTTCTGCATCAAATAACACTTCAGCATATTGAGTAAAGTAAATCTACAGTGGCTACAATAGAAATAGAAACATCTCTTATTAAAACAATCCACCACATTAGTCCTAAATGAACAAGTGCATAATTGCCTTGCTAACCACAAAAAAAGCACTTGAAAAACAACTGGACAAGTGCTCTTGGTTAAAATTCTTAAGTAAAATGAGAAAATATATGTATTGTTTAATGTGAAGAAAACTAAATCTACCTCAGACCCAAAGTCAGAGCCACATTTAAAGAGAAAATAATGAATGCATCCCTAAACTATGCATGATTCAGTTCTATGTAGCATTGTGTTCAGTTGCTGGGGGAAGATGCTGATGCCATCACCAAGAGAAGCAAAGGTGATGATATACAGGAGTGAGGAGTCAGAAACCTCATTATCAAAATGTTTATATACCCCCAAACCTCAAAAAATAATTTTTACATATACAAACAGTAGTCATATAAAAGATCCTATGGAAGAAAATGATTTATTTCAATTTATTTCTAACGAAAACAAAAATGGGCCTGGAAATACAGCTTAGTGGTAGAGCACTCAGAATTCAAAAGACCCTGGGACTCAACCTCAGAAGCCCTTAGCACAAGCTTACCAAGAAATATGTAAGGACCACGCAAAAATAATCCAACAAAACCTTAAAACACTATTGAAGTTTATAGAACTAAACAGAACACAGACCACAGTCTCAGATACACAGGGTAACACTACAGAAGTATCATCATTGTTTTAATAAAAATATCCCAGGAGCTGGAAAGATGGCTGAGCAGGTAAGAGCACCGGGTGCATCTTCCAGATGGGTTCCATTTGCAGCACCCACATGGTGGCTCACAACCCATTGTAACTCAAGTTCCACGGGATCTGATACCCTCTTCTGGCCTCTATGGGCATTGCACACACATGGTGCACAGACATAATCTGAAGATAAAACACCCACACACGTGCACAAAAAATTTAATTATAGTTTAAAAATATCTCTGAAGTCTTTTTTTTTTAAGCTAAACATTTTTTTCTAAGCCTGGGATATAACTGAGCTTAATTGTCTGACTAGCATGTACAAGGGCCTGGCTTTTGATTACCAGCTGCGGAAGGCAATGCATAAATGTTCGCCTAGGTATACCACAATGTGCAAAACCACATTATGCTGTCTTTTATTTACTAAAGACAGAAATCCATATTGCCTCCATTTGCTTATGTTATGGAGGGATTCCTAGGAAATCAACAGGAAGACTTTATTGTGGAAAGGAGCGTTTCTGACTCAGATTAGGGACTGTGGAGAAGAGCAAGAACTGACTGTGTCTTTCCATGTCCTCTTGACTTACACACCATAGACTACACTTCCTTGGCAAATAGGGTTTTTTAAGAAGGTGTAATAGTGATGTCTGTGATGTTGACATGGGGAAGGGGATCATCAGACAAGTTACAAAGCCAGGAAATAAACACCCGTGGACCCTCAGAACGGTTCTTCAGATGGGCTGGCAGAACTAACGGTTGATATCATCTTATTTGTCTGTTTGCCAATGGCGGGCTTCTGCAGTAGCTACAGGGAAACTATTTCAATTGTCTTCAATCCCATTTGTAAAATTTAACACAGGCAAGCAATTAGAAATCAAAGCCCTTTCAGAATAAAAAAAATGCCTTTTCTTCCTAAAAAATCTTCAAAAAAAATCAAGCTCCTCTCCTATTAATAGATGGGAAATGGGAGGGGATGACTTCATTAACTATAATTCAGATACCTTTGAAACTTGGAGTAAAAATGAGAAACTCTTTGTGAGGAAACCCTTTCAAAGGTAGAAGCTAATGGGCAGAATGATCGCAGTGTTATTACAGCCCTGTTTCATTCAACTCACATGTTTTACACACTAGGCAACCTTGTGCCGATCCCCGAGTATAAACGTCACCCGTGTGTAACAAAGCCCTAAATCAACATCTCTGCTGTAGACTTGCCTTCTGTTTGTTGCTCTCATATGTCTGTATGCATGTTCAGCAACTCAACACACTTAAGAAAGAGCTAGAAGAAGCCAGGCATAGTGGCACATGATGTCAGCACAAAGAGTCAGTGGAAGAGGGTCAAGAGTTCAAGGCCAGCTTCAGCCACTTGAAAGATCTTGACTTAAACAAAACAAAATGGACAAAAAAAAAAAAAAAAAAAAAAAAAAAAAAAAAAAAAAAAAAAAAAAACCACCAAAAAAACAGACAAACAGGCAAACAAAAAACGGTGAATTAAAATGAAGCTTCCTGTCTTTTCCTCTCAAATCTATTCTTATAGGCCTCATGGCAGCTCCCGCCACTGCCACCTCCCCAGTTCCTGCAGGCTTCTCTCTCCCTCTCCCTCATTCAATTGATTACCGAAAGCTGTCAATGCTGTCTCATAAATAACTCCACGATTCATTTGTGGAGTGGATTCCCACTGACTCTTTCATTACATCTTATCTGCAATTCCTGAGTTGTGCAATCCATCTTCTGCATTAGTATGGAACTGATGGCTCCAAAATGAAAATCGATGTCATAGTCACATTTAAAATTCCTCCTACGGCTTCTAGCAATCGCATTATATACAATAGAATCCCTGAAAGCACTTGTTAAACGAATAAACACATTAACAGATGCTTCATAGGCAGGGACTAGACACAGACACTGACATTTTCATATTAATTAGCCATAAAATAATTGTTAGAACACCACCCAAATTAAATTATTTGCCAGCCCTTAACCTCAAAATAAAATAAAATAAAATAAAATAAAAACTGGTCATATGAAATCAATTACAATAGAAGAATTTCTACTCTTCAAGCTTCTTGATTTTATTTTACTAAATCAGCCAGGGACCATGACTGCAATTTGTTTGAAATTTTGGAATCAAATACAACAGTAAATAATAACAATCATAATAACCGCAGTGGGATTTCTGCAGCGCTACACACACAATGGGGATAGAGTCTCCCGGTGGTTATTTAAATTCAGAATTCTTTCAGCTTCAAATCCATGGACACTGAGCTCTCCCTAAAATAAACGACTAATTCTCAGCCGCTAAATTATTATTCCAAACACAGTCTTTGTGCACATACCTAAATACATCTCTGTGATGCTGAAAGCACTCGGAGTTGGATGGCACTCATCTTGCTGTAAATTCAAATGCAGCCTGACCTGTATTTCTATGAATGATAAAAATGCTACTTGGGCAATCTAGCTTGTGCAGTTAATCAAGAGAATTGTGTCTTTAAGAGTATCCTAGCAACATGCCTGCAGCTAAGAAACACCCAACTGACACTGCTCATGGATTTAATTATGCCACTGGACTCCATCAAACTTTCTAGTTAATCAAAAAGATACTTAAAAACAGAAACAGAAATTAAGCTACATCCAAAATGAGAATGGCTTGGGAAGAGGAGAAGGAGGAGAACAGCAAGAGTCAACAAGGTCACCAGAACGTGTTTCTGAGCAGACAGAACAGCAAGAGAGGGGAACAAAGTTCCGAGTCCGGTGACGGGACTAGAACTAATGTATTATTACTAAAGAGACTGCTAGTCCCCAGGCAAAAATTGTACTGGGGTAATCACAGTTTAGAAATACGTTCCAAACTTGGAACTGTATTACAGTTTCACTGGCCTGCCCAATATACATTTTCTGGAGCCTGTGTCGTGAGAAAAACCTTGGGACACATCCGAAACCACCAGGAGGAATCATTGCCACTATTGCCACACCTCATCTTTTTTGTCAGTGGTTTGTTTAACACAGCTCCATATTTGGTACAGTAACAAAGCCCATGTAAACATATTTTACAAAAACAGTTCTGTTGAAAATGAAATGGTTTGTTTGGTTGGTTTTGTAGTAAGCTAGGATGCCAATTAAAGACATGGATATTTGCATTGCAAACAAAATCTTAACTCATAAAAACCTAATGGACATTGACCATAAATAACAAACGTATTATTCCCAGGTACTGAAGAATGCATAAGAATTCAAGTACTTAGCTCTGTTTAATTTTTTACTTAAACCACCTCCTTTAGATAACTTTAGTATGTAAGACTCATTCACAAGTTTTTAGTTGGATCATTAAACACACGTACATACACACACACACACACACACACACACACACACCAGCTTTCTAAGCTTTCAAAAAACTTAAAATTTTAAGAGACCAGTTACTAAAGTAATTGTATGTTCACACAGAATGTCAAACTTAAGTCACTGATTAGTCCTTTTTGAGAGAATACTATACATTTTCAAGTGTTTTTTTCCTGGAAATCTGGGGATCATAGGATATATAAGAGAAATGTCATAAGAACTGCCCAGTTGTTCTGACATTGGATGTTTTAATAAAATCTTTCCTTCCTTCCTTCCTTCCTTCCTTCCTTCCTTCCTTCCTTCCTTCCTTCCTTCCTTCCTTTTCTTCTCTCTCTCTCTTTCCTTTCTTTAACTAGTTCAAATTTTCTGACCCATTAGCCAGAAGACTGACAGTAACAGACCACAACTAGCTGAAGCCATTACAAAGATAATAACTTCTGGGCTGGGGAGATAGCTCAGCAGGTAAAAACCTTGCTATACACACCTGGTGATCTGAGTTTGGATCCCTAGAACCCACATAAAGTCTGGATGCAGCAATGTGAGTGTCTGTGATCTTGGGGTACGGAGACAGAGAAAAGGGAATCTCCAGAAGCTACCAGGTCAGATAGCATGGCTAACCTCAGCAAAGAGACTATGTCTCAAAAGTCAGGACCATTACCCTATATTAGTATGGTGTATCCTTATCTACACCCATGAACATCACTTCACATACACCATTACCCTATATTAGCATGGTGTATCCTTATCTACACCCATGAACATCACTTCACACACACACACACACACACACACACACACACACACACACACACACACACAATTTAAGACAGTTTATTTCTAGGGAACATGTAAACAGAGATTGCTCTTTTGTTCCTGGCCACCCAGATCAGAATAATCACACAGAAACTATATTAATTTCAACACTACTTGGCCTACTAGCTCAGGCTTATTAAGTAACTCTTACATCTTAAGTTAACCCATTTCTACTAATCTATGTATCACTATGAGACTGTGGCCTACTGGTAAGGTTGGTAAGGTTCTGATGGTATTCTTCTCCTTTGGCAGCTACATGTTGTCTCCCTGACTCTGCCATATATATATATATATATATATATATATATATATATATATATCTCCCATATATCCCTTCCAGTCTGGCTATAGTCTGTCCTGTCATAGGCCAAAGCATTTTTTTTTCATTAACCAATAAAAGCAACACATAAAGAGAAGGATATCCCACATCAGGAACATGTAGTATGAGGTACAGACTCCACATCTCCCTTTGTACACTGAGATTACCAGCTCCAAGCACTAGATTGGAGTTTGCAACACACTATGGTCATTCCTGTACACAAAACACCCCCTTTCCCTTTATTTTCCCTAAAAAGGGGTTCTCAAACTCCAGCAGTATCAGGATGAGGAGTACTCATATAATCCAGATGAACTCCGAGGCTATCTCTACACAGTGGGTTTGTAACAGATCTATCAACAGGTATCTTCACTAGTTTCCAAGCGCTGCAGCGGTTCTGGGGGAGTGGGACATACTTTGAAAATTACTGCCTTCAAGTACTTCAAGCATAAAGCAGATGAATTTAAATGTTGCTCAGTTTGTCCAAGAGGTAAACAATGGTCCTGTCATGAGAAATAATGTCCTACCTAGGATGAGGGATGCACTGTGCCTACAGTAAACTAGACTTGAGGCTCATGGACCTCACTGTTCTACACAATGCCCTGGTCACTGTTTTCCTGGCCAGTGCTTTTTGGATCTATTAATTCTACATATGAGGGTTTGAACTCATTATTTGAAGGGGTCATGTCCCACCACCACCACCATGACCAGCAACAACTGCTTAGGAGAGTAAATATTACCCATATCATATAGATTAGAGGCTCATAATGTAGTTAAGATTTTTTTAGAAGAAACTATAAAGAAGAAAAAAATGTTTCTAGACAAAGCCGCATCCATGCTTGTATATGAACTCTGATTCCCTATATCAGGGTAAAAATTGGACATTAACAACATCCTGTTACATAGATTATATGAAAAACGTGCCTAGCCAGAATCAACTGGTGAAGACACACAGTTCTCTTCAGCCCTGGAATTCAGGGCATCCCAAACACTGCTGGCTGGCTGGCTTTCTCTAGAACCTTTGTCCTCTGAGAGCATACAGAGTCTTGGTTCCAGGTTTCTCCATGAGTTCAGCAGTAAAGCAAAGCTCTGTGCAAACTTGCTTTTGACTGCCTGCTGCTTCACAGAAACAGCAAATGTGCTCTGTGGAGAACTGCAGCCTCTGCATGCATCACGGAAGAGGAGAGTCATTGCAGCTGAAGATGGCTACGAACACGTCTAGCTTCTTAAATGTCCATAATGACACATCTCTACTGTTTAAAAATATTTGGAGGAGGATAATTTTGTGTGTGTCTGAGTGTAGTATGTGCATTCATTCATGTTACTGTGTACTTACATGTGCATGTGTGTATGTGTGTGCATGTGTGTGTGTAAGCCAGAGGTTGACATAAAGTGGCTTCCTTGACCATTCTCAGACTTAACTCCTGGAGCAAGGTTTTTGTCTGAACCTGAGGTCATCCATTTGATTTGGCTCACCTAGCAAGCTTGCCCCAGTGGTCCCTTCTCCCCACCTCCTGAGCACAGAGGTGACAGACAGACAACTACTTTATCTGTTTAGACATCTCTCCAGCCCAAATCAGACAACACTACCCTTCTTAGGATAATGCTTTATCCTATTATTTTCTTCTCTTAAAAATGTACTACTTCAGATTCCTGTAACATGTAAACCGATGATCAGGCTTAAAAGACAGATTATTTAATGAAAATTATAATTTGTAAGCCCTCAAGTCTAACCTATTTCCTGACCTCAAAGGAAAATGTTTTTCTCTCCCGTTTTGACTTCTAATTTTTATTTTGTGTTAGAAACAGACTGAATATATTCATGTATATAGAGGTACACATCAGAAATAAACCATTAAAATTTTCCAAATAAAAAGGTTTTTTTATTCTTGAAGAATGTAATACAAGGTATTTTGATCACATTCGTCCTTCCACTCCCAACTCTTCTCAGATCCACCCCCTCCCAACTTCATTTCTAGAAAAAGTTAACTCCAGTCTATATACTCATGGATGTCCGGTTAGGCCAACCACTGGATCAGACTCAACCTACTAGAGGCCACACTGTTAAAAACAAACAAGCAAGCAAGCAAACAAGTAACTCTCTCCCCAGCTGCCACCCACTTGTCTAAACTTCCTTCATCAGTGGAAGCATGCCTTCCCATTCATGCAAACCTGACATTTTCTGACCAGAGCAAGTACAGGGAGTCCATCCCTCCCTGCACAAGGCAACCAGAACAGAGGGTGGGCATATTGCAGCATAACATGAGCCAGTGACACTTCTGCATGCTCGTAGGAGATTTAGGGAGATAGTGCCAGCTTGGAGTGATCACGAAAGCTTGAAGTTCCCAACTCAATATTCTTACTGAAAGATTACCTGAGAACAAGAGACAGCAAAAGCAATCGATTTTGTGTAAGCTATTTGTGTAGAGCACAGACACACTGGTGCACAACTGGATTTTTTGTTTGTTTGGTTTGGTTTGGTTTCTTATGTTTTGAGTATTGAGGGCACTATTCCACCTTTGAAATTTGGGTATATGTTATAACATGTGTTATATTTTCCTTGATTCTAGAAAAGGGAGCAATGATCGATAAAGAACCAGCTTCTCAGGAAAAAGTTCTTGGGGGGAAATAACAAGGGAAAGGCAACAAAAGCAGTAACCACCATCTCTGGCATTTAAAAAACATGCTCATCTTACCAAAAGCAATCTACAGATTCAATAAAATTCCCAGAAAAATTCTTCACAGACCTCAAAAGAACAATACTGAATTTCATATTGAAAAGCAAAAAACCCAGGATAGCCAAAACAATCCTGTACAATAAAAGAACTTCTGGACATCACAGTACCTGACTTCAAACTCTACTACAGAGCTACAGTGCTGAAAACAGCCTGATATTGGCATAAAAACAAACAGAAGGACCAATGGAAATGAATCAAAGACCCAGATATCAATCCACACACCTACAAACACCCGATTTTCAACAAAGAAGTAAAAAATAGAAAATAGAAAAAAGAAAGCATATTCAGCAAATGGTGCTGGCATAACTGGATATCAACATCTAGAAGAATGAGAATAGATCCATTTCTATCACCATGCACAAAACTCAAGTCCAAACGGATCAAAGACCTCAACATGAAGTCAACCACACTGAACCTCATAGAAGAGAAAGTAGGAAGTACACTTGAACGCATTGGCACAGGATACCAATTCCTAAATATAATCCCAATAGCATAGACACTGAGAGAAATAACTAATAAATGGGACCACCTGAAACTGAGAAGCTTCTGTAAAGCAAAGTACATGGTCAACAAGACAAAATGGCAGCCTGCAGAATGGGAAAAGATCTTCTTCACCAACCCCACATAGGACAGAGGTCTGATCTCCAAAATATACAAAGAACTCAAGAAACTAGTCATCAAAAGAACAAATAATCCAATAAAAAAAAATGGAGCACAGACCTAAACAAAGAACTCTCAACAGAGGAATCGAAAATGGCTGAAAGACACTTAAGGAAATGTTCAACATCCTTAGTCATCAGAGAAATGCAAATCAAAACAACTCTAAGATTCCATCTTATACCTGTAAGAATGGCCAAGATCAAAAACAATGATGACAACTTATGCAGGAAAAGTTGTGGAGTAAAGGGAACACTTCTGCATTGCTGATGGGACTGCAAGCTGGTACAGCCCCTTTGGATGTCAGTGTGGTGATTTCTCAGAAAATCAGGAAACAATCTTCCTCAGGACCCAGTTATACCACTTTTGGGTATACACCCAAAGGATGCTCAATCATGCCACAAAGACATGTGCTCGACTATGTTCATAGCAGCATTGTTTGTCATAGCCAGAAACTAGAAACAACCTAAATGCCCATTGACCAAAAAACAGATAAGGAAAATGTGGTACATTTACACAATGGAGTACTACACAGCAGAAAAAAATGACATCTTGAAATTGACAGGCAAATGAATGGATCTAGAAAACATCATTTTGAGTGAGGTAACCCAGACCCAGAAAGACAATTATTGCATGTACTCACTCAGAAATAGTTTATAAACATAAAGAAAACCAGCCCACAAATTACAATCCCAAAGAACCTAGACAACAATGAGGGCCCTAAGAGACACATACATAGATCTAATCTACATGGGAAGTAGAAAAAGACAAGATCTCCTGAGTAAATTGGGAGTATGGGGACCATGGGAGAGGGTTGAAGGGGAGAGGAGAGGTAGGGAGGGGAGCAGAGAAAAATGTAGAGCTCAATAAAAATTTAAAAAAAAAAGAACGGCTAAGATCAAAAACACTGATGACAACTTATGCTGGAGAGAATGTGGGAACACTCCTGCATTGCTGGTGGGAGTGCAAACTTCAATTATTCCATGAAACTCATAATTAGCTATGATAACAACAGCTGTTTATCAAGTGCTGATAATGTGCTGGGCACTTGGCAGAGCATCAGCTCCAGGATTTGACTCACCTGTACCCACCACAAGGACCACAGCAGACTACTAGGAGCTGAGGGAGTCACAGTACACCACACAAGGAGCCAGATAAGGGCAGTGTCTGTGGGTGAGTCTCTACTCACCCAATACAGGCAGGACACCCTCAGTGAGCACTTTTGATTCTTTTTTAGACGGACTTTAATGCGAGAAGGTATGCACTGTGAAGCTGAGACAAAGGTTCCACAGGTATTCTCTGTTGCCAAGTTACGGTGATTCCTTTACTTCTAAACCATTTGCATCATCACTAGGAGGCACATTTCCCTTCTCTGTGTCCTGGTCAGCCAGGGACACCAGTTTAAACTACTAAATGAAGATAATCAGGAAGCACCGGGTCAGCCAGGAAAGAGGCCCGTGTTTACGATTCAGTTTAACTCTCCCTGCCTGCATGCCTCTGTATTACCATGTGAAATGTGTGTCATTGCAACAGCTATTAAGGTGGAAAAAATTAATTGGAACTACAATTATCTGATGAGACTGGAACACTGTCTCTCCTGAATTAGTTCAAATTCTGGGCTTCAACCAAAACCGCTAAACAACGTAACAGGCAGATGAGGGGCCCCAATCCTGCTTCCACTGGATACCTCCTAACTATAAAATGTCGTTCAAATAAAGAGTCATGGAGTGTTTTAAATGTTTATTAGTAAGAGTTCTGAGTACAAAGAAATTTAACCTGACATTTAGAAAAAAATGATTGGCTCTCCATGTTTCGCACATTTTAATATCCAGTTCTAACACTAAACATCAGAATGCTTTTAAACTTTTAACTTAATTTGTCTTAATTTTAATAATCCTTTGCTCATTGGGTTAAATAGACTTTCAGGACATAAATCTAATTAAAGTAATGAATAAATTTTTTCTGAAAAAGTTTTTTTAAAGCTATAAAATTAGAATTCTTCAGTAGAAAACTTACAGCCACAAACAAAATTAACATTACATAATGTTTGATCAAGAACTGTATCACAAATAACACGTTTACATATATTACAGTGATTTGCAATATAGTAAATGCTTACTCACAGAAGATCTCAAATCCTCCTTGAGAGAAGCTTTAACATATTATGTAGTACTTTAAGGAGAGTCTGCTCCCAATAAATGACGAGAAGCTGGTCCAGGTGACAGGCAGTGCAGTCAGGAATGAGAGGCCTAACCAGGTAAAGACTTACCAAATATCACGCAGCATTCCCAAGTCAGCATTCAGAAGAACCCCAGATACCATGGGAACTCCCGCCCCTAGTCAGCATGAATGCCTGGACAACCACACGACCCACGCCATGAACAAATGGTCACACTGCTCCGTCACCCCATTTACACACAGTGTTTCTCCTTGGCTGATCTAGCGCTGCTGCAGCAGAGCAGGCCTGTTCAGCATCCGCCTCTGCGTATGTCTTGAACTGAGGGTAAGGAAACCGCGCCTTTCTACAGAAGACTATCGCGTCCACTCTGCGTGGCAGGTGCCCAGATGCTAAACACTTCTACCCACGGTGGCATCAACATCAGTCCTGCAAACCCAAGACTATCACACTTCTGTCTGCTGAGTTTGAGGACAATTTCAAATCTTAAAATTATTTATTAAAATTTCCCAAACCAGGACTCTGAAAACATAATTAAACTGAAAATCATTCTGTGTTGTACTGACATTTCTTCTCCTTCCTGTGTTTGGTAGGGAATCTGCCAGCAGCCACCAGAGTTCAGAGTGTGCAAAAGGAGAGGAGTGACACTGTGCCTAAGCCTCCTGGAGCCACACAGGGCACCGCGTAGGGGAAAAAATGCCTTCCGTGACCCACCTAAGTGGCCAGCCAGCAGCACTGAGTGTTTTAGGCTCCCCAGTGCATACCTCGGTAAATACCCCAAATTCCAGAGGAAGTCCCAAGGTTGTTGCCACCACCACTCGGGAGTAGCTTGGCTTTGTCACCTCAAACTAGGATACAGCTCCCAAGTCCCATTGCTCTTTGCTAACTGGGGTCTTCACTGGAGACCCTTAATTTCCATTTAACCATCAGTGGGAAGACAATACTTAGGCTCAGCGAGATTCGATCAAAAATCAACAGAGGTAAAAGTAGGAAATGAGAAAGATTCTAGTGAAGTAAAACTTCCCACAGGGCCAGCTCAGTAAGCGAGACCAGTTGTAAAAACAGAAAGAAAGGAAGCAGCAACTCTCCTTTCAGTTCATTTCAAAACAAAAACAGCATTCTTAGCAACATGGTCACGTGGTATGGCGCTATTTGTTCAAGTGTTCCGTATTTAGTTGCTAAGACCTACTCCCTAATAAGTCTATTTTACCATTAGAAATTTAAGTTTTTATAATAAATACTGTATTAAAATACTTTAATATTTACAATTTAAAAAATATATACACATATACTCTGTGCACTCCAGTCAGTCATCTGAGTGTGACCTCTTCAATGTCCTCGTCAACAGAGTCAACAGCTGTGACTGTTGGCTTATTGCTTGTGTGCTTCAGCCGTTGTCTGTTGGGATTAAAACTTCTTCCTTCACTGAGGAAAAAGTCTTCATCTTCATCATCAGGCTCCTGAACTCTGCTGCTTTTGTCCCCAGAGGGGAAATTAAGAGGGTCCAAGTCTCCTCTGCTGGCAGCCAGAAAATGTGTCTCACCGCTCTTGGAAGAAATGGTGGTGCTGTTGGTGCTGGGGCCAAACAGCTCTTCCATTAGGTTCGCTTTTTTCTCCCTTCTCAAAATTAAATCTACACTGTTTTTACCTAGGCTTTCTAAACTGTTATTTTGAAAATCTAAAAGGTTACTTTTTTGGCCAAGTGGATTTGACTTCCCTGACATTTTTGCAAATGAAGGCACATAGCCACCAAATGCAAACTCATCTGGAGGGGCTGGACTCCGAATCGGTCCTGGACTCCGGCCTTCCCCTCTGGGAGTTAAAAAACTCATGTCTGACAAGTGATGTCCATTGAATGATCTGTCTGAAGACTCGGAGAATGTGTATGATTTGGGGCTTCTGTCTGGAGAATGCAATTTTGATTCAAAGTTAGGTAGCAATGGCAAAGGGGGCCGGTTGAGGTTCTGAGGTTCTTGGAGTTCTCTGTTGATCTCGTTCAGTTTGGCAAGAAGCATTTCTGTCTTTAGTCTTTCTGCCTTGTCTTCGAGTTTATCAGCATTCTGAATTTGATACATTTCTCCTTGAAACCTTCCAGTCTCCAGCGCTGGCTTCTCTGTTTTTCCTAGTAAAGATGTCTTACCTTTCATTTTATCAAATTCTTCTCTTTCCCATTCTGTATAAAATGAAATTTAAAGACAAGAATTTTATAGCAGTTAGTATTTCTAAATAGGAGAACTTGGCTACAATCTTTTGCAAACGTCTCTTAATCTACATTTGGCATGCTAAGATAGGAGAATGGACATCATAATATTTTGGTTCTACACTTGGCATTCTGGATTCGGAAGTAGTTCACATGGATTGGACCCTGACCTTCAGTGTGGCAGTAGGAAGGTTCTCCATGCAGGACTGTACAACTCATGGTGTGCGGGAGACAGGAAGAACAAGGAGCTCAAACATAAATTCTTGGCTGTCCTGAGAAAGCAGCCCTTACACAAAACTCAGACAGCAACTGCACTAGCTCAAATCAAGAGAAAATTTCAGTTACATCTCAAAAGAACATTCTATTTTTTTTAAAAAGGTGTATAACTATCAAAAGTATTAATTGCATAGACTAAAAAATCATAAGCAAAAATACTTCACAGTAAACATGACCCTAGAGGTGAGAATTAAGCACAATTTATGATCAAGTTCTGAGGGAAGAAAATGCCTCAAGGAACAACCTCGTGTCCACCAATGAAATCGCAGTATGACCACAGATAGCTAAAGGTGTCAGAGTTAAAGCTCCCGAAGCGTGGGGAGGATGCAGAGAGCTTTAAGGTGAGATCTGTGCCTGCAGGACATACATGCCATGTTCTTAAGGTACAGACATGAGGTGCGGAATTCATTTGAAAAACTTTGTTTTCTTCGGGCCATTCTTGGCAGTTTCCTATAATTTTGAAATCATTTTCAAGTGAAAGAATTAAAAGTATAAAAATATCATAATTTCAGTAAAGGGCATATATTCTGATATCAGATCATCCATACGGAACAAGAGGTGAGGAGATAGTCAAAGCAACCAAGCCACGGTCTTCTGTTCCTTTTCCTGTTCCCTAAAATGAACTGACCATAACAACTTTCCTTTCTGTGGCTTAACACATGAAAGCATCTTGCTTGGCCACTGGTCAAAAGTGATACATGCTAACATCCCCATCCAGTACGCATGTTAACATTCCCATCTAGTACGCATGCTAACATTCCCATCCAGTACGCATGAGAACATTCCCATCCAGTACGCATGCGAACATTCCCATCCAGTACGCATGCGAACATTCCCATCCAGTACGCATGCTAACATCCCCATCCAGTACACATGCTGTTCCACGAATTTAAGCTTAAAACAAATAAGATTTCTCTGTAAACAACTACCATGGAACTAAGGGGGCATGGAAGTCAGTCTGGACTCTTGGTACCCAAACCTCTAACACATTCTATACAGATGGAAATGAACTTGATTTAAATAAATAAAACTAACAACCTATATAAAATTGTGATGAGGTAAGCTGTAAAAGTAGCTTTGGTCTGTGTATTTTTCTAACAATGAACTTCATTTCCATCATCTAAACTATGTGAACTGTTTCTCTGAACTTATAGGAAATGTTATAAATATTTATAAATTAAAGTAAAAAAAATTATAGGAATACTCAGAGCCTTGTAGATCACTGATTTTTGTGTTGCACTTATTCCATGACCTAGAGATCAAGGCCAACACAGCAGAAGGCTCGCTCAGTTAACTCCTCATGGAGCTACAGGAATAGTTCCGCTCTTTGATTAAACATTGTTTCATCTAAATTCTCTGAAGTTAATTTATTCATAATTCCCAAGCCCCTTCCAGACTTCCTTTTCTTCCTTTTGTGATTCCATCCCATTGTTCTAACTCCTGTGTGCTGCCGCTGCTGCTGCCTCCACCTCTTCGCTGTCCCTGCAACCACGCAAAGCTGGCTGTTCGCTTACATAATCTCTTACCCCTCTCAGGCTTCCCCGCCTCCTGTCTGCCAGAGGATCCTTCCTGATCTTCACTGCATCTTTCTTCTTTTTCCGAGTTTAGAAGCTCTGCCCCACGCTCATTTCGCTCTTGGTATTCCAGGTACTATCATGCATTTCAAAAATACAAATTCATATAAAAAGGGGGAAATAGTCTTTAAACATGACAAATCATCCATTAAGCATGATTACCAAGTTAGAAATTAAATCAAATCTTCACGTAATAAGTCAAGTTACTATGTTTTGAAAGATGCTTCAAAAACAATTCTTAATTGAGCTTAATTTTTAAAGAAAAAAATTACAAGATATATCAGAACCAATCCAAATAATGAAAACAAAATCAACAACCATGTGATGAGGTAAGCTGTAAAAGTAGCTTTGGTCTGTGTATTTTATAGTAAAATCTGATTAATCTACCAAACCAGAAATGGCCATTAACCAGCTAAGGTAGCCAACTAAGATGGTGTTTAATTGCAGAACACAGGCATTGACAGCCACACTGAATCTTGCAAATCTACTTTATGTCTAAATTTCTAACTAAAAGTTATGTAGCATTGAAATTGAACGTCATGAACTTTTTTGCTGGGCCCCAAGATGTTCCACTTTCATTGTCAGCTTAGCATCAGTTGTCTAGGAGATAAAGATCTCAGTGTTACCCTAAGAACTGAGTTCGGGGCTGGAGAGATAACTCAGTGGAAAGGCAATGGCTGCTCTTCCAGAGGTCCTGAGTTCAATTCCAAGCAACCACATGGTGGCTCACAACCATCTGTAATGGGATCTGATGCCCTCTTCTGGCATAAAGGTGTACATGCAGGTGGAGTACATTAAATAAACCTGAGGAGGAAGGTCCTGCCCTCATGGCTGGCGACAGAAGAGGAAAGCAGAGAGCCACCTGAGCGGCCACACTCACCTCTGCTTCCTGACTAGCTGTAATGTGACTGGCTGTCTCACATCCCTCACCATGAGAGACAGCATCCCCTAAGTCAAGAGTCAGAATGAGCTCTTCCTTTCTTGGGATGCATCTTATGAGGTATTTGGTCAAGAAACAAGAAAGGTAACTAGCACTCTTCCCCAGGGGATACAGAACAGGGGTTGGGGGGCAGCTTGTAAGAACTTCAGCCACAGTTGTGAAAACAGATTTCCTGCGGTTGGGCTCTAGCCATCGTGCTAAACTCACCGAAGAACGAGATTCTGGTCCGTCCCATTTGTTCTCATAACACAGGACAGTCTGTGGTGTGACAGGGAATTCCTCCAGCTCAGAGTCTTCAGAGGTCTGCACCCCCTTTGTGCACAGGTCGGTAAAGTCACTCTGGCATGATACTACCAAGAAAACCATAAACAAGTTTTCTAACCCCACTGAATAACGTTAACATATATTCAACCGGCAATATTCATCTAAGTGAGAGGGCACACCTCGTTCACGAAGGGCTAACTAGCAATGTTGTGATCTGAGGGCAATTATACTACAAATGATAATCATCTTTTGCAAAGTGAATACTTTAAAATTTATCTAATTCATAGGAGAATTATGCTTTTGTTTAGGAAAAGGAAAATTGCATAATAATACAAAGTATAAGTGAAGTGACATAGTATCTGGATTTGCTTTAAAATACACTAGAAAGTGGAAGGAATGGATGAAATAGCAGCAAGTAAGATACAACTGTTAAAGCTAGGTGCTTAATACTTGGAAATAATTATATATTTTATGCTATCAAAATTACAATAAGGTTTTTAACATTTTATTAAAATTAAGTTTAATGAGAACATAAAAGCTGTATATTAACACATTTTGGGATGCTTCAACACAGGAACATATAGACATTTTTTAAAAGGCTGCATAAAACATATTTTTTTTTAAATTTTGTAAATTTTTTTTTAAATGTATGTGTATGGGCTGTCTCTGTGTCTGTGTGCCATGAATGTGTGTGTGCTCAAGAAGCCCAGAAGAGGGCATCAGATGTCCTGGAGCTGGAGTTGCAGGTCAATGTGAGCCACCTTTACATAAGTGTTCTGGAAGATGAGCAAGCACTCTCAACCCCACCCCCACCCCAGTCATCTCTCCATCCCCCTAAGACAGGATTTTAATAACTTCTCCTTAGAAAGACAAAAGTTGAAAGACTGTGATTACTAGCAACGTTGATCTGTAAAAATCAGATCAAATATACCCCAAGGCTCTGCCCCTTCACTCTCATGACTCAAGAGCCCACACATCACGGGGCTCCAGTTTTAGCAGTAATCTACCATACCATTTTTTCTTGCAACAACTTCTTTTTCTTTCTTTGGAGACGACTTTGGCAGACGATTAGAGTATATATTTTTTATATCCAATTCCCTCTCCTTTTCCTGAAAATAAACCCAATACAAGAAAGGAAGATAACCAGTTTGAAATTAAACAAACACCTGCAGTGTGATAACTAACACCTTCTTATAAAACTGAAGCATCTCTAGGGCAGCTCTCCATTGTAACTGTCAAACTAGAGAAAGAAGTATCTCTGAGGAGGGGAAAGAAGAGGACGGTGGTGGGGGAGGAATGAAGGGGAAGAAGGGGAAGGGGAGAAGGGGGAGGGAAAGGGAAAAGGGGGGATGGGGAGAGGGGGAGGAAATGGGGAGAAGGGAGAGGGAAGCAAGCCCCACTTCCTCCCCCATAGAGAGAGTAATGCCCCTCTGTGATCCAGGCTTAGCCACGGAGACAAAAGTGGAATCTTTCTTAAGAATGTGTTTTGGGTTATTACTGACTTAGAAATTAAATCATGTTTTCAACCCAAGGGATCTTGACAATATGGGAGTAATGCCTTTTTTCTGAGAAGTTTCGCATCAAAGAGAAAACTCTATAAGGTTAGGCATAATTTTGTAGAATTCTGAACAAACTTTCAACCCATCAATGACCTCCATAAAATAAAAATATGCTTAATACAATTAACTAATGTAAATTGATTTCCTCTAAACAAAATGAAGGGGCATCAACTTGAAAAGCAAGCAGTCCTGGGTCATGTGAAGAATACTGGGTCTTTTAAGAATGTGACGCACATGCTCATTCCCATGGTTCTCTTCCAGAATTTTGTAAAATTTATTTCATTTACATTGTTGCTACTGGCATATACAGTACTTTACTTTGTTATAGCAATTATATTAACAATGCTTTTCTTTCTAAGTGACAGATATAATACTAGAATTTTGTAAATTAGTAACAAATACGAATAGTGACCACTTTTTAAAAAAAAATACTAGGTTTTCATGTAATTTATAGGACAGGAGAAATAATGGGATCTAAAAAGACATGCCTACCTTCAGCTTGTGATAGAGCCGCTGCAGCTCCTTTTGAAGAAGTTTATTTTCATCATAAGCCTCAAACGCCCTTTTCCTTTCTGCAAGCAACTGCCGCTGGAAACTGTTGGTGCTTAGTTCGAGGTTTTTTGATAGTTCCTTTGTGTAACAAAAACACAACCAATAGTCAAACGCAGGACTCAGGAGTGCCAGGCGACATCTCGGAAGCACTGACGAGACTTAAAAACCAGGCATACCACAGGCCAGGAACAGGCTCCCTACCCGTTAGTGTGATGCCTCACTTGGCGATCCCTCCTTGCTTTTCCTGACATGGGTAATTCATCCTTACACATCTGCCTACAGCACAAGTCACTTGTGGAACCAAGAGACAGAAGTGATAACAGAGGAGCTTCCAGAAGTCAGTGCTGGGAAGTAAACACCAAGGTAGCTAAAGGCAAACAGCACAGGAGCTAGTGTGCGCACCCAACACCCTCTCAGGAAACTGCGGGCTGTTCCAATGGTCTCTGAACATGCAACATCAAGGTTACAAAGAACTTAAAAGTATTAAAATATTTCTTTTCCAAATAGTTATTCGCCTACCTTCTAGACAGAAAGAAATTTTCTAAACATAACATAAAACCACATAGAAGAAAGGAAAATATAAGGTAGTTATGATTTCACTATTCAGTAATCACCATTGTCAACATCTCAGTGCACAACCTGGAACTCCGATGTGCTCCTCCTCACTAGCATAAAAACCTAAAGCAATGGACTTTAGTCCCTCTATCCTTTAAGATGGGGCCATTCCATTTCTAGATCAGCATAATTTATTTAAGTAGATTCTGCTGTCCCAGTTTTTCTGTGCTTCCAGTTTTTCCCTAGTGGATATCCAAAAATAAATAACTTCAAACATAAATTGATTATCCCTAGGGCTATGTTAAGAAATGAAGTTTCTTGGATTTTACTGAAATTAAGAACTCCTGTCTTTGATATAAGAAGCCATTATATCACTATAACAGTGTGAGTATAGACATATATATGTGTATATACAACGTATATGTATACAGACATATATGTAGTCACATATATAATATATATATAATCACAAAATTAAAAGAAACTAAACAGCTCAATAAAAGTAGAGGGCATATTTGAACAGGTGATTTACCAAAGAAGACAGAGACAAATAAGCACCAAGCATGAGGCTCCTGTATCATTAGCTGTGAAGAAAATGAAAACAAGCCACAATGAAGTAATGTCACCTATATATCACCTATTATTTGAATGTCTAAAACCAGTAAATCTAACCACTATTCACGGGGATGAACAGCTGTCAATATTCATGCACTCTGAGAGGGAAGATAAAAACTACGTTTTTTAGGGCTTAGCTTGGTGACTTTCCTCAATATGTCAATTAAGGAGTTAATAGTAAGAATCCTCAGGTAGAAGGGGATGAAACACAAACTGCAGGCACAGAAAACATAATCACTGAAATTACAGCGAAAAAAAAAAAGATCTCTAAATCAAGGGAGAATAACAGACATCTAAGGTCAAGAGGCATTTAGAACTCTAAACAGATGTGACCAGAAAAGCATGTCTCCAGGGCACATTACAGATAAAATGTCAACAAAGGAGACTTGGAAAGCCACAAAAAATAAGTAACTTGGGAGACAGACTCATCCACGTCACATCAGACCTTTCTGCAGAAAGCCCAATGCTAGGAAAACATGGAGAAATGCCAACAACCTCATAACATTACCATACAGACCAAAGAATCCTTTAGTATAACGAAGATGCTTTCCAAGATAAGCACAAACTAAAGCAATTCTTGACTACCAAACTAGCATCACAGAAGGTATCTTACAACAGAAATAGAAGAAGAAGGAATGAAACAAGCATATTTAACTCAGCATTTGGCAAATTCCTAAAATAAATAAGAAAGACAGAAAAGAACAAATGGTGTACAGATAGATAAACCAAGAAAAATCACAGAAGATATTTTACAACAGGAATAGAAGAATAAGGAATTAAACAAGCATATTTAACTCAACATTTGGCAAATTCCTAAAGTAAATAAGGAAGACAGAAAAGAACAAACCGTATACAAATAAACCAAGAAAAAAAATCCAATAAAATTACAGTAACAAGTAACTCTCAGTATTGACCCAGAACCTAAGTAAGTGGTTGTTAGCTCTCCAACTAAAAACTGTAGCCTCGCATACGAGAAGGACAAAATCCAGTCTCACTGGCAGAGATACACACACTGAGATGGAAAGGCTGGAAAGTGATTTACCCAGCATGCAGAAGCTGCAAACAAGCAGGAACAGGTGGACTGATGGGTAATAGACATCAAGCTATAATTAGAGGGGACGAAGAAGAGCATCATCCATTAACAAAAGAAACAATCCATCAGGAGGATTAGATGGGTGAAAATATATACTGCACATTGTTACACACTCAATTTCACAAAACAAGTGCTACAGGTCCAGATAAAACAACGGTGAACCCAACACACCAACTCTCACCAATGAACATGCTATCAAGACACAAGATACTGAGTCCACGACAGGCAATTCAGTGATTGGGAAGTTCTTTACAAATGAGTAGAAACCAGTTTCTATGTAATGTTCATCAGGACTATATTACTCCAAGAACACCAAAAAAAGAAGAAAAAAAAAGTATTTCCTCTCTTCCAAGCCTCAGCCCTTTAAAAAATGAAGGGACATTTTTCCTTAGTCTGGTCCATGTGCTATGGGACTGTATTCTGTCAATTATGTTTTAAATAAACACTGCTTGGCCAGTAGCCAGGCAGGAAATACAGGTGAGATAACTAAACAGGAAGTAGAGGCGGGGCAATGAAAACAGAAGACTTCTGGGAAGGAGGAAGCCCATTCCTCCCCAGTCCTGCCCAGACACAGTAGAAGGAAGATGTGACCTACCTCACTGAAAAAGGTACTGAGCCATGTGGCTAATATACACTAGAATAATGGGTTAGTATAAGTTATGAGTTAGTAACAAGCCTGAGCTAATGGGCCAATGGGTTTTATAATTTATGTTTTAAAAATGTGGGATTCTTTGGGACCTAATAACTGTGGGAACCAGACAGGACAGAAACCCCAACAAGCAGGCCCTCATGTAACATCCATGCCTCCATATTTATTCTACTTATTTTAAAAACATTGATCACACTTAGTGTGTGTATATTCGTGTGCATGTGTATGTGTGCA
>NC_022012.1:56488839-56519470 GCF_000317375.1 Microtus ochrogaster | reverse complement strand
GTGTGCATGTGTATGTGTGCACGCATGCTTGTGTGCACACATGCACCTGTGCCACAGAGCACATGTGGCAGTCAGAGGATAACCGAGGGAGTCAGTGCTCTCCTTCCACCAAGTGGGTCCGGACTGGAACTCAGGTCATCAGACTGGGCTGTAAGCATCTGACCTGCTCAGCCATCTGAAGACCAGCTCTGTTTCAGCGTGTCTGACATGGCAGGCTTGTTGCTGCTGTTTTTGCTTCCTAGCTATCCCATTTGCTCTCTACACGTCAGCTTGTTAATATTTCGCAGTCTGAGCAGTAAAATTAGAGTTAGAAATACCTTCTACACATGGTGTTACCATCTCTGAATAACTCTTTCACTGTGTTAGCACTTTAAGCAGCAATTCAGCCTTAACAACTAAAAATATGTTCTGTTTTAGAACGTCAATCGTTCAGCCAGAGGTCCACAATAGATACTTACAAAGCCAACTTTTTGCTTTTATTTTGTTTTTCAAAACAGAGTTTCTCGGTGTATAGCCTTGGCTGTCCTGGAACTCTGTAGACCAGTCTAGCCTCAAATTCACAGAGATCTGCCTGCCTCTGATGGGACCAAAGGCATGTGCCATCACCATCTGGCTCAAAGTCAACATTTTTAAAACATGAAGTTAATCAAGTTTTATGAGCTTGTCTGGAGGAAAATTTTGAGCCTAGGACGATAGATTCCATTTTGAACCTGTCACAAATGCCTCATCAATCCATTTATTCATTCAGTCTTTTCAGAAACATTAATTCTATTCCAGACAGCACATTAGTATTGTGAGTGCAAAATCAAATTAGGTTGGTTCCTGACCTTTAGGAATCCAGTCAGTTGAAAGCTAACAGGGTCAAGGCCTACCATGACATTCAAAGCACCACCTAGAAACTTCTCCATGGCCACACCAGCTTGTCTGCACCAAGCTTGGGTACAGTAAAGCTTCCTAACTTTATTTTCAATTAGTTCATGTCTCTTCAATGAAACCACAAATGTTATGGGATGGGGAAATGGCTCAATCTGTACAGTGCTTGCTGCACAAGCATGAGGACCAGGGTTTGAATCCCCAGCACTCAAAACACACATTTCAGTTACCGTACACTCCTGTCTGTGGTAAGGGGTATCAAATGACACTGACACACTGCCAGGGCCTGCAAGGCAAAGACTACTTCCTAAGAAGGACTGGTTCTTAGGAGCTTTCTAAACACAGACTGAGGGAATCCTACCTCACTGCAAATCTCTTCAAAGCGCTAAAGCCCCTCCCCATGCTTCTGTTAGTTCTTCAGTACAAAATTCTTATGAAAACATTAATACAAAGCTAAAATAATTGTACTATAAAATGAGAGGCTTCCATGGACCCTCCAAACATAACTACTGAAGCCATGAAGTATTAAAATACACTAATATTTAATTGTATTAACATGTATGTGGTCTAGCCACTTTTAGGATTGGTTTACAATAAAAACTAGCAGGGATTTCATGATTTCACCATTAGGAATATTTTATCTCTGTAACAATTGATAATCTATATAAGAACTTAATTCAGAGTTGGTGGTCCTGGAGAGATGGCTCAACGGTTAAGGGCACCTACTGCTCTCACAAAAATCTAGAGTTCAATTTGCAGTACCTACACTGGAAGGTTCACCACTGCCTGACACTCCAGCTCTGTGGGATCCCATGCCTTCCCTCTTCTGGATTCTGCAGGCACTTGCATTTACACATATATGCACACAAGTAAAAGTAAAATCTTTTTTAAAAAAATCAAAAAACAAAACAAAGAAACCTTAACTTTGGCCAGAGGAAACGAATGGTTTCCCAAAGCTAAAAATACTTTAGGCACATGACAGGTTTAAACAAGTTGATTTCGGAGCCAGTGAGATAGCTAAGAATTCAACTTCTGGGGTCCATGTGGAAGAAGGAGAGAACTCAAACCCACGTGCTGTCCTCTGATTTCCACTAGCATGCCATGACCTTGCAAGCCACTACACAGATAAAGACATAGACAGAGACGCATAGATATGCAAGCACACACACACACACACACACACACACACACACTCACACTTGAGTGTACACACATACATAACAGATGGACAGATGAATGATAGACAGGTAGATAGTGTGACAATAAAAACTTTTAAGTCTGACTTAGGCCCACCAGAGTTCAGAGTTTAAGGGCACCTCAGGAGCCCTAGCATTTAATCCCTCAGATGTGTCAGCTGAAGTCGGGGGATTTAGAGAGAGCACCAAACATGAGGACAAGAACAGAAATAACCTGTTGCTCTGACATCCATTATGGTCTTAATTCTCTTCTTGTGCTAGAAATAGCACCGAAGGGACCAACGCAATGGCAGAGCTTCTGGATTTGGGGTTCAGAAGACAGAAAAGCTCTAAGAACAGAGGCGCTAGAGGACTGTGGCAGGGAGAGAAAAACAGTTTCCCTCAATTAACCCGTTTCTAAAGACTGTTTACTTTTTTTTTTTTTTTTCCGAGACAGGGTTTCTCTGTGGTTTTGGAGGCTGTCCTGGAAGTAGCTCTATAGACAAGGCTGGTCTCAAACTCACAGAGATCCGCCTGCCTCTGCCTCCCAAGTGCTGGGATTAAAGACGTGCGCCACCATCGACTGTTTTACTTGAGATGCATCATGATTTTAACAAGAAGAAGCACACCCCTGCTTGAGGGCAGTCCTGGACTCGAAGCATCCACCCAAGCATCCACTCATCTACAGCAATATACCCTGAGCTCCACAACAACAAACTGTTTCCTGAAGCTTCACCAACTGCTGAGAGATAGAGGAAGTCTCGAGAGTTCCATCAGGTGTTCCCGACAAAGTAACTTATTCTTTGCCAATAGGACGCCATGAGTAGTTGGACTTTCATCCACGAAAGGCACACCTACAGCCTGCTGCAGGTCTTCAAAGAGAAAACAACTTATGTACGTGTACAGTAATTGGTTTTCTCTTTTCAGAAAGGCTGGAAGACAATTTTCTGTTTGATGACTGTGGACCCCTATGATGGCTACAATCCCTGACATCTGCCTTGGGGCACAATGCTATGATTAACCTGCTCCTGTAGCCTTGGTTAGGAAGGCCCCAAAGTCTGGAGAACACAATGTAAGTTTTAGAATCACATTAAAGGATACCTACTGGCTTAACTGCTATTTAAATATGCCTCTGTTTTCCAATTACTGTAAACATCTGCGTGAGGTTGACTGTCTACATGTTTATCAATCACAACATGTTGAGTGCGAAGCAGATATAGAACCCAGCTGTCCTTTCTGAGTCCGACATAAAGATATTTACAAATATATAAAACAAACCACTTTCATCCTGATTTACTTCCATTTCTGAAAAAATACTATTAAAAGACATTTTTTTTTAAAAAAAAAGATGTAATTATTTTTATTTTATGTGTCTAAGTGCTTGTCTGCATATCTGCATGTGTGGCTCATATATGTACCTGGTACCTGTGGAGGCCAGAAAAAGAGCTACAGATGATTGTGAGCTGTGCTAGGAACCAAAACCGGGTCAGTTCTCTGCAACAGCAGCCAGTGCTTTAACCACTCAGTGATCATTTATACTGAATTTTTTTTGTTTTGTTTTTTTTTTGTTTTGTTTTTCGAGACAGGGTTTCTCTGTAGCTTTGGTGCCCGTCCTGGAACTAGCTCTTGTAGACCAGGCTGGCCTCGAACTCCCAGAGATCCGCCTGCCTCTGCCTCCAGAGTGCTGGGATTAAAGGCGTGTGCCACCACCACCCGGCTATACTGAATTTTTTTTATATAATGCAATATTGCCGGTTATTTAAATGTTCTCAAAGTTTAATTTCTAACGTGGCAAACATCAGCAGGCAAAACCACTATTAAAAGCTTTGTTAGGGAAGAGTTGTTGATAATTTTTAGAAGTTTGAAAACCTCTGCATCCTATAACTAAAGCATGTTTCTCTCTACTTTAAAAATCAGCTTTTAAGTACTAAAATCAGGTTTTCAGTACTAAAACTTGTATTAATCTATTAAAGAACATACATTAAAATAGAACTGCTATTTTGAGATGACTACTCAATAAATTGCTACTGTGTGCTGTGACACACAGTACAGTGACTAAAAAAGGTAAGAAAGAGCTGTCACACAGAGGGATGGCTACAGCCAACAAAGAGCTGTCATGTAGAAAAATGATCACAGACAATAGTGTGCTATTCCTCTGAATGGTAACTTTAGACAACTATGTGCTATATATTTGAAATTTTTTTTAAGTTTCCTGTAGGAAAGAATTTTGGAAGTCGCCATGCAATACATATATAGAACCCAAAATAAAGGTGTACAGTAATTTTAAGTAAGGGTTAAACGTGTGGTCTGATTTAGGTGCTGGAACTTTTACAGTGTTAGCTAGACTGACTCCATCATGCAGTCTACCCTGGTATGCCCTGGGCCAAGAGCAAGCACTGCTGTAGGTGAGCTGATTCCTAAAGGGAGAGGACAACGATCAGGGTAGTTGACGCCACTGAAATCTTTCACTATTTATCTCTTTAACCACATGCCCATTTCAAAACTCTTGATTGCACTCCAAAACTACTGAGCTCCCATGCACCTTGTCACTCACATCAAATAACAGAACAAGCCAGCAGCCCAATTCAAGGCTGACTAACACGGGGAGAGGCCCTTGACATTAGACTAGTTAAACTAGTGATGAGAGGAGTAAAAGCTGTGCCCGACATCCTTATGAATATAAATATACCTTCCCAAGTTCCAGTCTATAATCTACATTGAAATAAAACTAAAATCAATCCCACACAAATGAAAATAATACCCTTAAGTTCACACAGAACCACAAAAGACCCAGAAAACCAAAGAAATCCTGAGAAAAGAAATGATGCTGGAGGTTCAAAATATGTTACAGAGCTATAGTGACACAAATGGCATGGCACTGGCCCAAAAACAGACATGGAGATTAAAGGAGCAAAGCAGGAGATCCAAAGATGAGTACATGTAACTACAACCACCTCGCATTTGATGCCAAAAACACACACTGGAAAAAAGATACCATCTTCAACAAATGATGCTGAGGAACCTGATGTCCTTATGTGGAAGAATGAAACCAGACCCTTATCACCCTGCATAAAAATTAACTCCAAACGGATCAAGGACCTCAATGTGAAGCCAGAAATGGCGAACTGCTTGAAGAAAAGACAGGCTAACTTACAACATACAGATCTAAGGAAAACTTTCTGGACAGGACTCCATTTGCTCAGGAATAAGGCAAACTACTGACAAGTGAGACCTATAAAATTAAAAAGCTTCTGTATAGGAGAGGAAGTTCGTCGAGTGGGAGAAAATCTTTATCATCTACATATCTGACAAAAAACTAATATTTAGAATATCAAAGAAACCAAAAACAGAGTTAAGAAAACATAAGACCCAATTGAAAAATGGTCTAAGGAATTTGAACAGAGAGTTCTCAAAAGAAGAAATAAACTAACATAATTATCCCTAGAAATTAGAGAAATGCAAATTAAAACATTTTTTTAAGATTTTTGAGGTTCCAACTTACCCCAGTCAGAATGTCTAAAATCAACAACAACAACAACAAAATGATAGTCAATTCTGGAGAGAATGTGGGAAAAGAGAACCCTCATTCCTTGATGATAGTCAATGCTGGAGAGAATGTGGGGAAAGAGGACCCTCATTCCTTGCTGTTGACTTTTTCAAACTGGTCCAATCATTATTGAAATCAGTGTTGAAATCCCTCAAAAAGCTAAATCCACCATGTGACCCAGCTATTCCACTGCTCAGCATATGCCCATTCACTGCTGCTCTATTCTCAATAGCTAGGAAATGGAAACAACCTAAATGTCCTAAAAGTGACAAATGGATAATAAAAATGTGATTGATACACACACACACACACACACACACACACACACTATGGACCAGGTCATCTGCTCCAAGATTCCATATTCTATATGACAGGGAGTTGTACCCATGAAATATGAAATAATATGGTCTCCTAAACAAGACCCAAAGAATGCCAGTACCAGCTGACATACTAACACGGGTGTGGGAAATCCCTTGATGAAGAGCTGCAAGCAATTAGTGCCTCTGAGAGAGGGATGAGCCCCCGATGAATTATCCAATTCCAAATGGTCATCCCTAAACATACAGATGTATGAGCAAGATAAATCGACTCTGCAGGTTGTAGTTACATAACAGGAATAGTTAAAGAAGCCGTGCGGCTGAGAGGGCAGGGAAGGGGGCACACGGGAAGAGTCGGAGGGAAGAGAACATGTGGAATAAATGATATAAATACAGTACTCATGTGTGAAAATCTCAAAAATTAGAAAATGAATATAAAAATAATCTCGAAAGTGTCAAAGGTGTGATATACAATATAAAAACCAGGTTAATCAGTGTAATATGTGTAAGATTTTAATTAAATGAATACACGTTAACTACTCAGATCACAGAGAAGAAATATATACAACTGCTTGAGATGATGGATATTTTGTTTTATTATGATAACCATTTTAGTATATGTATCATGTTTTGTAGGTTAAATATACATAATAAAACTCATTTAAAGTAAAATTTAAGAAAGTCAAGCAATACAAGCTGAAAGATATAAAATCTTTGTTTTGAAGGTACAAATTTGGTTCAAGCACAGATAACACATATTAAAAAAAACCACTAAAACAAACAAGCGAAATGTCCTCTGCACCACAGAGCCAGTCAGCCTTAGGGAACAGTGCTCAACTGCTGGAACACTGCAGGGAAGGGACAGCAATTGCCAGGCACAGCCAGGCCTCTGCCCTTGGGTTTTAGTGAGTTTGCAAAACGCAACATCACAATCAAGCTCTTCACCGACTCCTGAGCAATTACAGACCTTTAACCATCACCAACTGATCTGGGGTGGGGGTGGGGGGATGAAGTTAGAGTGGATCAGGCAAACCTTAAGAAGCTGAACGAGACATAAAAAAAAAAAAAAAAAAGCTTCACTCATAACCAAATTAAAAACCCACCAACAAATAGTTTAAGTTCTGTGATTAGTGAGATTATGAAGGAAATAATTATATATACTGAATTGGATGTTAAAAGTGTTGGGAAGGATAAAGAATAAACTAAAAGGTGAGAATAATTCTCCTGAGGGGTTTCACCACTCAGAAGAGAGCCAGTAAGGTGTGGCAGCAGATGTGACATTACCAAAGTAGCACTAGAAGGTCCCTGACTGTATATCAAACACTGACCCAACACAATTTCAATTACACAGAAGCAGCTTGGTTCAGCTCTCAGACTTGGAAACTCAGAGCTTGTACCTCAACTATCCTGAACCTGGGTCATTTCTAACACCGCGTCACTCCTTTCTGTGCATAAAACATTCAATTGAAACTCTATTTTTTTTTTTACAACAGCAACAAGCTTCGAAATTCAAGAAAATAACTTTAGAAGTGATCTGAGAAGAAACCGGAGACTACTGAGAAGTCAGAGATGAGTCAGATGACTGGAGACACCTTGCACTTGGTCAGGAAACAACAGGGAAGGTGGCAGTCACTGCAAACTGACCTGTGCATAAAGCAGTTCTTATCAATGCCCTAGGATCTGTTTACACACACACACACACATACACACACGCACGCACGCACGCACGCCTTTTAATGACACATGGAGGGCCCGGAGTGATGCTTTAGCAGTTAAAAGGGCTTGCTGCTCTTCCAAAAAAACCCGAGTTGGGTTCCTAGCATCCAAATCAGATAATACACATGTAAAAATAAACTAAATCTTTTAAAACCAGGCAGAAGATCTAATGCAGATTAAAAAGAATTTCAGAAGCTTGTAAGAAACCACTGTCACTCTGTGTTAAGGATCAAGAGTATTTGGGAACAGGAGAGACTTAAGTCAGCAAGACAGATTAGACAGCTAGAAAGAAGCCCTCAAAAAATATGTCCAACTGATTTTTTTAAAAAGATGATGTGATGGAGGAAGAGTCACCTTTTCTCATGGCACCTGAGTAACTGAGACCCAATACTTGGGGGGGAAAAAAAACTCAAAATGAACCACGGGTTTAACTATAAAATATAAAACATAAGTATTTATAAAACTTTGAGCTATACACCTTAAATATACACATTTTTGTTACTGATTCCTCAAAAGAAACATCCCAGAGAAACAAAAGTCACGTCCATACAGAAATTCTATGCATGAATGGTCTCAGCAGCTTTACCTGCTAGTCCAAAAACTAAAGGGCACTATCCTCCAAGTGGCTATACTATGATCCTCTGTGACCACACTGCCAAGTACCACTCTGAAATCAAAAGCTGTTGATTCATTCAACAACTGCCATTAGTTTGTAAGTGATGTATGTCACCATTAAGCCTATACAGTAAGCAACTCTAGTTACACAGCATCTTTGAAATTACAGAATTAGAGAGATGCCCATCAGAGAATGTCTCAGGTTAGAGGGAAGGATCATGGTCACAAAAGCCATGCATGTAATTAAACAGTATATCACAATACACATGAGCACAGATAAAAGCCTGGGAAAGCTGAGGAGTTTGCTGGATCGTTTCACTGTATTAGAACCAACTCCCTGACACTAATATTATGTGACGATTATAAAATATGGGGAAAAACCAGGTAAAGAGAATATAGGATCTTTCTGTGTCATTTTCTTATTAATGCATCTGCATCTATAATGATCTCAAAATAGAAAGAAGCCAGTACCCTTATTTTCCAGAGAGAGAGTTTTGTTATATAGTCAAGGCTGGCTTTGAACTCACAGTTCTTCCTCAGCTTCCCCAATGTACAGATTACAAGCATATGCCACCACATCAGGCCTATCTCTGCCTCACCCCACCCTCACACAGACTGTTGTTCTTATACAAAGGGCCCCAAACAGGTTCCCTAAAACCATTTCATTTATGGGCCACCCTACTTCCTTCTCATTTGCTCCCCTACTCCACTGTCTCCCATGTCTCTTAAGCCATGTGATTCTTTGCCCCCTGACAGTCCCCTTCCTGCTTTGCTTCTTTATCATGATATCCCAAGACCTTCTTTTTACCCCTTTATGATTGTTCTCTCTTGTGAATTTCTAGTTTCGTGGGAAGGGGAGTTTTGTACAGGGTAGGTAACTACACATCAAAGACAAACAGCCAGACACAATGTTTCCAGAAATTACTAAGATTCAAATTTCTCCATCAGCATATGGCTTACTAATAATGTATACAAGCCTTGCTATCTAGCTCTTCAATATGTCATCTTTTGTGTAAATGAAGGTATGCATACACGTATGTGTATGTTTGGAGGCCAGAGAACAACCTTGGGTTTGCTCCTAGCAGCTGTCCACCTTGGTCTTTCACTGGTACCTGGATCTCACCAAGTAGACCAGGCTAGCTGCTCGGTGAGCCCCATGGACTTGCCTATCTGCACCTCCCCTCCCCGCACTGAAATTACAAGTGCACAGGCCACCTCCCACACCCAGCCATTTTTATATAAGTCTTGGGGTGGAGCTCGGGTCCTCATGTTTGTAGAACAAGTCCTTTATAGACTAAGCCTGGAATATGTGCATTCTTAATTGCCTTTAATTTCTTTTGTGGTTTTGTTGTTGTTTGAGACGAGAGTATCACTATGAAGCACTGGCTGGTCTAGAAAGTAGGCCAGGCTGGTCTCACACTCACCAAGATGCCCTGGCACTTTGAATGTTAGGGCTAAAAGCCTGCACCACAAGCCTGGCTCTGTCTTTGATTTCTAGCTCAGAAAAATAGTATTAAAATTCACTTTCAGGTCTAAGAGAAGGCCAAAGTGCAATGGGCTGCTTAATCAGAGCCCCCAAAATGTCCTGTGAGCACCAACCACAGAACAGCATGGAGGCGGACAATTTTACCTTAATTTTTCTCTCGGTGTCATCCAATTTTAACTCGGCCGTAACCAGTTTCTTGGCCAGATCATCTCGTTCTGGGAGGTGTCTAGCCTCGGAGATCTTTTTCAGTTTCTGTAAGGAAAACTTGGTCCTAAATAGTTCGCCTTCTGTGTCTTTCACCCTTTTCTCTGTCGCCCGTTCTTTCTCCTGAGATTTTCTCAGGCGTTCCTTGAGCGCAGTGATCTCATTGTTATGACGCTGTATAAGCTGAGAGATTTCACTCTCTGCATCTTCAAACTTATTCAACGCCTTCTCCTGACGAAACTGGAGACTTTTCAAAGCCTTGTTTTCTTTGAGCAGCTGGGATAGCTTGACCTGCAGTTCAGACACTTCGTTCTGCAGCTCGTTGATTTTCAGAAGCCTCGCAGAAAGGACCCGCTTTGTCACGATATCCGGATCTCTCCGAAGCGTCTCTCTGTTGAGGCTTTGGGACCGGAATCCCACTCGGGTGCCCTTTTTGCTGGGTACAGCCTTAGGGCTAATTTTCCTAAGGGCTAAAAACGAAACGGTGATAATGTGAGTGAAGGCCACACCCACGTTACTATTCATCCATCCAGAGCAAGTGCAGCAACAACAGCCTTTAACCCTAGCACTCGGGAGGCAAAGATCTCTCTGAGTTTTAGGCCAGACTGGTCTACAGAGTGAGTTCCAGGACAGGCTTCCAAAGCTACAGAGAAACCCTGTCTCAAAAAAAGATTTTACAGGCTAGGTGTGGTGGCACGTGCCTTTAACAACAGCATTTGAGAGGCATTTGGGATCTCTGAGTTCAAGACCAGCCTGGTATATACAGCAAGTTCCAGGACTATACAAAAATTAAATACCAGGGTTTCTTTAAGGTCTTGATACGTTTCTCTTAGGAGGTTTTGGGGTAATCTACAAAGTGTTTGTCATACAAGCACAAGGACCCAAGTTGGTCTCCACAATCCACATAAAAAAAGCTAGCCACTGTAAAGTCAGGTGTGGTGATGTGAGCTTGAAACCCCAGTACTGTGAGCATGAGAACAGAAAGATCCCAGTGGCTCACATAGGCCAGCCAGTCTAGTCTACTTGGGCAAGCTACAAATGCAGAAGTTACTGTCTCAAAATCCACAGTAGATAGGTCTAGAGAGATGACAGCCAAGGTTGTCCTCCACCCTCCACAGACACATACACAAGACACACACAGAGAAGCATACACAAAGACATACAGACATATAAATAATTGTAATTTTAAAGCACATAAAATTCTTAAAGTATACACATTAAGTTACAACATTTCTCAAAATTTTTAAAGTGTTTTCATTAAAATTTATTGAGTTTAAGCCTCAGGATATATATACACCTACTCTTTAAAAGAAGGATTTAAAAGCTTATCAAAAGGTTAAAATACAAAAACAAACAAACTACCTCCAAGTCAAAAGCCCACCTCAGGCCATCTCATTCTCTGCCTGCTGCCCATGGATCAGAAGGTAAAGCTCTCTGTTAACTTCTCCAGCACCATGCCTGCCTAAGTTCCACCACAGTCCTGCCATGATAAGAGGCTAACCCTCTGAAACTGTAAGCAAGCCCCCAGTCAAATGCTTTCTCCCATGACAGTTGCTTTGGTCATGCTATCTCATCACAGTAAAAGAACAGGAACCATGACAGCAGCTGGTATCAGGAGCAGGAGTGTGGTGGTCTTACCAAAACGGTCCCCAAGCTCACATCTTTGAAAGCTTGGTCCCCAGTTAGCAGAACTGTTTGGGAAGTATAGGGAGGGGTGGCCTTGTTGGAGGAGGTGTGTCACCAGACCCAGTCTCTAGTGCTTTACCTCTCCCTGCCTGCCTGCCACCGTACTCCCTGCCATGATAATCATTGTCTAATCCTCTAAAACTGGAAGCAAGTCCCCATTATATGTTTTCTTTTATAAGATTGTGTGGTCATAGTGTCTCCTTAGCAATAGAACAGTAACTAAGACAGGAAATTAATTCATTGGGTCCTGTTGCTTGGACTAGGGTAGACAAGTGACCTCAGACTTCAATTGAAAGCATCACAGAGCAGAAAGCCAGGCAAGGCAGAGGGGAGATTTTCTGACTGCTGCTGGAACTGTTTTTCACTGATCTGATTCTCAGCAATCTTCTCAAATAAGGTAAGGCTCACACAGTTCCAACTCCTTAATGGGGAGTTTCCGGGAGAGGAACAGAAAATTAACACACTTCTTGCCAACAATACCCTACATATGTAAATTATCCTTAAGAATACAAGGCATTTTCTAAGGTTCAACTTGACGAGAGATGTGTGTTATATAGAAACTTGAGACCATGCTCCCAACTAATTGTAAGAACCAGATTCAGAGGAAAGTTAAAAATCAAGATGATATGTAGAAAGAGAAAAAAAAAGAAAGAAACAAAAAGAAGTCAAAGAGGAATGGCAATCAAACAAGAGACGCACTCAGAGGTCAACAGATGGACATCCTGAGACACTGGTCTGGGTGCATAAAAAAGTTGCTCTCATGAGGATACTCATTCTTTGCCATTTTCTTCATTATTATTATTATATTTCAGGGGACGTGTGCACATTTGTAGATCAAAGGGCAGAGTTGGAGTTCATGGAGTTGGGTTTCTCCTTCCTCCATGGTTCCTGGGTCAAACTCACATCATCAGGCGTGAGGAACAAATCCCTTTTATCTGTTGCTAAGACACCTCTTTGTAGTTTTTAATGTGTAAACATTACTTTTGAAAGCAATTATTAATGCAAATTTAATTACACCCTTTCTTAAACAGTCCAACAGCTGTCACCTACAAAAATAATAAATATGGTCTGTTACCATCAGATGTGGGTATTTCATTATATGGTTTCTGTTTTCTTCTTAGCCCCCAACTTCCTGCTCCCTAGCTGGCAGCAGCAAGTCTCAATAATCTGCAGTGTTGTCATAACTTGGTACATGGATCAATGTGTCATGATTACCTCGCCTGACGTAACGTACTGTTCTACATCACTTTTATAGACTAGAGACGTTGTGCATTCTGTTGCTCCATGAAGTGGGATTTTCCGGACCCAGAGATTTATTAAAATGAAGAGATTTATATAACAGTGCGTAGCTCTGCATGCTCCAGAGTAGTAATATCTAATAATAAAATTGTGTTTGATAATAATCTGGTCTCCTTTGAGTCAGTGAAAGGCAAACAAACTGAACGGTGATCCAGGGTCCTAAGGCATCCCTAGCCTAAGTTGCGTGTTTCCAGAGAGCACTGTGCTAACCACCTAAGGTAAACAGCGCGGTCAATGAAAATGCCTCATGACCAGTTTATGTCCCTGCTTTCAGTGACTGTAAAAAACGACACAGAAGGCACAATTGTTTTGCAGGTTTTGCCTTTACAGTAAGTGCTTCTGAGATCACAAGAAAGAGGAAAAATGAGCAGTCTTCTGGAACATTTCTCTGTGTGATTCAGACATAACAATGTTACTATATAACAATGTATACATGTAAGCAATGCAACAGTTATGGAAACAAAGCCCACGTGAAAGGGAGATCAGCCCACTCGTGCACACAGCAACATACACCCCAGGAGAAAAGCTTCATTCACACGGGGTTTGCCGTGCTGCCCCAGAGGTCCCGGTGCCTGGGAGCATTCACAGCAGACACTTACCTTGGTGATATACCGGGTTGTCTGAAAACTGTCTTTTGGGATTCTTCCCCTTAGTAGCTGGACAAGGCAGCGGATTGACAGGTGATGAATGGCCAGAAGATTGTGATGAGGACCCAAAGTCAGAGGAATAGCGAGAGTAACTGTGCTTGCCAGCTTTTCTCTCTTGATCACTATCTGGACTTCTGGCTCTCTCCCCCATTGTTGGGAAAAGTGACCTCCAGTCACATAATTTTACAGATTCATGAAAATATGGAAGAGTATTTTCGTAGCCTTGGTATTCTGGTACTATTTACGAGCTTGTTTTCTTCCCCATATGTCTACAGTCCGCATCAGTAGACACAGCTATACTTTATTCCCTATGTTGAGAAAAGAGAAAGAAACGGACTCATCGAAGGGTCATGAAATCATTTCTCTAATCAAAACAAGAGTGACTAAAGGCAAAACAATCTACAGCAACCCAGGATAAGGAAGAAGCTATCATATATGCTTTTATACATTAATATACATATTTGAAATAAGATACTTTGTCATGACCTAGAAAATAACATTCCTTCTGAATAAGGTCAACTAATTTTGATTTGTCTTTAATCCTGAGAATTAGAAACGCAATCCTGAAAATTTACAAGACAATAATGATCAAACTGCCAGTATCTTCCTATGTGGGGTATGGCAAAAACCAACCAATCAAACAAACAAACCCAAATAAGAAAAAATAACTAGCCAGGTGGTGCTGGCACATACTTTCAATCCTAGGATTTAGAAAGCAGAGGCAGTTGGATCTCTGGAGTTTGAGACCAGCCTGGTATACAGAGTAACTTCCAGGACAATCAGGGCTACACAGAGAAACTCTGTCTCAAAAAACAAAAAGAAAGAAAAGAAAAATTCCCAAGATTGACTATAAAACTGTTAAACAAAAGAATGTTTTAAAAGTTTAAAACATATTTGATGGAAAAAAAATCGACCTTGGCACATAAGTACCTCATAGAACCCCTTAAAAACAAGGTAAAAATTAAATGATAAAAATAGATAATATTCCCAAAAAGGTAACACACATTTTAAAGCTATTATATAACCAAAGATGCTTCATTATAGTAACAATGTGGCCAGAGATACCATAAGGAGATTTTGAGAGGAGAAATTTTATATTTAATTTATTTATGGCTTCTAGAAATTGGATTTTTGGGAAAGGTTTGTAACCAAAGATGGCCTTGAACTCATGGCAAGCCTCCTGCTTCCACCTTTAACTGCTGGATTACAGGCAAAAAACATCATGCCTATTTTATCTGTGCTTGTGAAGGTAATTTAATAACTGCATTTCTGGGTCCCCCCAAAAAAACTAAATATGAGGAAAAGTAAAAATGCTTCATGTAGTAGTATTCATGCAGCTTTTGGGTTGAGGGTGCTTGTTTTGGCTTCTGAGACAGGGCCTCACTGTAACCTTGGCTAGCCAGGATGTTCTCAAACTAAGAGATGCACTGGCATTGGCCTCTGCCTCCCAGTGCTCCCAAGTCTGGATTAAAGTGTGTGCTACCATGCCCAGTTTACAAAGCAACTTTTTAATCTAGAAGTAACCTAAATAAACAAATGCCTAATTTATCACAGATTAAGAAAAGGACTGGAAAATCAATACCACACACATCCTTGGGAACATATAAAACTGTTGTGTTCAAGGAAACCTCTAACTAGTGCACATCACATATCTCAACTGCACACATCCATTTGGAAAGACGTGGAAATACTGAGTACTCTTCCCATCCAAACTCAAGAACTCAAAACAATCTGAAAAGCAAGGAATGAATCAGCACCCAAACAGAGCCTGCAAATGAATTGTAGATTCACCTCCCCCCCTCCCCCCGTCTCTCATTTGTTTTGCTAATGCAATGGAAAAGGGCTACTTCTATAATGAGAATAATTCCTCTCTTCATATATGAAGATGGGGCCTTATTGATAAAGTTACTGTTAAAGTAGAGTGCTTCCTAATATATGACAAGATGTGTGCACAAGGCAGTCACTGATACTCAAGATGACATGACCAGAATGCCACCAGGAAGGCACTGGTCTTCTAACAGACTGTAAGCTACCGGGGTAGTGAGGATGATTGCGACTCTCTCTATATCCTAGGAAAATATCTAGGAGATACTAAGAAATGGACGAAGTGAGGGCGTCACACAGAAGTGTACCACTGGCCTAGCATGAACAGCATGTGTAAAGTCATGGCGTACAGAGGAAAGCGCCAACAGATAGCGGCACGCAAACCACAGGAAGTCTGCAGTACAAGATAAATACAGTTTGGAAGCTTTGTCCCAAAGCTCAGGTTGATGGTGGCTTTAAGAGACCAGATTTATACAAAGTAATTAGGTCAGGAGAGTATTACCCTTGGGAGGAATTAACTCTGGTCTCCCACGATGAGTTCTTGAGATGGTGTGTCGTTTATACAAAACCAAGCCTAGACCAAGCAGGATTCCACAGCTGTCATCTGAGCTACCAGAAAGATCATGAATTCCAGAGCAGCCTGAACAAGTGGGCAAGGCTCATTCTCAAAGTAGAATAAAGGGGTGGGATCCAACTCAATAAAGGGGTGGTCAAGAGCTTCTCTACCACAGAAAACAGAGACCTTAAATTCATGTGGGGGCCATGGATCAGGTCCAGCCCCTGAATTCCACGGCTTCTTGTCTCACCGTGTGATCTCCACCACCAAGGGCTTCCATCATTTGCCATGAGGTCCTCACAGGGGACCAAAGAAGAGCAGCTGCCCAATCTTGGGCTCCCAATCTCTAAATTGTGAGCAAATAAACCTTTCTTCTTTGTAAGTACTCAGCTTCAGGTATTTTGTGACATGACAGGAAAAATATATAACCTTTTACTTTAAAAAAAAAAAAAGTACGAGGCTAAAGCAAATGTTTAAAGAAGCGCGTTCTCTAGGGGTAGGCCGGGCAGTGGAACTCTCTCAGCCACACCAGCAGAGTTCTACAGTCTGCTCTATGAGGTCAACGGCTCCCTGTAACAGCACGTAAAATGTCACTGGCGTGACGAGAGAAAAGGTGTATTTAGTCTTAATGCGTTTAAAGTTTAAAAGCAACATGTGCAGGTGGTTTTCTTACTGAAAAGGAGCTACTGGGAAAGGGGGGCAGAATTCAGGGTCAGTAGTGGACACTGCCTCTGTTTACCTGTTTACAAACTGGGCTTTAGAAATGATGATTTGGGGGAACTTAGATATTTAAAACAAATCCTATAAAGCAGGAGAAATTAAATACATGAGGCAAACTGAGGTAAAATGACAAAAACATAAAGTAACTAGTTGAAATTACTTTAAAACACAACTTGAAGGGTAGAGCGCAAGGGCTGACGTGAGGTTGTCCTCTGATCACTCCCACCTCCACCCCCCCCCCACACACTCACACATTCACACACACACACACATATATACATACATACACACACTCACATACACTCACACTCACACATTCACACACACATTCACACACACACATACACACACTCACACACATACACACACATATATACACACACACTCACATACACTCATACACATTCACACTCACACACATACACACACTCACACACATTCACACACACACATATATACATACACACACACTCACATACACTCATACACATACACATACACACTCATACAGACATATAAACACACACATACACACACACACACACTCACATAGACATACACACACATACACACATGGTAAAATGTTTTAAATATGTTACAAAATCAAATAACAACAATGTGAAAGGCTGGTCAGGCCATCTTTGTTGGTTCTCTTACCCCCAGACTAACACGTGTAAGCAGGGACAAAGCAAGTGGGAAGCTGTTGTACTACTTGGGCACTGGAATTTCCAATAAAAACAAAAATCTGCTTATATGAGCTCTAACATTCTGTTTTGTTTTGTTTTTTAGACAGGGTTTCTCTGTGTGGCCTTGGCTGCCCTGAGACTTGCTCTGTAGACCAGGTTGGTCTTGACCTCTGAGATCAGCCTGACTCTGCCTCCTGAGTGCTGGGATTAAATGTGTGTGCCACCACTGCTCAGCTGAGCTCTAACATTTTTAAGTACAAAATCCGAGACAGAAGCATCAACATGAATGTACTGTAACTTTTATCTTTTAAGTTTTTTTTAAAAACTATTTAATATCTATATCCACTGAGAAATCCTAGAAACAAGAAAAAAGCTAGGCCAACACACCCACACATTGTATCTAAATATCCCTGCCTTGTCAGCTGTCTCATACCGTGTCTGAAGGAGGCACATAAGCTGAACTGAAGAATCCAGAGGTTTGGGTATTTTAGAAAGCAAAGACGTCATGAGATGATGCTGAGAGATTCTGAAAGGGCTTATGTGCCACCTTGAAGAAGTTCTTAGTGGTCAAAGACTGAACACTTTCATCATTTATAAAGATTATATAAGCAAGGAATTTTTAATACAAGAAATATATTGGCCCACAAATTCATGAGACACTAAATAAATCTCCAAACAACCTTTGCAAGACACTCCGGGGGAACCAGGCATTTACCTTGCCTATGCTGCCAAAACTGTCCCTCAAACTAACAAGAAATAAAACATTTCTTTATAGAATCGTTTTTAGCAAATAATGGAAAAGGAAATATTAAAATCAAGATTAGAAGTCTGACATTTTACAACCACTAATAAAACAGGAAACAAAGCGATGACCATTAATGGTGAGAACATCACAGGAAAGAAACACGCAGATACGCACCTCCTGCCAGGACACTCTCAAGTCATCTGTCCTCCTGCCCGGTGTTCAGTCTGAATCCGGCCAAGCCTCCAAATACAGTGCAATCTATGGGAAATGCAGGCTATGTCAATTGTACAATAAAATACTGCCACGAACAAACTGCAAGGAGAACAAACTGTGAAGAGGCTGCCTGTGTAGTGAGTCTAAAGCAACAACAACAGATCGCAATCTGTGCACACCATCTCTACTGTAACTCAAACAACTTCTATAAGCGAACGTAAGACAACTGAGCAAACTTAAACGCGGATTGTGTACTAATGTTAAGGAATTACTGTGGGCTTTGGGTGAAATGCAATCGTGCCATTTGTATTTGTTATGAACTTTATGAATCTTCACCTTTTAAAGACATTTGTTCAAATACTTCAAAATAAAATTAAGCCATGTCTGAGGTTTGCTTCAGAAATCCCAGAGAAGCACAGAGATGGAAGGTCACCACGAGGTGGCACCTGTGAGAACAAGGTGGTGAAGGAGACATCTTCATTCTCCTGCGACCACTGCTCCTCTGAATGTATAGGGAGCAGGAGAGTGGGGAGTGGAGACAATGCTGGCCCTTGCACATGTTAAGTACATATTCGACCGCTGACCTAAATCTCCACTAATACTGTGATCTTAGTCTGATGTATTAGTGCCTGCCAATCTCAGGCTGTTAAAAATTCATTAATGGACCTGAAATCAACAGTTCTAATGGCAAAATAGAAAAACAAAACACAAATCAAGTCTGGAAAGAGGATTGAGTCAGAAAAGGGTTTTCCATGCAAAATCTTATGACCTGAGTTTGGGTTCTAGCTCCCATTTTAAGAGCTGGTTTCAGTGGCACATACCAATATTCCCAGTGTCTACCTCTCCAACTGGCTAAAATGAGGCAAACTAAAGCTTCATCCAATAGCCAGCTTTATTCAGAGCATCAGATAATTTATACTCCGAGGGTGAAAAGACTCACGTAAGTATACAATCACAAGGACAAGCTGCACGTGGTAAAAACATTTTTTCCATAAGCCACAGACACAATAGCAAATTGCAATAAATAATCCGAAGTAAACTCACTATCTGCTAAACCTGGGGGGAGCACAAAAGCACATTCCAAAAACAATTCTGTGTTTTGAAGAAACTGAGGTCACAATACTCGTGTCTTTTTTTCTTGGAGTTTTATCACAAGTACTTAGAGTTCTCCTCTCACAGAACCATTCTTGGACCATTTCAACATCCCAACACTGGAGGCGCAGAGGCAGGAGGATCCCTGAGGCCTACTAGGCAGTCAGTATAGCCAAAACGGTGAGCTCCAGGTTCTCAAACAGTAAGGTAAAGAGCAACTGAGGAACACACAATGGCAACCTCTGGTCCCTCATATGCACACATACACACAGCAAGAATAATTACCAGCCTCATTTGTTCCTCTGCCATCCACACAGTGAGTCTGCAGAGCAAGTGCTGAAGAACTGTTGTAAGTTACTATCACATCAATAATTGCCTTCCATTTAAATGTCAATAATGTTAAAGTTGATTATGTAAGATGAAGATGCATTCTATTTTTTATCTGCATACCAGAAGCAGCTCCCTGGCCTCACCCATCTAGACCATCAGGGTGCCAATCAGCCATTCTTGGCAAAGGGGAAGAATACACAAAAGCGCATTCTTCCCTCCTCCCAAGTACTTTCAGTTAAACCACACGGACTTCCTACACCCCATTATCCAACCCACTCCCCATAACAAGTATTTTAAAGGGTTATACTTTTATGCTTAGTCTCCCTTCATCCATGGTCAACTGGGTCCAAAACTATTAAATGGGAGATTGCAGATAGAACACACAACTTCTAAATTGCCACTGTTCATAGCACCACAGAAAGGTCTGTGTCATTCCACTCTGTGCAGCTTTCAGGGTAAATCACCTGTCTACACAGAGTATCCACACTGCACATGCTACCTGATCACTACTTGTGTAATGGCTGGCTTGGTAATCAGGTCAGCCCCACTGAACCACAATGCTTATGTTTAGGCAACCTGTACTGTATTTAGCAATGGCCAACTAACAGTGACGTTGCACTCTGGATATATAAAAAGATGCCAATCTGCTGTTAAGTGGAAAAGTTGAAAAGTTCTTTTGTTTTAATTATTTAATTTTATTTGATGTGCATTGGTGTAAGGGTGTGATACTCCCTGGAACTGGAGTTACAGACAGCTGTGAGCTGCCATGTGAGTGCTGGGAATTGAACCTAAGTCCTCTGGAAAAGCAACCAGTGCTCTCTTAACTGCTGAGCCATCTCTCAAGCCCAAAAAAGAAAAAGAAAGAAAAAAAAAGAGACTAAAACCCATCATACAAGATACTTGAAGAAAAAGATATCTACATAATTTTATTATAGTATTTTGTAATTGTTCTAGTTAATAGTGTTATTCATAATGACTAGCTCATTAGGTATATTTTAGCCTAGGCATATAAACTAGGCAAAAACATAGTACAGAGTTTTTCACTATCCTCAATTTCAGGTATCTGATGAGGGTTGAAGAACATATTCCCAAAGAACAAAAGGAGCTACTGTATACTATTCCCTGAATTACTATCTTTGAACCATGAGGATTTAACTCACTCTTCATTTTAGAAAATGGCCTCAACATTCAGCTATGTGCTAATTTTACGGCCTTTTATTTTAGAGCATTTAATTGGCTTTTTCTTGCTGAGAGTTTTAAAAATGCATGATTGTTACTACATGTGTAACAAATACCAGCTTTTATGCTAACAATAGCCTGAATCCACACCATTCTTCTTCTGGCATTATCCTTGTGTTTCCTACCCTGATGTAACCCGGTTACATTCTAACCTGAGAACACTTCTGTTCTAATGGCACCATCAGTCCTGACCACACTAGATCTTCCAGTTCATGGGGTCATCTTTATTAGTTCCAGTAATCATATACTGGTCATATCCTTAAAAGGGCTGTACAGTTTAGCAAGGAGAAGCTCTATGTATGAAGTTCTAGGTAAAGCTTGGGGAGAGGATGCTCTATTTATGTTAGAGAGGAAATGCTCTATGTGCTGCTTAGGGAAGGGGAGCCCAAAGTCCTTTTCTGTCCTCATACTTGACACTTTCAGAGGTTCTGAATTCCAGGTCAAGTCACTTTCTCTAGAACTCTTGGAACACTGCTCCTCTGGTTTTTACTTTCAGTGTGGCCTGGGAGTCACTTGTGATGGTCATTCTCTTATTAAAAATATCTCAGCTTCTATGGAAAATAAAATTCCCCCCCGTGTAGAATTAGCCTGCTAGCACAGCTATCTAGGTTCCATTCCTGTTACCTGCAAGATGCTGTATTTCTCCAGCACCACATCTGCCTGCACACCACCATGCTCCCACCAAGATGATAATGGACGGAACCTCTGAATCGTAAGCGAGCCACCACAATTAAATATTTTCTTTATAAGAGTTGCCATGGTCATGGTGTTTCTTCGCAGCAATAGTAACCCTAACTAAGATAAGCAGTCATCATCCTAATCCAACAGCTAATTTCTATGCCATTCCACTGAACCTATGGCATACTGCCCCCTTTCAAAAGCATTCTCTTTTCTATCTGATGCCCAAATGCTTGAACACTCAGTGTTCCAGCCACAATGGCTTTCTTCCCTTTATCTTGACTCCCCACTTAGGTCATTTCTAAGTCTGACTTTCAGACTCAAATATCCCCTCTTCCTATTCGACAGGTCCTTTCAAATTCGCATTGCTAATCTAAATTAGACAAATGTTGTTTAAGCTTAACTTAAGCTAAAACTGAACATATCAAAAATGTTGATCCTTTATGAGGCAACTGACAGTTAACTTGCTAGTAGTTTAGCAAATTAACTACAACTTACCAATTTTAGTAAAAGCAAGAAGGTTAGACATATTTTTTAACTGGTTTTTGTGAGCCTGAATAGACCTTAAGTAAGGAGAGAGCTTTTGTTAGACTATTTAGGCATCATAAAATAGGAATATCTTGGTTTCTGGTGTTCTGTTGTGGCCCTAGACAGAGCATAATCATAATCTGGTGATGGGACTTTCCAGCTCGAGGCCCCAATCAAAACCCTGTCCTCAGTATACCAAGCAGAAGTTCCCTGGAGCTGCCCTCTCCAGACCCTGCCCAAATAAAGCCTGCTAAGCAGTGGTCCCACCCCCAGAGGTATTTAAAGTCTGTCCCATAGATGTCCCCTCATGGTTTCCCCTCGTGGCTTCTTTTTCTTGGGCTCACCCACTAATGTTTTGCTTAGATTAAACCTGAATTTATTAATTTGTTCTGACCTAACTATTGCATTGGTGGAGTTATGTAGACAGAAGTTTCTGTCCTGCCTGGTCCTGCAGTTGTTCAGTCCAAAGAAACACACAGAGGCTTAAATTAATTATAAACTGTTTGGCCTCTTTGCTTAGGCTTATTATTAACTAGCTCTTACAACTTAAATTAACCCATAATTCTTGTCTATGTTTAGCCACATGGCTTGGTATCTTTTCTCAGTAAGGCATTCTCGTCTTGCTTCCTCTGTGTGGCTCTCTGCCTTTCTTCTTTCCAGAACTCTCCTAGTCTGGTACCCCACCTATACTTCCGGCCTGACTACTGGCCAATCAACATTTTATCAAACCAATGCGAGTGACTCATCTTTACAGCATTCACCCACAGCAGCGTTACTCACTACCCCGGGACTTCTACTTCTCACACATGTTCAAAATTAAAGTGGCTTCATCACACCCTGACTCTTTCCTATTTTGCTGATCTCATTACGGTGACTCCTTTCTACTAAATGTCTCAAGTTACAAATCTAAGATCATCCTAGATCCTTCTCTCTGTACATCCCTAAGTCGTCTTCAAAACCGGACAGTTTAACCTCCAAACACTGTGGTGTAGATCTGCCTGCTCCTTCCTGGGGTAGATCTGCCTGCTCCTTCCTGGGGTAGATCTGCCTGCTCCTTCTGTCTGTAGGCCTACTGCCCCATCTGCATCACCATATTCTCTCAGCTGGACTGCTGCACTCACTGCTGACAAGCTACTTTCATTCCCACGCTAATTCTTCATGCAGCAGTCAGAAATAGCAGCCGAGAGCAGAGATTACACAGTGGGGCCTCCCTGCTCAATCCACTTCAAAGACTTCCTAAGGCCATCAGATTCCTTAAAGTCAAACCTGCCCCAGATCTGGTGCTCTGCTTCCTGCCCCAGCCTGCTCAAGGCACAGCTCTCATCCCTTCCCCAGGCTAAACAGCCTTCTGTGTTCCCCACCTGCCAAACCTTGCACCGCCTTCATTCCCCACCTAGAACTTTCCAACAGAAGCTCCCCCACCCTGGCTTCAGTACAACGACCACCTTCTCAAAAACACTTCAGATGAAGTCTATTACAGTGGGCCCAGTCACTCTAGTCTACTGGTCTGTTTTACCATCTATATAGGCCTATTAGCAGTGGAAATACTATTCTATTTCAGCAATTTTTATGGCTTTATTTGAAATAACTGAGTAATCTAATAAAGCTTTACACAAAGAAAAGTTCACCTGCATTTACATCTTTAATTTGTGCATGACTAATACTGTTGGCTTGGAGACAGGGTGTTGGGTAGCCCAGGCTAATGAGAAACTCACTGTGCAGCTAACGATGCCTTCATCCCTACTACTGCCTCCCAAGCAGTGCGGTTACAAGTGTGACCCACACGGCTGGCTTAGACGTATTGTTAAATGAATGGATTGCCGCTTCTCTTAAAAGAGAAAAAAAAAAAGATGTATAACTTAAAGAATCATAGCAACAAAATGACTCCTAATGGCATTCTGCTACCCACAGAGCAATACCTCACTCAGCCATCATCAGAGAAGCTTATTCCTGCAGGAGATGGGAACAAACACAGAGACCCAGAGACAATGTGCAGAGAGTGGGAGACCTTGGAACACTCAGTTGGAAACGGGATGTCTCCATCAGATACCCTTACCCCAGCCCACCCTACCCTATGGCTCCGGGAACACTGTGGAAGAGGAGGCAGAGGGGGCGGAGGACAATGAAGCAAAACCATCTAAACCCAGCAGGACCAAAGCATAGATGAACTCATAGAGACTGTGGCAGCATGTACAGGCCTGAACAGGTCTGGGCCTGACTGGGTCCCAGCACCGACAGGGTAAGTGAACACAGCCCCATCCCTAGCCCAGAAGCTATCTCCAATTGAAAACTGCTCGCAAAGGAAACCTCAGTTCTCCAACAGAGTTTCACTGTGTCTACAAACCACTTTGGAGGGCAGGCCCCATGCCCAGCAGCAGATGACAATTCTGGAGTCCTCTGTCTCATTATGCTTTGTCAGCACTTTTGGTTAGTTTGTTTGTCTTACGGGTCTTTGTGTATACCTTATTTTTTTCCTGTTCTGTTTTTATGCACTTTCTCTGTGTGTGAATGTGGGTGTCTCTGCAGCTATGCGCTGCTTGTGCTTTTATTGGCTCTTTATCTTCTATTCATTTTGTCCTATTCTCGTTTGTTTTATATGATTTTGATTATCTGACTTTATTTTACTTCGTATGATTATTAGATACCTGTTCATTTTCTTATAAGAGAGAGAGAGAATGGGAGGGAAGGAAAGAATGGAAAAGGGGAAAACATAATCAGAATATATTGTATGAAATATATTCTTTTTCTTTTACATTAAAGAAAAAAAGATGTATAACTTAACAGAACCCTGAAGATTTATGTTCTTTGTGTATGTTTCATCCTCATTTAAACTAGTCATTGTGATCAGGAATAAATCAGTTTTCAGATGTTTTATCTGTTTCTGCTGTCAATGAGGGGTGGGGTAGAGTGGTTTATGTAGTTTATTATATAAAAAGCCAGCTAAAAGCAATGTGTGTGTGTGTCTTGCTAATTCAATCTCTAATAGTTACCTTCCTAACAATAGCCAAAAACACTACTATAGCAATGCCAAGAAACTATCAATTTCAAAACATTTCATTTAGTATCTGAAAGTAAATTTCTTTAACAAGAATCCCCAACAGTACAGGTTATACATTCCTAACTGGTCAGGAGATAACATGCCAAGGACTCCTTCAGTGCTGGAATGCCTTCCTTATGACCAGGTCTCATGGATTGTAAAGCAGCTGAGATCTGCAGAGACACTGTGCACAGGCATTATTATCACAGTGATCACCGGGCTCATGCGAGCCTATGAACAAAGTGTATAAAACCAAAGTGTTGCTAATCCCCCAACAAAAGCCTGCGCTGAGTTTCTGTGTATAAAACATCGCTCCCTGGTTACTCCTGCTGCTGGTAGGCAACAGAACAAAAGAAAAGCCTGAAAGAAACTAAGAGTGACGACGGGAATTAAGGAGCTCTATCTCTCAAGAATGACGAGATGAGGGGGAAGAGCCACAGTGCTGCCTTCACGCTACAACTGCAAATTCAACTTCAAAAGATTAAAAAGAAAATGAAAACCCATACTTTCCTCGTTCTATTTACATGATTCTGCATATAAAAAAACTTATTTTAGTTTCACAGAATCCTCTCTTCCTTAAATATCAAACTATGCTTTTTCTAAAATAAAACTTTAAAATACTAAGACCTTTTAAACTACATTGGATTTTTAAGTATGATTTTATTATGATCAGTCAGACCATAGCAAGTGCTAGCCTTCTCACCTCTGGCAAAATCAGCTTCTTTTTATAAATAAATAAATAATCAAGCAAGCATTTTAAAATAGCCAAATGAAAGCATAACTGTAGTACATATTCCCAAAGTTTAGTCAGTCAGATGAAAATACCACGAATGTTTCATCCATTCATCAGACACTTGTTCAACACCCACCAAATGTCAGGCATTGTACACTAAGTTAGGTTTTATGAGGAAGAGACCACATTCTCTCACATTAATGAACTCTGAGCCAACAGGAGGAAAAATAATGCAAAAGAATTCAGCTGCTGAGAGAAAAAGGAAGTCCAGGTGATGAAATGAGATCCAAGATTAGTGCCAGCAGGGCACTGGGGGGTGTTTCCACAGGAGACGACGCTCGGTTTCTGTTTTCAGGTATTACTAGAGGTTAAGCACAGTATAATTGGGGGGAGAGGAGAGACTGGATGGGCAGCAGCAAATTCTGTTACTAAAAGCAGGAAGCTGGTGAAGAAGGGCTTCTTCCAAGAAAAACAGCAGCACCTGTAAAAATAAAAAGGTTAGCAAGGGCTGGGCACATGCTTTCAACCCCAGAACCCAGCAGCCTGGACCCTATACCAAGTCATCAAGGGCCAAATAACAAAAACATAGCATACCCTCAAATTTTAAAAAGTACAAAGCATGTGAAATGCAGATCATCAGAACTGAGATATATGACAGCTGGAATATGTCGGAGGGACTTCGGTGTTTACCACTACCCCACTCTCTTAGCCATGATACGGATCAGCCTAGAGGTCCACCAGCAGAAAAAGTCATAAAGAAAATAAGGCAGATTACACAGCGGAAATGCATTCACCTGCAAGTATGATATTGCAGAAAAGTGGATGGAACTGGATTGTTCGGTGTTATTTCAATAAGCTGCACACAGAAAGACAGATACTTCGTGTTATCACATATGTAGAAAATAGGTAGGAACAGGTCTAAAGGAAGTGAGGCGGAAAAAAGAGAGGGCAATGAAAGTCATTCTCATTGTATAGTAACCAAAACTCTTATACATACCACATGAGCTTTCGAAAATTTATTACACACACACACAAAAAAACAAAAAAAAAACCTTTAATAATCTTTTCTATATTGGTTATGTGTTGAAACAATATTTTTGGATTACTAGGTTACCATATCTTAAAATTAGCTTTACTTGCTTATATTTTTATATGCTTACTGAAAATAAATGTGCTTCACATTATATTAATATTGGGCAATCTGGTTGGAAGAGAATGCACTGGCTGTGAGCACCAGTAAGTGATGGCGAGACTGCAATCACAGGAAGACTTCTTATGGAAACAAAGGATCCCCAGGGAGATTAAAGCCCTCAGACATGACCTTTACAAAGGTCCATCCTAACCCAAGAAATGGAGATTTGTGCTACAGTAGCATAACTAGAGATACAGGGCTTCAAACTGATGCCAGAGATACTTAGCAAATCAAATAAACTAGAGCTGATGAAGGATTGAATGTGGACTATAAGAAGAACCTGAATGAATTTCAAGTTTTTGACTTGTAAAACTGGATGCAAATGATACCACCCAGTTGCAAGGGGTTTGTCAGGAAAAGGTAACCGTTCAGTTACCAGACATATTGAGTTTAGGGTGCCTGTGACCAGATTAATCTGAGTGGAAATACCTAAATCTGCCTACATAGGAGTTGTAGAGATGCAAAACTGGGGTGTGCTAATAAGTTATAGATGGTAGAAGCCGAAATGCAGGAGCTAGCCAAGAAAAGGATGGAATGGGGGAAAAGGGGAGATTAAGTTGTGGGGGGCAGAAGAGGGTGTCCTCCAGAGTTGGCAACAGAAAGGAGAACCAGAAAGGGACTGGTTGAGTCTTCTAGTGAGTCTTATGGAATTAGTTCTGTCGTGTTAAAGAGACAGCATCAGCATATTTTTGACATCTGAATGACAATGTATCAGCTTAAAGACCCCAAGAAAACTACCCTTTCCTGTCACACATCCGAATGGACTCCGTAATCAATATGCAACCAAACCCAGGATGAAATACTGTAAATGATAATATAAAACAGAAGTGCATTAAGAGACTACAAAGAATAATACAGGCCAGGCCATGGTGGCGCACGCCTTTAATCCCAGCACTCAGGAGGCAGAGGCAGGAGGATCTCTGTGAGTTCGAGACCAGCCTGATCTACAGAGCTAGTTCCAGGACAGGCTCCAAAGCCACAAAGAAACCCTGTCTCGAAAAACAAACAAACAAACAACAACAACAACAAAAAGAATACACGGGCAAAATGAAACCTCCATTTCCCTTTTTCCTCGATGCCTGTTACTGATTTATTCATTACTATGTGTATGGGTGTTTTGCCTGAGCGTATGTCTGTGCACCATGTGCATCCTGATGCCCAAGGAGACCAGAAGAAAGCGTTGGATTTCTTGGAACTGGAGTTACAGACAGTTGCAACCTGTCATGTGGCTGCTGGACATCAAACCTGAGTCCTCTGGAAGAGTAGTCAGTGCTCTTAACTGCTGAACTAAATGACGACTTTTGACCCCAAAGACATCTAATCCTAAATGCACGATTGGGCATAAATAAACATTATAGTGGTCAAGCGTACTCTACTTGGGTGATGGATGAGCTTGGACCCTCAAACTTCGGGGTGGAGATGAGGGGCTGGTCCGTGACAGAAAAGACACAAAATCAATCAGAAAAGAAAATCTACTCTCATAAAACCTTCCTCCACACCCCTCACCCATTTACCCAAACATTGGTACAATACCTCAATAAAATTAATCCTCGCCAGGAATCTGCTATTCACAGCACTCCTCCCTCTCGGGGGTGGAGAGGGCACACTGCCGCTTGTAACCAAGAGATGCCATTACTTTTCAAGCCCACGAAGTGAGGTGAACTGGCTCAGCCCTCCACACTGAGAAACACTGTCCCCTTGTTCACGCCACGCGGAGCAAAGCGTCTACCCCAACCCAGCGCAGCTATGTCAACAGGTAGGTTTTGCTAACTACCTTTATTAGTCTCATTCCATCCTTCAAGGATGAATAAAAGTAATTCACAGCCTGGGAAAAAGTGCCTTGCCCACTTAAAGACAGTGTAATAATAATACTACCCTGTTCCAGAGCCTCTGAAAGGCTCCATGCCCACCGTCCGGATCTCCACCAGCCTCCAGAGAATTCTTTCTGGTAACTCTGGATCCGGCAGCACCGCACTTTCCTCTTGCTTTTCGGGGCTAACAAACCCCCACTCTCCTAACTTTCTTCTGCTCCGCCCCAGTGCCGCATCAGCAGCCCCGCCCCACCCCACCCCATCCCCATCGTGTCCATCCCCCAGCCGCAGACCTTTTCTTTGGCCTCGGCCCGCCCCTTACCCTCCAAGCCGGCGCTGCCTGCTCCTGCCTGGATCACCCACCCGATCCCCGAGCCCGACTGACAGCTGCGGCCCGAGGCGAGGAACACACGGACGCTGCCGACTTGCGGCTGCGACTGGGGAGTTTGAACTCAATCACTATTTGGGACCTCGGCTGTGGGCGGCGGCTCGGCGGCCTCGGCTCCTGGGCAACGGAGCGGAGGCCCAGCTTGCACCGCGGGAGGCTAGGCCTCCGCCTCTCCCAGTTCCCATTGGCTGCTGACTCCATGAGCCCATTCTTATTGGCTAGTATACCGCCAAAAGGCGGGATGACCGGGTGAAAGGCATCAGCCATTGGTCGGCCGCAGAGCCGAGGGCTGCGAGCCGCGAGGACAGTTGCTGCCCTGAGCCCGGCGCCCAGGGCGGACGGAAAGGATGCCAACCTTCCCGAGGAAGGACACCGGCTCTGGACCGGATCGGTGTAAACTGGCTGCTGGACAAAATCCTTGGAAACTTCCTGATTTCTTTTTGAATATTTTGGGTTTCACTATAAAGAAATTATAATGTACTTTTCGGGCTCCGTTGAAATTGATCTGTAGGAGGGTGTGAACTTAATAAATTGATGATGCTCCTGCCGCGGGATCTGGGCCTTCGTGGACGCGTCGTGAATATGATTTGAGCATGATTCTTAGGTTCTGGAGCGAATTTGAAGATAAAGGATAATCAGAACACATTTGCACAGTTTTTTTTTTAAGGAATATTCCAAAGTGCAGCCATTGAGCTAAGAGCAACTGGATGGCAAATTTTCGTTTTAACGTTGACAGTGCACACTAAACAGCATTAATTGCGGTAGGCAAAGAAGCTAAAAGGAAAATAATCTTTTCACGGGGGCTTGGGAGCTCTCTGTGCCTTGTCATCCAGATGGTTTAAGGCTACGCAGTTCCTGACTGAAGACTGTTAGTGTCTGTCTGGATTTCAGCCTCCATGTGCAGAGAATCGAATTCTTGGACACAAATATGTGCCCATGAAAGATCATCGTTCCCAAAAGTTAGGTTTTTCATGAAATACCATTCTTTTAAAAAGTTATGTGTGACAGATACCTAAAATTCCAACATTTGTGGGACTCAGGAGTATCTCCAACTTCCATCGTTGGGTGTATACGTAGCAAGATCATGTCTTAAAACACACACACACAAACCATAGAACCATCACAATTTTTATGTTTTCTATCTAAATATATGATAAATAACAAAGTTTGACAATTAAAATCTGGAACTTCCTGTTGGTATTGCTTTAAATCTATTTATCAATTTCTTTGTGTCCTGGATAGATAGGTTGTTAACATATAACGTTAAGTTTTGAAGAACATCTATTTTTTTTTT
>NC_022012.1:56464412-56488669 GCF_000317375.1 Microtus ochrogaster | reverse complement strand
TTTTATTTATTTATTTATTTTTGGTTTTTTGAGATAGGGTTTCTCTGTGGTTTTGGAGCCTGTCCTGGAACTAGCTCTTGTAGACCAGGCTGGTGAACATCTATATTTTAAAGAAACCAAATTAATAACAAAAACAGAATTCAGAGTAAGGGTCAAAGCAACTGAAGACCCTGAAGGTGGGCTGCTCTTACAGAGAAAACAGTCCAATCTGGTTATCATTTTCCATCTTCGTGGTACTTGGTGCTGCTGATTATTACACTGTACAAAGGATAAATTGTTAAATACTGGGTGACATGAGTGATTTGCTGTGTGAGTGGGAAAGGAGACTGAGCCACGTAGATATTCACTAGTATCTTTCTTTCAAATCAGAGGGTGAATCACTGATAGCATCTGAATATGGTAGAGTTTATTTCATTTGGGGGGTGGACTTTGCATCTGTGTTAAATTTTAAAAAAGACACGCCCACATCAAAAGCCGAATATCACATGTTTTTATAGAGCAATCTGGTGGAGTTCCTTTTAAATTTAAGACGATCACATAATTAGAAGTTTTGCAGTCTAAAAAACCAGAAAATTCAACTAATTTTTTTTTATCCTTTGATACATCTTAATTGGGAACAGCCTCATATCTTAAGTATTCACAGTTTGTGCCCGCCATAATACCTCAGGGGTCGGCACATCCTGGACCGTCACACAGAGTTGTCAGAGGAAGGAATGATGGGTAGCCAGCTTCTGGAACAAAAAAATGATGCGGGGAGTGGACATCCTTATTCCAAATCTGACCTTGCCTCTTACCCGCTGTTTGGGCAGTGACAAAATTTTCTTTACAGTTTACTATCTTTTTGTTTGTTTGTTGTTAGTTTTTTCATTTTTTCCCCTATTTTTGGAAAGCCAGAGACTACGTCAGTTGCCACCACTCTCCTGAAATGAAAGCTGCATATTGAAAACACAAGAAGCAGATTCCCACCAAAGAACTGCTTTCTGTGCAATGGCAGTGGTGGCGCGTGGCAGGGAGGGCTGGGTACCTGTGGATTGAACTTCTGTGCACTTCTGCACTTGTTCTCTCTCCCCCCTCTCTCCCTTTCTCCTCCCCCTCCTCACATACACACCTTCCAAGGGGGTTCCAATGAATTTGCATAGCATATCTGAAAATGGAAGAAACCATGTCTAAGGTCCTTCTCATTTTAAACAGGGCCGTGGTTACATGCACACACCTCCATTCAGACAGACACACTTGTCTTTTTTTAAGCCAGGATTAGTATCTAATCAAGAACAAGAAAGAACTCTGAGTTCAGTGCTGTCCATAGACTCATACGCTGGTGTTTGGTCCACATTTATAGTTTCACAGCATTGTCAGGTTTTCAGAAATGAAAATGAACAGATAAGTTCAGCCATTCAGATGGTCTCTAATGTTATCTTTTCCTCGATACTAGACCTTTGTCTTCAAACAATATCTTGTACAGGATTCTGAAGCTGAAATCAGGACTGCCCTGGTTGGTTTGGGACTCTCTCTCCCTCCCTTCCCACCCCCCACCGTGTGTGTGTGTGTGTGTGTTGTGTGTGTGTGTTGTGTGTGTTTACTTTTGCTAGTTTGGTTTGTATTTTGAGACAGAATTTCACTCTGAAGTTCAGGCTGGCCTCTGACCAGCCGCAATCTCCCTTCTCAGCCTCCTGAGTACTGAAATTCCAGTCCTGTATAAATAACCAGGCCTTCCTTGCCCTACAAAACTGCAGTGGGAAAAGTGAAGCCCCTAGCCATGCAGCATCTCCCCAATATGGTGGCCCTCAAGAATTCTCTCAATCACTTAGCAAAACAAAGGGCAGGTCCGACCCAACCATCACCTCAGAGAGATGCTCAAATCCACCTGCAGTCGGCATGGGAACCGGCATGGGTGCAGCACCCAGTACCATTACAGCGTGGTACTAGCTCCCCAAGGCGCATTGCTGACCTGGCAGCAATTTGATAAAGCAATTGACCTCACACTGCTCTGCTCCCAGAGAGACACGGTGAAGATGTTCATGCCACAGAAACGAGAAAATTGCCACAAATCAGAGTCTTTCCCAGAGCCAATTGTTAGCCCTTATTAGCACACAGCTTAATCCGGGGATCCCAGAGTCCGCTCGTCCTACTCCCGCCGCAGCCTGAGGAAGGAAGCGCTGCATTGTGATACGAAACAAAAAATTAAGTTAATAAATTAAAAAGTAAAGCCCAGCAGAACTGTGCTGTTCATGAATTAGAACTTCCTAGTCCCCCAAAAGCATTTTTCCCCCAGAGGTATATGCCATTTCCTATTGTCCAGTGGGTGACCGATTCCTCTGATTCAAAGCCATCACTTAAAGTAGAGGATTGTTTTGAGGATTAATTTTTAATAATATGCAATCTAGTTAAGTAAAAGCTCTAAGGGTTAATTTTTAAATGTTTAAGATCATACACGTTTCGAGTGACTTCAAACTAAAGCCCGAGCATTAAACTAAGGAGCGACTGTCGAAAGTGCCGCCCGCGGAGCAAGCGGTTTGGTCTACCTTCTCCCCGTCTCCCCGGGGTTCTAGTTGTGGTTCAGAAGGTGATGGAAAGGACGCTGACCACAATGCCGAGGTCGCCGCGGCCGCGGGTCTCCCACCTGCACCTCTGATTCAACTGAGCCGCCACGGTGACGCCGCCTTTCCGCCTCCTCCCTCCATCGCTGCGGCTCTTTGTGGCGCAGCGCCTCGCTGGGCTCAGGGCCTGGCCATGCCCGTGATGCCGGATGCAGCAGCCGCCCTGCCCTGCCCGTCTGCGGCCACGGAGGAAAAGCGAGCGGTCTTGCAGCGTTTGGACTTCAATTCATTAAAACGATGCATGATTTAGTTCTCAGGTGGCTTCCAACCAGAACGTTCAGATGAGTGAAATCTGGAAATAAATCAACTTCAATTTCCCCCTTTTCTTCGGTTTTTAACTGTTGGCCTGCCTTACTAAATATAACTGATTTTTTTCCCCAGCACCTGAAATTTTTTTCTTGCTAATTAAAACAATAGGAAAACAGTTTTGGAAATAAGATTCCATAGGAACACAAACTATAAAAGACATTTTCAGTTCTCATACATGTACTCAAGTAACTATTGACCAGTGATCCACATCATAGAATGAAAAAAATGTGCCCAGACTGTAAAGATGCTTTGCGGACGTGTTGTTCTGAAGTTCTTTTTTGGTCGGCAAATGCAGTGTTAAATAACTGGCTGCAGATCTTTCTCTATCCAAAGGGCAAACCAGCCTACATCCTCAGCCCACATTTACCACTTGCTGGTATTGTCTCCTGTTAGGCTTTTTGTTTTTTGTTATAATGTGTGTGTGTGTGTGTGTGTGTGTGTGTGTGTGTGTGTGTGTGTACGCGCATACACGTGAGCTCTAGTGTATACATACATGTATGTTTGAGACATTCTCTACTTCAAGCTAACCTTGTATTCTCTAGTAGCTGACATTGACCTTGAACTTCTGGTCCTTCTGCCTTTACTAATCAAGTGCTAAGATCAGAGGCCTGTGCTACCCTGGTTGATGCAAGACTAGGCACGGAAGCCAGGGCCTTGGGCATGCCAGGCTAGCAGTTTGTCCCTGGAGCCACATCCCCAGACTTTTGCTAATACAGTGTTATTGGAAAACAACGAAGGGGCAGGCAGGCTTTTTGTACAGAACCTTTGTAAGCAGTGGTTTTCGGCAAAGCCGGCCTATTCTGTCAGAATCCACTTCAGAGGGACTGACTTCCCAGGAATCAAAGAAGCAGGTCATGATACCTCTGTCAGGGAAAATTTCTGTGTCTTGACCCCAGTCTGGAACACCAATTAGTAACTGGGACATGAATCCAACATATTTAGGGAAACTAAACCTTTTACCCCAATAATACCAATTAAACAAGACAAATAGTGGGGGAAATTACCCCATCTTCACTTCCCACCTGCCAAGTAGAGTGTTGGCTGGAATATTTCCACCCAGCTTCTGTAGTAAGAGCTGCGGGCCTCTTCCCACAGCCCGGCTCCTGGCCGCCTGACTAGCTTATGCCCCAAAATAACAACACACAAATTGTATTCATTTAAACACTGCCTGGCCCATTAGCTCTAGCTTCTTACTGGCTAGTTCTTACATCTTGATTACCCATTTCTATTAATGTGTGTAGCACCCCAAGGTGCGCTTACCGGGAAGATTCTAGCCTACGTCCATCCTGGGTCGGAGCTTCATCGCGTCTGCCCGGGGAAGGAGAGCATGGCATCTGAGCTCACTTCTCTTCCTCCTAGCATTCTGTTCTGTTTACTCCACCCACCTAAAGGCTGGCCTATCAAATGGGCCAAGGCAGTTTCTTTATTAGCCAATGACCTTCCTCCATCAAGCTTCCCTGAAGTTGTAACCAGTACCCTCAGATAAACCATACATAATTATAACTCACACCTTCCTCAGGACTAGCAACAGGTATCAGGTCCCACCCTGGAGAATGCCTCTCCACATATCAGCAGAAGAGGGCTGACTTTGGGAAAGGAGGAAAGAAATTGAAGTTGCCTTTATACAGAAGATTTAGGGTTGTTTGTTTGTTTTCCTTTCTGGAGCCCACTGGGTGGAAATGAGAGGTGGAAATCCAAGCAAACACAGAATCTGTATAGAGTATAAAAGAAGGTGTTAACTCCTCATGGCTGCTACATGACAGCCTCTTGTTTTCAGTGTTTTAATGTTGTCTTTGGGATAGTTTTGTGGTTTTATTTTGGGAGGGTAGTTGTTGGTTTGTGTGTGTGTTTAGTTGTTATTTGTTTTGGGGTTGGTTGGTTGGTTTTGTTGTCATTTTGTTTTTGTTTTGGGGTTTTGTTTTGTTTTGTTGAGACAGGTGTTTTCTTTGTAGCCCTGGCTGTCTTGGAACTCCCTCTCTAGACCAGGCTGGCCTTGAACTCTTAGAGATCCTCCTGCCTCAGCCTCTTGAGTGCTGGGATTAATGGCGTTGTTAGGAGAGTTTCCCATTGGTGAGAGGAGAATTCCTGAATACTAATGTATATTTTAAGTCTAGAAATACCTGAAACTGGAACCAAAATGACCCTGGCTACAAAGACTTTATGATATACAGGCTTAGATGAAAATGAGGGCCTAGATTTAACTAAACGAGTTTAGTTCGCCATGTAAAAAGACATGGCAAATGCCACTGAGGTTTCTTGATTGTGTGTGAGGGAAGGAGATGCATAGGAGGGGTAGTCAGAGGTGCAGTTTGGAGAGTGAATACAGGTAACTCTGAGGGGAAGTCTTCCTCTTCCTCAAAGACAGGGGCCTTGGTAAGACTGGGCCATTGGCCAAGGCAACCACACTTTGACTCCTTGGAGACATCAAGGCCTCTGGATCAGGGTCTCAGCTCAACACATCCTCCTGTCCCCAATGGTGCCCCTGAACTGTGCCCTCCCAATATTGCCTCCTAACAGTGCCCCCTTAGGTAAAAAAGCTGATGCCAGCCTTCTCCTCCCCCAAATGTGTAGCACACCCTTTTCCTTGTTCCTCATCTTTGTGGTTCTCCATCCTGGTGTGTGGGGAAAGGGAAGAGCTGACGTGAGGAGCAAGAGTGTTTTACAGCTAGTCTCTGTTCCAAGTACCACAGCATCAGAATGCTAGGGGTCTGTCCGAGATGTGAGAGTTCTGGGGACCTAGGCAGTTTTATTAATATCTGTCCTTGAGCCTACTAGTTATACACATCTTTAATCCCATCACTCAGGAGGCATAGGCAAGAGGATCTCTGTGAGTTAGAGACCAGCTTGGTCTACAAAGGGAGTTCAAGGACAGCCAGGGCTACACAGGGGAATTCTGTGTTAAACCCTGCCCCCTCCAAAAAACTGTTTTTGATACTTTTCTATTGCTGTGAAGAGGCACTATGACCAAAACAACTTACAGAAGAAAGAATTTACCTGGGCTTACCATTTCTTCTGGTCATCAAGGTGGGGAGCATGGCAGCAAGCAGGCAGGCTGGCAGGACTCTGGAGCAGTAGCTGAGAACTTTTGTCTTGATCCCAACACAAGGCAGAGAGAGAAATCACTGAATGACCTAGGTTTTTGAAACCTCCAAGCCCAATGACAGTGATGTATCTCCTCCAACAAGGCCACACTTGCTAATCCTTCCCAAACAGTTCCAACAATGGGAGCCCAGCATTTAAATATATAAGCCCATGGGAGCCATTCATATTCAAACTACCATAATACCCTACTGAGATGCCAACAAAATTATACAATCATTATCAGTTTAAAGAATATTTATAAAAATATTTAGTTTTACATTTTTGCTTTATAGCTATGCCCATTTTTAAAGTTTTGTTATATTGTAAGACATTGGTGCTGTTTTAAAAAAAACAATTTTACACTGCTAGGAATGGAACCCAGGAATTTTCACATATGTAAATCCTCTATAGCTGAGCTACAAGCCAGCCCTGATTTTAAGTGTTAGCATTTGAATTATTAGTGTTTGTTCTTTAAATATTATAGTTATTATTATTATTAAATATATATCATCCTTGGGTATAAACTCTGAATTCTAAGTCTTAAGAAGATAATTTGGAATGTTGCTGAGCTAGCTGATATGCCCCAAACCACGCATTTATCATGTGGAAGAACTCAAACAGGATTACTATATGACATCCTAACCTGTACCATCTAGGCTTTGCCTCCCACAATTCCAGGGAAAATTTTAAAAAGCTGTCAATTAATTAAATGTTTAAAAGATTGAAGGATGTTAATGGTAAGAGGCATATAATGAGTTTGAGAAAATTCCTGAAAAAATAGAAATAAAATAGAACCACACTAAGGGATTAAATGAAATAAAAGTGACAACTCCAAACTTCAGAGGTGACAGGAATCATTTCCAAAGGACACAGAGGAAAATCCCAAGTACAGAGGCAATGTCTTCAAAAGTTTTCAAGAAGGAGCCATTATCAGCTAAATTAAAGTGCTAGGCCATCCAACTGCATCCTCCTTACCCTCCTTCCCATCATTCCCTGGAGTTGACATTTCCATATGAAGTCCATAAACACAGCACCAACAAGGTATTTATAGCCAGGAAACAAACATTAGCATTACAAATTCCAATACCAAAGAAATCCCCAAACCCAAGAAATGAGGAATGTAGGCAGTGTCTATACAACTAGGACATCCTATCTTTCAGAAGACTGGATAGATATGGTCCAAAATTAGTAAACCAAGAACTGGACAGAAACATTATTATAGTTTATGAGTATCCACCAAGTTGGGTGGTGGTGGCACACGCCTTTAATCCCATAAACTCAGGACGCAGAGGCAGGTGGAGCTCTGTGAGTTCAATGCCAGCCTGGTCTACAAAGCAAGTTTCAGAATATCTGGGGCTACACAGAGATACCCTGTATCAAACAAACAAACAAAAAGAGTAGCCACCAACACAAACAAGGATGCTTTAAGACCCTTCAGTCAGGCAGTAGTGGTGCACTTCTACCCTGGCACTCGGGAGGCAGAGACAGGCAGATATGCAATTTCGAGGCTAGCCTGGTCTACAGAGCAAATTCCAGGACAGCCAGAGCTACACAGAGAAACTCTGTCTTGAAAAACCAAAATTAAAAACGGTGTGTGTGTGTGTGTGTGTGTGTGTGTGTGTGTGTTTGTGTGTGTGTATTCAGTAGGCATAGTTGTAGTAGGAGCTGCGGGTTGCATTCCGCCACCCAGCTCCCGTCACCGGCTAGCTTTACCCGAAATAACAACACACAAATTGTATTCTTTTAAACACTGCTTGGCCCATTATATCTAACCTCTTCTCGTCTAACTCTCGCACCTGGACTAGCCCATTTCTAATAATGTGTGTAACACCCCAAGGTGCACTTACCAGGAAGATTCTAGCCTACGTCCATCCTGGGTCGGAGCTTCATGCGTCTGCTCTGGAGAGAGCTGCATGGCGTCTGAGCTCACTTCCTCTTCCTCCCAGCATTCTGTTCTGTCTACTCTACCCACCTATGTTCTAACCTATAAAATGGGGCAAGGTAGTTTCTTTATTAGCCAATGACCTTCCTCCATCATTTCCCCTTTTTCTGTTTAAACAAAAAGAGGAAGGCTTTAACTTTAACATAGAAAAATTACATATAACAAACAGTTATCAAGTAAGAATTACAGTTATAATATTTATATTTATTTTATCTTTTACCATAACAAAGAAAAACTATAACTAACCATTCTTCAACTCCATCAAAGACTCCAAAAGGATATAATATTACCTAAGTAAACAAGCGGAGCAGGAAGTAAGAGAGAGAGGAGAGGGAAGTGGCCGCTTTTTTAAAGGGAGAGAGGCCACGCCCCAATGGGCTGGTATCTCAGCGGCTATTGGCTGAAGGAGCAGGAGGAGCTCCCGCAACACATAGTGATGGTAGGAGGTGGGAAGTGGAAATGGACGTGTCATACAGACATGTGTGTATGTTTTGAAACATTTTCTGTTTTCATATGACTTTTACAAAAACAAATGGACTTTTAAATGACGAGTGAAAAAGAAATGTAAGGAAATGCACTCACATGTCGATAGTATTTTTAAAATTAGGATTATGGAAGAGGAAGCGCTTTGATTGTTTTCTAAAAGTCTATGTTTTCTGAGACCCTTATCTCCATGTTGTATGTTAATGCCACAAGTGTGAGCTTGCTGTCAAGTATCACACATATAAATGAAGGATTTAAAACAATATTTAGTTTCCTAAAGGGAAGAGAATAGAAACAGATAAAAGAAAAGGCTGGACACATTGTGCCTGCTGCTAACAAAATTACCAAAGAGATATGAACTCAGGAGACCAGAAAGGGGCATCGGATCCTCTGAAACTGGGGCTGGATGGTTCTGAACTCCCATGTGGGTGCTGGGAACTGGACCTAGGTTCTCTGGAAGAGCAGTCAGTGCTCTTAACCACTGAACTGCCTCTCAAGCCTCCACCTTGTCTTTTGTAATGGGGTCTCCCCTGAACCTGGAAACTCACTGATTTGTCAAGAGTGGCTGGCAGCATAGCTCAGAGGCATTTCTGTCTGTGTCTCTCAGCATTAGCCTAACAGGTACACATCACCTTGTTTGGCTTTTTCCATAGGCCATGGGCATCTGAACTCCATTCTCCAGCAAGCACTTCACTAACTGACCTGTCTCCCCAGTCCCAGAAGTGCTGGTTTTTGAAGAGCATTTTTTTTTTATTAGATCTTTAAAGGATCTTTTTAGTTCCTCTCCTGGGCTTTTTTCAATGCAGGCTATAAAAAACATTTTAAAGAATATTCAAGGCCTCATCATTAATGTAAAGAATGGAACAAGAAAATGTACTGGGACGTTCAGGGAGCCAAGCAGGTGTGTGCACTTCCCATATAAAAGCCAGCTGGAAGCAGAGTGTGCAAGTTCAGGCTTGTAATCCTAGCTCTGAGGGCCAGAGACAGGAGGATGGGCATGGTTATGTAGTAAGATGCTGTGCAGTAAAAGAAAGTCCATAAATAAGAGAGAACAAAAGTCTCCTGAGGTCTTTTCAACTGAAGTTTTATCTCTCAAAATAGAATCTGCAAAGGAGCAATGTCCATCTAACAGCAGATGATCATGCCCCAATCCAGACCTCCTAGAAAATTAGGATCATCATTTCTGTCAATTCATACACTCAGAGAACTTTGAAAAGCACTGATTTAAGAGAATCTAAACTAGCCGGGCAGTGGTGGTGCAGGCCTTTAGTCCTAGAACTCTGGAGGCAGAGGCAGGAAGATCTCTGTGAGTGTAAGGCCAGCCTGGTCTACAGAGCAAGTTCTAGGACAAGCTCCAAAGCCACACAGAAAAACCCTGTCTCGAAAAACCATGAAAGAGAGTGAGAAAGTGGGGGAGGGGAGGGGAGTCTAAACTTGCATTGGGAAAATTCTCAACAATTAAAATAGGCTCACTGGGGCCAGCAAGACAGCTCAGCTAAGAAAGAGTGTGGAACACAAGCCTACAACCTGAGTCCTAACCCTGGAAGCACAGAAAGCTGAAAGGAGACAATGACTCCACAAAGTTGTCCTCCGACCGTCTCTCCAGCCCTGGAGTCTTTTCATTATGAGAAATCTGAGGCATAGGAAAACATGACTTTTTTTATTTATTTTTATTTTTATTTATTTATTTATTTATTTATTTATTTATTTATTTATTTTTTGGTTTTTCGAGACAGGGTTTCTCTGTGGTTTTGGAGCCTGTCCTGGAACTAGCTCTTGTAGACCAGGCTGGTCTCGAACTCACAGAGATCCGCCTGCCTCTGCCTCCCGAGTGCTGGGATTACAGGCGTGCGCCACCACCGCCCGGCATGAAAACATGACTTTTAAGTCACAAAATTTGTGTTTAAGGACATAATATATTAAAAAATATTAACAGACCTTTCTGATTTTTCTCTTGACAAATACCACTGACAATCGTTTGAGGGTTCTTGTTTCAGAAGTAGTCTTTAAAATTCAATAGAAGCTTTATTGAGAAGTCTGCAAGATGAAATAAAGAATGCCGATTTAAAATTTGTAATTCAAATGTATGTTTCTCCAAATCCTAAAGTTCTGTCAATTGGAATATAAGTTAAAGATATAAGATTCAATAGCTTTTTACACTTCAGAGTAGTGTAGTTAAGAGATTTGAAGTTATACGTCAGAAGGATCTGGCTGTCACTCAGTGGCTGCAAATTGCTACCAGCTATTTAAAGTCCCCTCAATCACCTTTTTGTGTGCGAGCCTCACCTTTAACAGATGAGCCATCTCTCCAGCCACATCCCTTGTCTAGAATGGAAAACATAGCATCCACTTCGTTGGCTATTTTGAACATTAAATTAGGTAATTTCTCAGTACACTCATTTTTTCATGCACTTGACCGTAGCTAAAGAATGTGAGCCAGAGGCTATCGTAAGGTAAACATTGCTTTACAGAAACTTAGCAGCATCTGTGTAGACGGCACAATAAAAAAAGACATCTTTGTACAGTAGCTACATCCTGTGACCTACATAAGCAAAACCCTGAAAATATTTCATTTTCTTAGATAGGAAAATTGGATCAAGAGGTCAGATAACCTCAAACTGATTTATAAGCTAATTTATACTGCAAAAACCATTGCTTTAAATAGTTCCAAAAATATCATGAAACAAAATTTAATCACATAGCTATACATTGTACTTTTATTTCCTTTTCTAAATAATTTTGTGAAAATTTTATGTTTGAATATTATATTCTTTTAAACAAAAAAAGAAGAAGCTAGGCAGGGGTGGCACATGCCTTTAAATTCCAGCACTTGGGAGGCAGTGGCAGGCGGATCTCTGAGTGTGGGGCCAGTCCTGTCTACAGAGTTCCAGGACAGCAAGACTATACAGAAAAACCCTGCTGTTGGTGGAGAGACGGTCCCTTTGTTTGTCCCGGCCACCCAGCTAGCTTACACCCAAAATAACCACACAGAAACTGTATTAAATAAAACACTGCTTGGCCATTAGCTCTAGCCTTATATTGGCTAACCCTCACATCTTGATTTAACCCATTTTTATTAATCTGAGTTTACCATGAGGTTGTGGCTTACTAGGAAAGATTTAGCATATCTGACCTGGCATCTCTATGGTAGCTCTCTGACTCTGCTTTCTTCCTCCCAACATTCACTTCTGTCTTCTCCACCTACCTTAGTTCTGACCAATCAAAAGGCTAAGACAGTTTCTTTATTCAACCAACGAAAGAAACACATAGACAGAATGACCTCCTACACCACCCTGCCTCAAATAACTAACTAACTAAACAAACAAATACCTTTGAGGACAAAAATTATAAAAATGGAATGACTGCAATGCAGGACACATTGGTTTTAGGGCTTTTTGATAAACTAGAAACAAAAGAATTTATGCTATTTCTGTGACAAAAGAATATGAGAATGATTATTCCTTTAAATTTGTACCAACATTAAGTATTTTCACTCCTGAATTATGAAATGGTGTAACAAAAGAGGAACTTGTTTGCATCTCGTACTGATAAGCTTTTAAAGTCATCTAATGATGTTAGACTTTGTTTTTGAGGCAGGGTTTTTCTGTGGCTTTGGAGCCTGTCCTGGGACTTACTCTTGTAGACCACTCACAGAGATCCACCTGCTTCTGCTTCCCAAGTGCTCAGATTAAAGGCATGTGCCACCACCACCCTGATGTAGACTCTTATTAATATGTGTTAATGTCTGTGAAAGTAATTCTCTTTCAATTTTATTAAGGCATTTTATGGCACTACAATATCAAAATCAACTTATGTTTCAAGTTAATATTTAATAGTTTATATTAAATATGTAATAGTATTTAATAGTAGGTCTGTTTTCCTCAGTTTGATGTTTGTCTTTTGAATATGACTGTAGCTTTGGAATAAGAGAAACTAATTATTTTTGGTCCTGGGAATTGAAGTCAAGCTTCATGCATGTTAGGCAAGTCTACCATTTCTAGGAAAGAAATTATAATTTTTGAGGATCAAATTTATCAAGTCTTTTGTTGTGCATGAACCATTTTACTGATTCAATTTTAGAATATTTTTATCTTGCCAAACATTTTTATTACTTTAATTTCATTTTTTTATGTTTGGAATTTTTCTACTTAGTTTTTAGGTTCATATAACATGCAACTTGATGAAAGGATGGGAGGTGTCGGATGTGAGCACCGACTGCTTTGGACACAGGAGACACTTTCTGGAATCATGGGGTGAGTAATCTCTACCATGTACTTTTCAAAGTAATGTTTTTAAATTTCTCCAAACTATATTTTAATGTTTGGTGTGTTATATCTTTCCTCATAATTACTTTTCATTTTAAAAACCTATTTTTTTTCTGTTTATTCACCTAGTTTGGGGAAAACGTTAAAGACATAAATGTATAATGACATAGAAAACTAAATATAACAATGTCTGTAAAAATAAATTTGAACATAAGAGTTTGAACATGTGCAAAAACATTTACTCTCTCTTTGGATAAAAAAAACTATGATTTTTTTTCCATTTTTCTTTTACGGTACATGTCCTGATTCATAAGCATGTTTTATGACTAAAAAAAAGCAACTTGGAAAACGCAGAAAGAAATGTGTACTGGCTTCTACATGATTCTTCTTTTCTGCCCATGTGAAGGCTATCAAGAATAGTGATAGCCGTTTTATAATCCTTCCCTGGCCACCTGCGCAGAATAAGACTCCTAGATGTGGAGTCAATAGCATCACATACCCATCAACAAATCCGGATGGAAACACGTAAAGGTCTGGGGGTTTTAACCAGGCGTTTAAAATGTGTCTGCGACTTCTCTTCGCATAGCATTTCATAGATCGTTTCAAAATTAAGTGATGATGAATGCTGTGACTGGGGAAAGAAACCAAATTCTAATTGTGAATCCCATTTCATTTTATTCACATCAACACCTTTTTCTAATGTCTGCTTTTTAATTCATTGTTAAATCGCTCATTAGAATTATCTAAACTGTACTGAAATATAAAAACTTTTAACGCTTGCAGAACAACAAAAAGCTTCCAGTTGTGGGTAGTCCAAGAACACTGCAGAGTGAAAACGGAAATGTCAGGAGCTATTAAGAAAGAAATGAGGACTGGAGCTCTTCCCCTGGGGAATGCTCCTGGACTGCAGCAACCATTACCAGGCAGTCGCCTTCCAGGGGTAATTATGTTAGAATATTTACATTTGTACTAAATGAGCACAAGCAGAAAGTGCATTGCTATCAGTAATGGGTGAGCTTGCTAGAATACAACCTCGCTTCAGCCAGGAAACATTGCATTCCAAAGAATGCCTTTTTCCCAAAGTAAATTTTAATATTTTATGAGATAATTAGTTCATTTATATGTCTCATTTGGCAGATAGAACTTTTTCCATCATGCCATTCCGAGAGAAAAGTTACACTAATTGCAGGAAGTTTGGAATTCATCATGCTGGAATAGACAAGCTATTATGTATATTACAGTTTGTTATTTTGAACTTCACTGATTTAAGGCCTTGAGATGGTTCAAATCCAACTGGGCTGTTGCTCTCCTTAGAGCTATCATGAAAGGAAATGTTTGCTATGCAAATTAATATCATAAGTGAGACTCTCCTAAGAGACAAAAACAATTTGGACATTTCAACTGTGGGACACAGATGAATTTCTCATGAGGAAGTGATGGGAAGAAGGAGGGGACATGGCCAGGAGGGGAGCAAGGGTGAAACTATGTACTACGTAAGCTTCTGCTGAGAGCACTGCAGTGTGGGCTACAGAAACGGATGGACCGCGACGATCACAGCTAGGGCACAGGCTGTCTGTGCACAGAAGGGCATCCAGTTGCCTAGGGTGCTGCCTGATACGGACAGTGGAAGATCTCGGCCTCAAGCCCAGCTCTGCACGGTTTCATAAATACAACATACACATGTAAATTTCACCATACGTTTGCAAATAGCACATCTTATTTGAGTGTATTCAAACCAGAGTAACATTACTATAATCATATTTTACTTAGAAAAAAAAATACAGATTCTGTACAAGCCAGTTGTAAAACAGGAATAGTGCACCATGAGAATACCCGAAGTGGCCAGCAGGCCAGCGGTGATGCAGTTGTTGTTCGACAATAGATTCTGGTGACAAGGGGAAGAGAATCTATAGAACTTGGCCCTGTGGGTATTTTCAAATTTAGCTGTTATTCAGGAAACTACTCAAGCATATGCACCACAAAATAGCATAAGAAATCTCTACGTTATCACCAAGTGAAAACAATTATGACAATTTTGGTGGCACAGACTTAATTTAAAGTGATACAACGGAGTGTAACTGTTTCTTCTATCACGGTATCACAGACACAAGCCCAATCAACAGAAGAATGAATTACAGGATTAGCAAATTTAAAATCAAGAGGAAAAAATCCTTCACAGTATTCTAAGAGGGGAGAAACCGGCTAAAGTTGATGGGAAACTAACATTCTAGATCTAAATAATAGAGCAAATGGTACATGAACTTGTAAATTAGAACACATCCTATGCTCACTCTACACTCACAAAAATATTAGAAAGGAGAAAAATGGATTAATCAACCTTCATGGATTCAAAATTAAAGGAAAAAAGAAGCAATATAGATCAACTTTCCAAAGAGTAAAAGAGAAACCCATTGGTTGTGTAAATGAGAGAATCAGAAACAAGAGATGATTGATAAAGTTGTGTTGCAGATGCAAAAAGAAGGCAAGCAGAGTGAAACAACTCAGAAATATCTAAGGGTAACTATGTAAATGAGAGAAATGTGAAAAAGAGACAAAAATCGACTCCAGACAGAAAGGCCCGGGAGCAAAGGCATTCCAGCAGCATAAACATGCCCAGAGTCTCTGAGGTCTTGCTCTCGAGTGCCCTTTCCTGAAAGAAGGAAACTGGCCATTCAAGCAGGAATGGGTGGGTGACTGCTGAGCTTCAGCCAGCTCAGCAGAGGATAGAACACAGGTCTGAAACTCTGGGATATGACAGAAAATGAGTAGGTCAGAAAGCAGGCAATTCTAGAAAAGAGGAGGAAGAAGAGGAGAACAGAGAGGAAGACGCGGAGGAAAGGAGGGAGGGATGGGGTTTGTGGATGTGTCACCGAAGACAAGGAAGCTCGGGTCCCCAGCTACTAAATATGACACAATTTGAGCACTAAAATAACTAAGCATAGTAATGAATATAAATCATATTTATAGGAACCCATAAGACTGTATCAATAACACACATATACCAGTCCATAAACACACACACACATTCACCGATCCATAAGCACACACAGATACAAAGAGGGGATAGTTTAATACAGTAAAATGCTAGTGCTGTTGAGAATGGGGAGAGCGTACTGGAGACACAGTTATTATTTTGAAGTCATGATTCAGGACTAAAACAGGCAAACAATCAATGTATTCCAACTGTGTGGAGCAAGGTATTTGCATGGTTTAAAGTGTCTCCACGTGGATTCCTTCATAGCTGCCAAAATAAAAACTACTATGTAGCAGGAGGAGGGTGGGCAGGGAGACAGCGCCTTGAACAGATAATAAAAATTAATACCGCTGACACCAACAGCATGGGAACAAAGGATCGAGTGGGGAGGGGGGGTTGGATATGTGGTTGGGGGAGGAAATGTGGGGAGAGAATTGAGTGGAATTTGAAGGATGGTATGAAAATTTAGTACAGGGGAAACTTCCTAAAATAGATGAAGGTGATCTAAATGAAGTCTCCAAACAATGAGGAGTTCTAACTGGCAATCTCTTGTCATCAAACATAGCTTCCAATACTGGGACTGGGTGACATCCAGTTGAATTGTTGGCCAAAGGGGTCTCATGAAACTCCCCAAACAACCCAGGCTTTTTTTTTTTAAGACAATAGGTTGCCCTCCACAAACTGACAGCAAGATTTCTTGGCTGAACAACACCTGCACATTGCACATGGAGAGGTGCAGCTGGTGCCTACATGGAGCCTTCACCCTCGTGTTCTAGTGTCTTTGGCACAGGAAAGAGAGGTGCTTTGCAGAAGACCAAAGGAGCAATATAAACATTAACCAAGGCATAGAGATTCTGATTGCAGGGTATGGTAGCACATATCTGCAAGGCAGAAGGATTGCAATTTTGAAGCTAGCCTGGCTTGTATATCAAGATCCCATCTCAGAAAAAAAAAAAGGAGAAACAAAAGAGTCTGACTGATGAGCCTATGAGATTTAGACTAGAATATTTTAAGTTTCAGTTCAGATGTATAATTAGTAGTTTTTAATTGCAAGGAAGAGAAAATACAACCTAAAATGGTCTAAAATAGCATTATCCAACACTAACTGAATAGAAATTACATGTGTGATTAAAACTTTGTCCTAGCTGTTGTTGGGGTGAGGAAGGCAGTAAATGAGATTGAATTTTAATCATAAATTTTATTTATCCAACTACATTTTCCAATGTCAACATATAGATGGGCAGCATATGGTGGGGAAAGGCAAGAAGAAGAATCTCTTCTGGGCATCTGGTAGAGTTGGAGAAGTGGAGAGCAATGACCATCATTTGAATATTAGGTGTGTGCATGATGTACATATATGTGTGCTTTCTGTATGTGTGAATGTGAGCATGTGTGTGCCAAGGTGTGTGTGTGTGTGTGTGTGTGTGTGTGTGTGTGTGTGTGTGTGTGTGTGTGTAGGATGACAACCTTAGGTCTTGGAACTTCCCTTCCTGGCTCTTTAAGACAGAATTTCTTTTCTCCTCTCTTCTCCCCTTCTCTTCCATTCCCTCCCCTCTCCTCCTGTCCTCTCTTCTCTTCTCAATACCTCACAATATATGCAAGGCTGGCTGGCCCACAAGTTTTCAGGAATCCTCTAGTCTCTGCCTTCCATCTCCCTGCACAATTGTTGAGATACAGATGCTCACACTACATGTCTGACTTTTACACATTTCTAGGGATTTGAACTCAGGTCCTTACACTTACATGGCTAATGGGCTTGCCCTGATCTGTCTTCCCAGATCCTCGTGTATGTGTGTGTGTGTTGTTGTTTGAATGTTTTTTGTATCCTTGGCAGTTCATATGTTAGAAGTTTGGTCCTTAGTCCTATACTGAGAAAGGTGGTAGACTCTTTCTCATGTGAATTTATACATCAGTGGGACTCGGTCTTTTTAATTATTAAAACAACTCTTTCAGGGCTTCCTGAGCTTCCATAGGAGTTATTAGAAAAGCATTCTCAACTCTTGATGTGCTTTATAACTCTTTTCTTTCAGGTGCCAGTCTCTTCCCCTCCCACATGTTCCCAGCCTTGGGGTCTTGTCTATAATGAGTTCCTTATTGAGTTTCTCCCTAGAATAGAAATAATGGGCCATCCCTTGAACCTCCAGAAATGTGAGCTACATGGATTGCTTTGTCTTATAAAGTTATCCTGCCTCAGATGTTTCATTACATTATGTAAAATGAAATAATATATTATCACAAGTTTTTAAATTATAAAACAGCGTATGAGCATATTAATCAATTAAAAAGCGGTACTACTAATTAAAAAAAAATCCAGACAACTTGGAACTGCTTTGAACTGTTGTTATTCTCCACTCCGCATTCTTGAAAGCAAGCATGCATACAAATAAACCACCATAATGACTTTACGGCATTTGACTTGATCGAAGAAAATAGTTTTGGATTTGTTTCAGTGTCATTCCAAAGATGACCAAGCTGGCTTCTCTCTTGCATTCTGACATTAAATTGTCCTTCACACACAAGATCTGTAGACGGAATGGGCCTGTGTGTTAGTGTATTCAGTTTCCAAACCCTTCTTTATTCATTCAAAACACTTGTCCTCCTGACATAAATTGAACTAGTATGATTCTGCCTGTGTATGGAATTTAAGCTAAAAAAAATAGAGATGGTTTGGTTGATAGTAGTGAAGGTTTGAGCAGGTGCCAGCATCAGCTAGTGACCTACATAAAGACATGAAAATGGAAGGCACAAGGAAAGAGCTTGAGAGGATTGCAGAAAAGGAGCTGAGATTGAAGGGAAGCTGGCAAACAATGTTCTTGTGTCTATTAGGCCTGGTTATTTCCTGCAATTATTTCTGTGGTTTTATTTCTTATTTGTACAATACTTCTTTTTATTAGAGTTATTAAGCTTCTTAATGTATGTTTCTATAAGTTATCACAGGCTCAGAGCAAGACAATTGTGTGGTTTGTTTTGTTAGAAATACTCTCAAAATCAGGACCAAACCATTTTATTTGTATATACTAATAATGATGTTTTCTGTTGTATATGGCACATTAATATGTATTTTCTAAAATTACTAGTATCTGCTATGTTACAATTTTACTTGTTAATTTATGTGTATAGAAAACTGTCTTAGTCAGGGTTTCTACTGCTGTGAAAAAAACACCATGACCAATAGTAACTTGGGGAGGAAAGGATTTAGTTCATTTTACACCTTGTAGTCCAGTATCCAGGGAAGTCAAGGTAGGAACTAAAGACAGGAACTTAGAGACAGAAACTGAATCAAAGGTACAGACGAACACTGCTTATTGGCTTGTTCCTCATGCTTGCTCAGCCTGCTTTCTTATACAGCCCAGGATCACCTGCCCAAGGGTGGCACCACTCACAATGGGATGGGTATTCAAACGTCAATTATTAACCAAGAAAATATTCCATAGACTTGCCTACAGATAGTCTTATGGAGGCATCTTATCAGTTAAGATTCCCTCTTCACAGGTATGTCTGGGTTTGTGTCAAGTTGATAAAAACCAATCAACACAACAAAAGCATCCATATATCTTATTTATTTATATATACAACATAAGGATATATATATATATATGTATATGTAATTTGTGTGTATGCATCTGTACGCACCTGTCACCAAGGTCCTGGTCTCTGTTTTCATACTGTCGGGGTTCAGACCCTAGATCTGTCACTTACTAAGTGTAGCACTTTGGGAAATTATTAGGTTCTCTAAACTTCCTTTATTCGTGAAATGGCAGCAATGATAATTCCTGCCTTGTCAGGTTATTACATAATAAAATACCTCAAAATTGTAAACATAGCATAAAAATATTACTGTCTAAGATTAATTTCACTTCAGGTTCCTTTAAATAATTTTCCAGTTATTAGACAAATTAGCACCTATTTGACCCACTAGTTCACACATCTAGAGAATTCTCCAGATACTTAGGCCTAAGATGATAAAGCAGTGAGAGGCCTGGAAATGTGCCAGAATGACAGCCAGCCACGGTGGCTTCAATGTGATGCCCTCCACAGTCTCAGGCATCTGAATCTTTGATCCCCACCTGTGATGCTGTCTGAGTAGAATTAGCAGGCGTGAGGGAGGCGTGTCACTGGGAGTAAGCTTTGAATTTTCAAAATCATATACCATTCCTAGTTCATTCTCTGCTTTCTGCTTGTGGCTAGAGGTGTGAGTTCTCAGCTCTTCCTGCTTCTCTGCTGCGTTTGACTTTCCACCCTCTGGAATTGTAGGTCCAAAGAAACTCTTTCTTCTCTAAACTGCCTTGGAATTTGATCACAGCAAGAGAGAAGTAAGTCATCTGCCAGCTCAATGTTGATTTTCTAGTATAGGCTAAGAGATCATCGTTATTAAACCTTATCTCCTTTCCGGTAGGCACACACACACCCTGACCCATACACCCACTCATTCACTCACACCTCGGAGCTCAGGAAGAAAGATCAGTACAGGCCTTTGTATGCAGTCTAGACTTTCCCCAGCATAATGAGAAAAGGTCTGCTTCGCCCAGACACCTTCTCGTTTACTTCAGAAGGGAAATAAACTCTACTTCCTGGCTGTTATGGGATGAGTGGCCTCTGCCCCATGCTGCAGCTGCACCCGTCATGCTCTTCTGCCTCACCATGGCCTCCTAGAAACAATACTCAAGAGCTATGCATGGGAACATCTGAAACCAGGAACCAAAACAAATAATTCCTCCCTAAGAAAAGGAAAATAATGGCAGAAGGATCTTAAGTGATGTTGTCATAGGATAACCAGCCATAAAGATTAGTTTTGCAAAGAGAATAGTCCTTTCGTACTAGTAATGAGAGTGCTGTTCTCTGAAATGCTTCCTGGGAAAAGCATCAGCCATCAAAGCTGTCAAATCACAGTCACACTTTTCCCTGAATGAGGATGGCCCAGTTCTTCCTGCACCCAAACACGTTCTATTTAACATGGTTGCCCTTTATGGACATCAGAAGTTTCAATTTCCCTTTCATTAGCCGATGTGCCAGTAGATTATGTCAAACAATGGCTATGTGATGGTCCACAAAGATAATTCAACTTATTCTGAGTACTTCAAGAGAGAGAGAATGACTGGTTGCTTACAGTAGCTAATCTTTCATTTCCAACTTAGAATGCTCCTTACAAGTGCTTACTCCAGGCTTGGCCAGAAATGGGATATCTATGTCCTACACCCTCCCCAACAGCTCAGGGTTAATTGTAAGGAGGGGACAGAAAGATGGCAAGAACTGCTGGTCTGGAGTGAAACAGTGTCTTCTGGGCACAAGATTGCTGTGCTGACAAATTCATAGTAATTGTGGCTGCTTCCACCGACCTGTACAAGATCAAACACGACAACAATCAGCTTGGAGGGGAGAGGGAAGGGCTCACTAACTCCCTCCCCTAGCTGAGGAGCCATCGACAATTGACAGATTCTATGGGAGACAGAGAGTCAGTTTTCTTTAAGGGTATGACCCCTGGTAGGTCAAACACACTCCAGTTGATGTTTCTCCACATATGAGTGTATGGACAGCACAAATTCTATCCGTGACTACTAAGAAAAAAAGAGGATATAAATTTGGAGAGTATGAGGGCTCTGGGAAAAGGTGGGGGAGGAATGGAGGTGAATATGGCCAAAATAGAGAGTTTGCGTGTTTGAAATTATTAAAGAATTAATAAGAATATACTATAGCATCCTCTGTATTTTTAAAAATATATTTAATTTAAACTTTCACTTAAATAACTCTATGTATCTAATGGATAGCAATCCAGTGAGAACTTTAATTATTCCTCTTATTTTTACGTAAGTGGAGATTCAGGAAAGTTATCTATAGTTTCTTAAGAGGCAAGATAAAGTATAAAATTCAGACCTTGTAAGTACTTAAAGACAATACTGTTTTCACGGTGTCATGTGGTATTACTGTGTGTATACTTATAAGGAAAATAAACTATATATAGTATAGTATAATATAGTATATAATGTATAGTATATTATATGCTTCTGAGAGCAACATTTTTTCTAGTTCACAGACACTTTCCAGTGGCTCAAAAGGCAATGGTACATATTAGGTGCTTATGAAATAATGTTGAAAAAAAGAATGCATGGGAAAGGGGTGCAAGGTGTCAAACCCATCAGCTAGTGAGTAGTTAAACCTAGCTGTAACCTGGAAGACATCGGAACAAACACTTATAGGTATGCACATACATATATTATTTTTTAAGTAAGCTTATAAAATAACATGTTTCCCAATGGCTTTTCCAATTTTTTAATCCATTTTTATGCTATTGTCCTTCTTACATTTAAATAATTATGTTTTTGAGCTTCCTCATTACTGAGAAGCTTTGTTTGCTTGTCCATTTTCTTCCTTTTTATTTTTTTTGCTTTTTCTCTCATCCTCCATAAAATTCTTCCTCATTCATTTCCCTTTCATTTTAAAAGTTAATTAAAAGCTTAAAATTTATTTAATCTTTCATCTCCTTTGTTTTCCCCCTTTCTCTTCCTCCTTCCTTTATCTAATTTCTTTGCTAGTTCCCATTTATCTGAAATAATTTTAATTTTATAGCACACTTCACACTAGCTTTGTCATTTTCTGGTTATTCTCATTGATGATGGGTTGGTGGCTTTGAACTGACTGTAAGTCCCTGTCTTGTATAGTATACAGCTGCCGTTGTAACAGTTCATTTTTGCTTCACCAAGTGGTAAGGGTTTAACCATGATCAACACCCTTAATGAGGTAGCTCATCAAGTAAACTTAGATGAGAAAGTCAAACCAACAGACAAGCAGGTTGAATTATAGAAATATCAGAGATGTGAAAAGAAGGTCATGATTCTTCAAAAAAAAATGTGTAGTCTCCTAGAATTACTGGCCAATTAATAGGATTGTGAACTGAACAGACAGTTCTCAAAAGAAGACACATAAATAGTCAATAAAACTGTTAGGCGGTAGTGGCACACACCTTTAATCCCAGCACTCGAGATGCAGAGGCAGGAGGATCTCTGTGAGTTTGAGGCCAGCCTGGTCTACAAGAGCTAGTTCCAGGACAGGCCCAGAAGCTACAGAGAAACTATGTCTCAAAAAACAAAACAAAAACAAGCAATCAAAGAACTGTAAAGTGTTTAATATCCTGAGCCACCAGGAAAAAAATGAAAATTAAGACTACATTGAGATTCCATATAACACAAGTCATCAAGGAAACGTTTTATTTCTGTCATCTCTCTCTGCCATCACCATGATGTGTAAGAATGCCCTGGCCAAACTCTCTAGAGCGTCAACAATGCAGAGAAGTAAAGCAAATGTCAGGCCCTCGTCAGCCCGTGCTCCAAAGTCATTATCCATTTCCTACCTGTGATGATGCCACCTGGTTACACTGCGGAACTGGCGACCACTGATGATCACCTAGCTGGGGAAGATCATGGTGAATCTCACAGGTAGGTTTAACAATGGTAGAAAGATCAGCCCTAAAATCACTGTCCAGCTCAAAGACCTAGGAAAATGGACGAATAGGCTACAACAAACCAGTCAGTTTGGCTTCATTTTATGACAGCTTCAGCAGGCATTATGGGTCATGAAGAAGCAAGAGAAAAACATGTAGGAGGGAAAATCCCAGGTTCTTTATCTAGAAATGTAAGAATGTATGTGTAAATACATATGTGTATGGGGGTGGAAACAAATAGTAACCAAGGATGAAGAGGAGGTGGGGCAAGGTGAAAGGTTAGCCCCTGCCGATGGGAGTGCAAACTGAGGCATATCCTGGAATTCAGGGTACAATGTTCTCAAAAACTAACAGCAGTTCTGCCATAGGACCCAGCTCTTCTGATTGCCTTAGACCACTGGGAAAAGACAACCAGATTCAATACATACTGTAAGAAGCCAAATTTATTAAAAACTGCTAGCAGGGTTGCAGTCTCTAAGCCAAACAGAGACATGCCCGCACAAAGCAGGCGGAGGAAAGGCTTTTAAAGGTGAAACCCACAACTACTCCACTTCTGTGGAATTTACAACTAGGTGAGGAACTGCCTCACTTCCCCTGCACACAGTGAAAAGTGAGTTTACAGAAGCCAGAGCCAGGAGCTAATCATTTCACAAAGGTTACACAGTCCTGGAGAGGAAGGGAGGGAGAAGGGGTTTTCAGGACTTTCAGTCAGAGGTCAACAACTACTAAAGTGGGTGCCTGGTACAAACTGGAGTTTCCTTACCCATCATACCAGCTATACCACTTTTGGGCATATACCCTGGGGACTCTTCCCTACTCACAGGGGTGTGCGCACATCTTCCTCCTTCAAAGGACATAGCATCAGCCTGGATATTCATCGACTAATGAATGAATAATGAAAATATGGTCCATATACAGAAAAAAAAATGGATGGAACTGGAAACTATCATATTGAGTGCTGTGGTGTCAATGTGAAAGGCTCCCCCGTAGACCCATGTGTTGGAACACTTGATCCGCAGCTGATGGCCATGCTATTTGGGAAGGCTGATGGGGGAGAGTCTTCTGTTTTGTATTAATTTATTGGTTAAATAAAGAGACTGCCTTGGCCCTTTAATAGGACATAAAATTAGGTAGGCGGAGTAAACAGAACAGAATGCTGGGAGAAAGAAGC
>NC_022012.1:56460825-56463947 GCF_000317375.1 Microtus ochrogaster | reverse complement strand
CTCTCTCTCTCTCTCTCTCTCTCTTCCTCTCTCTCTCTCTTCCTCTCTCTCTCTTCCTCCTTGTTTGTCCTCCTCCCTTCCTCCTTCCTGTGTGAAATGTTACGGCTCCGCTGCCTGTTCCTGCCACTGTGCCATCCCCTCTTACCATAGCCTCCTTACTCTAGCCCTCTGAACCATAAAAATCAACCTTTCCTTAAGTTGAGTTTCGTTATAGTGTTTTACCACAACACCAGAAAAGTAACATGTGTACTATATATTTGTTTTTAATGATCCTTGAAAAATACACAAGAGATTTACAGGGCGGAATCTTCTTAACATCCAAGATGGCAGTAGAACACTGCATTGAGGGACTAGAGACGTGCTGTAGTAGGGTAGAGACGGGGCCCCGCTGCCTCTGCTGTCCTGTTAAAGGAGCGTCTTGTACCTTAGGCTGTCCTGGAACTGCTGCTACTCCTTGCTTAGTAGCATCTTCTTATCGTCTGGGTTTTGGGGTTTTTTTTCTCTTTTGATTCTGAAAGTTATTAGAACATAAATTCCCACTTAGGTTAATGAAATGGTTATTTCCCTGACAGAAGAACAAGGAATAAATGGATTTTTTTTTCTGCGATAGGAGAAAATGATGGTGAGCCTACTCAAGAAGGGAGGAATACATTCAATTAAGACAAACTGGTTTTATCTCTGTTTTTCTCTCTGCACAAAAGAAAAAAATCTTTGCTTTTGGAATGATTTGTGTTATTTTCCTCAGAATTAGAGGATGCAGTTGATGAATGTTACATGCTTAACTCTGAATTTCTAAGAGAGTATCCGTTCTCTTGGGCTGTGAGAAATAAAATTCCTTATCTCTTTAAAAAACATGAGTTCAGCATCAATTAGGCCTCTCAGTGACCTTTACGCTTGGCAGAAAAAAATGTTAATAGTATAAAACTATGCTGTATTTTATTCAATTTTTAGGTTTTGAACATTTTAAATTGGTTCATACTTTCCTGGATTTGGAAATTCTGACTTTTACTGTGTCTGTGATATTTTATTAGAACATTAATTCTCAGGAAATGGAGCATATACTTTGTGATTTATCATTTATCAGATGCACATTTAAAGTGTGTGTGTGTGAATGCATGAGTGTGTGTGTGTCTTTTCTTGCTTGTGTGTTTGTGGAGGCTGAAGAGCATCCTCAGGTATCTTTCCCTAGGACTACTCCCCATGTATTTCCAGAGACAGTATGTCTTACTGAACCTGGGACGTGTCATTTGTCACACTGAGGTTACAGGCTCCTGCCACTGTGTCTGGATTTTATGTGAGTCCTCTGGGGGCTTGAACTCAGGTCCTCATTTTTGCTTACACAGCAAGTACTTTACCCACTAAGCCATTGCCTCAGCCCAGATGCCATGAACACTGCAGAACAGAGTCTTAATAGCAAACTCATAACTTATTTGTTATTAAACTACACAGGTTGTGATTGGAGCTACTGTACTAAAGATTTTGGAAGAAGGATAATGCTTGTGTGGGACTGCTAAGGATGGCGCATTTGTTCAGCACCTGGTACCAGCATAGTGAGTGTCTGTTGGGTACCATCATCCTCATGAAAAGGAGCAACACCAGTCCATACTTACAAGCACTCTTTGGGAGTAAGGCATTATCCCCACTGAGTGAGATTCGTTGGTGCAATACAAACATGTACAGAAATCCAGTTCTCCTCTCTCAGTCTCTAGATTTATGGAGAAATCTAGAGAACACCAAGCTGCAGCCGTCCTCCTGACTTTCCTGGTGCTGTTCCCACTAGAATTCTGTTAGGAGCTGCAGACCCTCAAACCCTGAACTTTCTATGACCCCTTGCCTGCTGGACTAAACAACTTAGTTTTCTACGCTTACAGCTGCTCTGAGCATGAAACCGTCATGAGTTCTTGATAACAAGGAAGTGGTTCTGGTGGGCTTGCAGTGGAAAATCCCCAGAGCTAGGGCATGGCCACTAGTCAAGGAGAGCACTATATAAGATGCCTGGGAACACAATAAAATTGACATTCTTGCTTCAAAAGTGATCCGTGTCTCTGTGTGTTCTTTAATCCCCAGACCCTTGCCTGACCACAGTTCCAGGTGGCGCAGGTGCCACCGAATCCTTCCTGGAAACAGATTTCTCATGCCTTGCCTATGTTTTTCACATTCCTGTAGTCAGTACTAAACAAAGTGAGTGTCCTACTAACGTTAGCTTTTGGGTGAGAAAGATGGAAAGGAAGAGTGGGGTGAGACTAGAAGCTCCGCCTTCCTCCCAGAGTCCAATATTCATCTTAGAGCAACCTTTCTGCAGAGAGCATCTCAGGAATATCAGAGGAATGTATCTTGGCTACTCTTGCCATTAAACACCCGAGGCTTGGAATACAATTAAATCCATTTGGGAGACATCTTATATGTAGCCAAAGCCCAGGACTTTTTTAATACCCCAAAATGTTGCACCCAAACACAGTCTTATTTAAATGAGTAAGCTGAGATCTCTACTACAATTTTAGCTGATGTCTCAACTGTGTTATCATTTCATTTCTCAACTGTGTTATCATATTTATGTCTTCAATGTCTGTAATCTATTGTTCCAAACCCATTTGTGTTCATTAGCTTTCTCGTTTTCTTTGTTTTGCACTGCTCTGACAAACTACCTCAGGGTGGGCAATTTATAAAGAATGAAAACGTATTTCTTGTCATTCGGGAGGCTGTGAAATCCAAGATCAAAGTGGCAGGAGGATTAGCTGTCTGGTGAAGATGGCATCCTCCAAAGAGGAGGAAACCTATATCCTTACATGTTAGAAAGCAGAAGGGCTGGTTTGAACTTTTGCTAATGTGGCAAAATCCCTGCCATAAACTATTAAATGGGAAGAATTATTTATTGTGTATCTGGATCACAAGTTTCAGTTCACAGTCTTGGTTCCATCAACTCCAGACCTGTGATGAGGCAATACATTACAACCATGGGAACATATAAGGCAGTGACTACTTGTATCCTGGCAGTCAAGAAGCAAAGAGTGAGAAATGAATGAAAACCAGGTTTAATCTTCAAAAGCATGCCTGGGGGCTGGAGAGATGGCTCAGTTGTTAAGAGCATTGCCTGTTCTTCCAAAGGTCCTAAGTTCAATTCC
>NC_022012.1:56457005-56460170 GCF_000317375.1 Microtus ochrogaster | reverse complement strand
TTCTGTGTGTATGCCTGCAGGCACCAGACCCTATTACAGATGGTTGTGAGCCACCATGTGGTTGCTGGGAATTGAACTCAGGACCTTTGGAAGAGCAGGAAATGCTCTTAACCTCTGAGCCATCTCTCCAGCCCCCTCTCCTTGTTTTTATATCCTATTTATTTAGAAAGGAGTTTCTCCTGAGAGTCAGCTCATGACACCCTTTCCAGTGTCTGAGCCCTTATTTCCCAATAGCTCATAGTTAGGACTTCGAAGTTTGGAATCTTACTGTTACTCATTTCCACGATATAGCACTAATAGTTAGGAAACTGAAGTTATGACTGCTGTGATGGTGCGTGCTCAGGAGACAGAGGCAGGAGGATCTCTGTGAATTTGAAGCCAGCCTAATCTACTTAGCAAGTCCCAGACCAGCCAGAGCTAGTAAGAGCCTGTCTCAAACAAAACAGTCAGAAACCTGAAGTCAGAGTTTATTCCACGTGAATATTTTCTGTAGCATCTGTAACAGAGCCAGACTAATAGCAATTGATTATTTTCTGATTTTATTGAAACCTCACTTTTTCGCAAAGTAAGCCCAGTTTTAGAATGAACCTTATGAGGTAGAACATAGATGGGTGACATTCATTGATCTTAACTACTTTGTTGCAGTCTATGATGTTCACATTTCTTAACCAAAGTGAGATCTTGCGGGACTGGAAAGATGGCTCCATGGTTAAGAGCACCTCTTCCAGAAGTCCTGAGTTCAATTCCCAGCAACCACATGGTAGCTCATAATCATCTGTAATGAGATCTGGTGCCCTCTTCTAGCCTGCAGGCATACATGCAGATAGAACACTGTATATATAATAAATACATCTTTTTTAGATAGAGATTTTTGGCGGGGGAAGGGTTTGAGACAGGGTTTGTCTGTGTAGCTTTTGAAGTTGTCCTGAAACTAGCTCTTGTAGACCACGCTGGCCTCAAACCCATGGAGATCCGCCTGCCTCTACCTTCAGAGTGCTGGGATTTAAGGCGTGCGCCACCACTGCCTGGCAAAAAAAAAAAAAAAAAAAAAAATGAGATCTTGCTAAATAAGTTTGACATTACATGAGTTATTTCTTTTTTCCCCATGCTCTTTTAAAATACTGTAACACTTAGCTGTATAAGCTCAGTTTATGTTACGGAACAATGATAATGTGAGACAATGAATCTTCAGAAAATGATTGCTGGATTATATGTGTGGAATCCGATAAAGTAATAATAGTATTCCTACGAAAGAGAAAATGGCCAAGCATGCCAGTGAGAATAAAGAACCATCAATATGCTAATGGAAAAAAATGTTCAGATTAGGGTGGAAGTTGTCTACCATATTTCCAGTATTATTTAAAATTCCACTAGTCTGGGACTAGTGTGTGGGGATACACACACTGATGAAACCAAAACCAGAGACGAATGCTCTCACATGTGAATGAAGTCAGTGCAACTGAAGGTAATTTGTGTATCGGCGCACTCCAGAGAGACAGATCAGTATGAGAGATGTACAGCCATGCATGGTATAACAGCTGCATATGCAATGGCAGCCCCCTGGGATTCTGCTGTTGTTAAACCATAGGCCACCTACCATACATACTGGAATTGACTCACATGGTCATGGAGGCTGGGAAGTCCCCTGGCAGGCCATCTGTGAGCTAGAGCTCCTTGGGTTCTAGCAGCTTGGCTCAGTGTAACTCCGAAGACCTCTGAACCAAGGAAGCTGATGATATGATCGTCAGCCTGAAGCCAAAAGCCTGAGACTCCAGGGAGGAGGCTAGTGGTGTGAGCTCCAGTGTCCAAAAGTCAGAATCTCAGGTTCTCTCATCCATGAGCAAGGAGGACTGTATTCAGCCCCTGGGGAGACAAACATAGTTCCCTGCTCTCCAGTGCCCTGGCTGACCAGAGGCTGCCTGTCACACTAAAGCAGATGTGCCCTATTGGACTTCCAGCAGTCACCTCTGGAAACATCCTTCCAGACAAGCCTAGTGTCTTCCCATACTTCAGCTCTTCCCTACTTTATTCAAACTGACTCCTTCAATTAACCATCCTGGTATAAAGGAACGGGCATTTTAATAAATAACGCCAGAGATTAGTTTTTGATATGTTTCTATGCCCCATAAACAAAACCAATTTTTGATTACATACATGCAATTTTTTAAATTACTAAAGAAAATGCCTATATTTATTTTTGTGGCATGTATTACAAAAAATTTCTTAAGTCAAGGACACAGACAGAATCCGTAGAGAATAAGATAAATACAAGTTTATTGAAATAAGGGATTTAGGTATACATTATTAAAAAAGAAGAAGAAGAAAAGGAAAGGCCTACAGTGAAAAGTTAAAGAATTCCAGATGAGGTGGCCCAGCCAGCAGGGGCAGTGGCTGTCAAGACAGGTCAACCCCCCTTCCATCTGAAAGGCTACATGGGGCAAGGAGAGAAGTGACACATGCTAACTGCCCTCCAACCTCCACAGGTGAAACATGGCATGCATGTGCTCCCAAAAAAACAAATAAATCTAAACAAATAAAGTCGTTACACATAATTGAAGAGAATGGTTCCTGGCTGAAGAGAACAGGATACAGCAAAACAGATGTTGGTGCTGGGTCAGGTATGCAGAAGAGGAGGGCAGCAATATCGCAGTATTCTTTTTTTAAATAAATTTTATTTCATTTTATTTTGTTATAGTAAGAATTTTATTGTTGTATGTTTATGGTAAGACTTTTTGTTCCCATGCCAGAAAGCAAACGAAAGCAAGCTTATTTTAATTTTTACCTATGTGCATCTGTATGCGTATATAATGTATGTATATATGTGTGTTTGTGTGTGTATCGCTAACAAATTCGAAATTAAGCTTGCTGTTGTTGTGTAATAGACGCTAAGTTGGATAACTGCATTTCTGGCTTATATCCCGAGTCTCCAGTAGACCAGCTTACCAGTACCGTCCAGGTGCTGACCTAGTCTAACCACTTCGAGGACAGTACCTGCTTGGTTCCTGTTGTTCTTTTGGAAAACTACAACTCCCAGACTCCCCCTGGACTATGGTTGCCTGTGCGCACACCTGCGCGCAGGTGTGAGATATTCTTCCCAGATTGCCTTGGGCCCCCCGTTAAAAGGCAGGGGCCACACGAGGCCTCTCCCCTCGTCCTGCCTTTTCC
>NC_022012.1:56449836-56455105 GCF_000317375.1 Microtus ochrogaster | reverse complement strand
TTCGCCCTTTTGTGTTTCCCTCCCCCATTAAAGTGAACCCACGTGGGAGCCGCCGTGTCGTGTCTGTGTTTGTTCCGCCGTGCGTGTCTGTCCTGTGCCCCGTGTTCAAGAAGAACACCCCCTACACCCCCCGTTTATTATTTTTTAAGAACAACAGTTCCAGCAACCATACAAGAATAAATCTGCTCTTTGCATTTTTATCTCCATTTGTGTGGAATTTAACCCAGATTGCACAAAGTTAGCCGTCAATAGGAAGTGCCGAAAGCCGAGCTCTGCTTGAAAAAAAAAAAAAAAAAGAAGAAGCTGATACTGTGTGTAAATTGGGAGAGTTCCACTCTGTTTATGTTGAGTGCTGATGCCCTCCCTACGTGAGAACAATTTTAGAATAGCATCAAGAAAGAACATCCCCTTCTTTTCTTTTACCCCCACCCTCCCTACATTAAGTATCTTTAGGAACATATGGTATTTCCAAGAAAAAGCCAAGTGAATATCTGAAACAGTAATGTGCCATCCTGCTATCCTGACGGGAATAGAGAAACCCGGGAATCCGACAAGCTCCTAACACAACAACTGTTGCTGCCAACTCCCGTATCCAGTAAGAATCCTCACGTAGGAGAAGGAGGGCTGCGGACGAGGCAGACAGATGGCGGTGTGAGTCAAAACACTCTGGGGTGCTAGTTCAGTTCGAAGTGCTCTGCCTTGCTGCTGGAGAGACCGGATGTACGAAACCACCTCACCAGCTGAACAAGGAGAAAAGATTAGAAACTCACGTCATCAAAACAGATAAAGGAAGACATCCAAAATTAGAAACCAAATTCTGTGGGATGGCTTTTTGATCATTCTCTGGTTTACCTGATGAGGCCTCCCCCGCGGTTCCCGGGGACACACAGGAGGTGTCTGCTCTCTGTACTTTAGGCCCTTCTGACCAGGGACCACCTGTTAGAAGGTTACCTGGTGTCATTGCTGCAGAGCAGTGATCCAAGGCCGAGAACTAAGACATTAACCACATCCTTACCTGGCAAGCAGTCCGCACGATTTTTCTGCCTCACTGTTCAGTTCCGGGGGGTGGGGGGTGGGAGTGACCAAATCTAACTTTTAGGTGCAAGACACTAGCCGGGGATGGGGGCGGGGGTATGTGTTCTCCTATTTGCATAACTGTTTTACATATTGGAAACAAACAGGATGAGATCAGCTGTAATGAATACACCTGTAGTTTTAGAGACGGGCCCTAGGTGGAGCCTCAGTACTGGCGGCGACAAATGGATGAACAAATTGAAAATAAAATAAATCAAGTCCTCCAAAATTTCCATAAGTAACTGTAGCATCTTATGGAGTGATCTGCTTGTCGTTGCTCCAGCACGGCGGACAGCGAGCAATAGCACGGATGCTTTGTTTGTTAGGGATGGCTCTCAGGAGAGCATGCTCAGTCATAGAAAATGAAGACACATGACGCCATCCTGTCTCAGAGCAGCGAGAATGGGTGAAAAGATCCTTCATCTGTCAGCAGTCTTCTGAGTATCCCTCTTTCCTATGGGACATGAACAAATTTATTTATTAGCATAAAGAATATCTTACCTCAAGCTGGGAGGTGGTGGCACACACCTTTAATCCCATCACTCGAGAGGCAGAGGGAGGTGATCTCTACAAGGTCGAGGCCAGCCTGGTCCACAAGAGCTAGGTTCAGGACAGGTTCAATAGCTACAGCAAAACCCTGTCTTGAAAAACAAAAAAAAAAAAACAACAAAAAAAAAAAAAAACAAGACAAAAAAATAAGAAATAATCAGAAATATTTTAAGATGATTTATCTTTATTAAATTATAAACACTAATCCTGAGTAAATTTTTTCCTACTTGCATTATGTTTTGTTAGTCACCACTGCCAAAAACTTAAAACACTCTATTAATTTTCAGTTATATTGAGATATAACTGACAAGTAAAAATTGCATACACTCAAGGTGTATAATGTAATGATTTGATGTAATCTGACGCCTGTAGACACTGTGAAATTATTACCATCATCAAATTAATTAGGACAGCCATCCATAGATACGATGTTTTGGCAAATCACCTCTTAGGTCTTGAAACTTCGCTTTAAGAAATTTATATAATAATACATAAACATGAAGACATAATTATATTCATTGTGCTGTATAAACATAAAGTTAAGGTTTTCATGACTTCACACAATAATGCTAACTGGGAAGGTAGGAAAACTGAGAACATCTTGCCTAATCCAGAGTCGTTCACAAGCAGGGTCTTCTGAGTCTGTAGTTAAAACCCAGGCCATTCTGACAGAGTTTTCATTGAATTTTCTTAAATTTTTCTATCACAAATTATTTTTTCTTTTGCCTTTTAGAAAATATTGTGTTTTGGTGGCTGACTGTGATGGTGCATGCCTGCTGTCCAAGCTAGTCAGGAGGCGGAGGCAGGAGGATCATTTGAGCTGAAGAGTTCAAAGTCAGCCTGGGCAACATAGAAGACCCTATTTCAAAATAACAATATAATATTGTTGAAGTTAACAAATTTTGAGTAGCTCTCAAATTTTGCTCTCCAAGTGGCTGTTTGGGTCACTGACTCCTGTTCTCTCTATGGTCTGGGATTACCTCCATATACCTCTAGCTGAAATTGCTTTTGCTTTAACTTTGAACTTTGGCAACAAACCATAATAATGTAAGCATCATGTGGGGCTTTGCCTATAATGGACATCAGTTGTTTCTCATGCCTATGCGGGAACTTAGTTGTTTTCTCACAAGGTATGGCAAACACAGCCAAATATCATTTACATAAACCAGTGCTTTCCAATTTAGATGGTTCTGTCTACAGTATACCTTGTTTTGTTTTCAATTTGTTTAATGATTTGTAATTGCAGTTCAGTGTAGTTGGTTTCTGTGGTACTCGCTCCTAAATTATTTTATTCACTTAGATGCATCATCCCAGCACAGATGTCCACAGCATCACAGATGGCTGACAGGTCCGTAGTAGAGCTGTGAGCTACAACAATGATTTTCAAGGCAAGATGTACCCTCTAATGCAATAATAGCATGGGGGGAGCCAACCCCCTTCAGTTGGACTTGAGGCCCACTCCATAAGAGGGAATTCACTCCCAGTTCTGCACACCTGATCAGAAGCCTACAGCTAAAGTGATCACAGGCTGTCTTGGAGAACTTACTATTACTGTTTTGCTAAATGGCCACATTTTCAACCTGCCATCAAAATGCTTATCCCCACAGATTAGTGCTGCACCGAACTGTCATTAGGGAAGTTTCTTAGTGTAGTAGGTAGTAATAAATGCAGAAATCTGTATCTGGCTGAAGGAACCAGAGTGATACAGTCAAGTGCATGGCCCTGAGTGGGACAGCTCTATCACTCACTCCTCACCCCTCAAGGCTCAGGAAACGTGGCAGTGGAGAGGGCGGGAAGAATGCAGGAGTCAGAGGATGAGGATGGGGAGGTGTGTAGCACAAAAGATGTCTTCTGGATGTGCATAGCTGATGGATGCACTCATGAAGTCCCTGCAGCTGTGTGCATCTGCACACGATCAACTTTAGACCCTTCAACATCCCATCACAGGTAGGGAAGGGGCCAGTAAGGCTCCACCCTTTCCTGGAGAGGTGCCATTTTCTTCAAGGGTGTAGACTGATTAGTTGCCCATGCTTGAGTAAATAGCCTCCCATGTGTATTCAGTCAAGGAATTCTGGTTATAGCCAGGGACCACACACATAAGAAGACATGGAAGTGGAGGGAGGGTTGCTGTGAAGAAGTTTCAAAGGAGACTGGGGGAAATGAGAAAGGAGTGGGCTTGAAATGACTAAAATTCAGTATGTATGAAACAATAAAAAACAAGTTTTAACACTTAGTGCTAATTTTCTCTTCTCTTTCCCCTTCTTCTACCTTCTTTTCTTTAGGAGAAGTTGACTTTTTAATTATCCACTATTTCCAATCATTAAGAAGAACATTGTGATCATGTCTGTGTATACAGTACAGTGTGAGTATGTATCACCAGTCTCAAATTGTTAGACATTACCAATGTTTAACAAGTTGTAAGTGTTGATAACTGTCCCCTCAACTTCAACATGGGATTGATACTCAGAACTTTGTGTTTCTCTTCACACATACATGTTTTAGATTACAGCACATATGTATTCTTCATTAATTAAAATGTAACACTTGAATGTTTCTAACTTAATGTAACTGATTATAAAATACTATAGTTTGGGTGTTTTAAGTCCCTAGAACAATGTGTATTAAATTAGGCATGGTCCTGAGGGAAAATCTTTAGAAGGAAAGGTCCAGTGGGAGAGTAGGTCATGCAAGAGTGCATGCAAGGGGATTGTGGGATACCAGCTACCTCCTCTTCCTTCTTCAAGGGGATTGTGGGATACCAGCTACCTTCTCTTCCTTCTTTGCTTTTTGGCAATGAAACGAAAAGTTTCTGGCATTGCTCTCTTATGCCCTTGGGGGCCATGTAACCAAGGGCTGCAAACTCTATAAGGACGATCCAAAGTAAATTTTTTGTCCATATAAATTTATTGTCTTAAGTGTTTTACAATAGAAACAGAAAACTGACTAATATATATATTCTGCAATTTTCTCTTTTCCAAAATTAAGTAAGATTTTTACATAATGATACAGGTATCCCCAGCCATCCTTATCTACAGTAAACTTTTTATTTCAGAACAATTTTATACTCCAGGAGAAACTATAGAATAGAGATTTCTAATACACCATTCCCTCAACTTTGCCTGGTACAGAATCCAACCCAGAGCACCAGTTGCACTGAGATCATTCCTCCCTGCCCCATGTCATATGCCGACACCAATATGTATGTCTCCATTTTTACACTGATAAACACTTAGCCTGTTTCTAACTTTCATTATTACACCTGGTGGCATCGTGTGTCTATGTGTGACTTCTCTGTGCACACCTGGGTTCATCGAGGATGTTATCATAGTATAGTCGCAGACACTGGAAAGCTCCCACTGTTCCAAGTTTTTTCCAGCTCTTAGCACTGCCAGGCTACATTTTAAACCAAGGCTATGAGTCTGAAATAACATCAGTAACTTCTGTATTTTGATTTACATTTCTGTTAATACTGGTAAGTACGTAGCTGGGTTTCTAAGACAGTATCTCAGGCAAAGATATCAAAATGAGAGGTGCTAGCCGGGCGGTGGTGGTGCACGCCTTTAATCCCAGAACTTGGGAGGCAGAGGCAGGCGGATCTCTGTGAGTTCGAGACCAGCCTGGTCTACAAGAGCTAGTTCCAGGACAG
>NC_022012.1:56444737-56449736 GCF_000317375.1 Microtus ochrogaster | reverse complement strand
GAGAGAGAGAGAGAGAGAGAGAGAGAGAGAGAGAGAGAGAGGTGCTGGTCCTTACAGAGCTGTCCCTGAAGGAGTGGGACATTGGCTTCACTACACTGCACTGTTCTAAGCAGTGAAGGGAAGGAAAAGGAGTCCCCACAGGAAGGGAAGGATGTCAGACAACTGCAGCTGCCCCTCATTAACCACAAGGACCATGTGGAGAGGTATTATGTTGCCCTATTATACTAATGTTTGTTTGATCCATCCCTGAGAGCTGTGTTAAAATGTCCCAGATTATTTTAGGTTTGTTATACATGCTTATAATGTTCTCATTTTTATAACATATTGTGAACTTAAGAAGATAGGTTTGAAGCCAGATGGAAGGCAAGAAGATTGTGACTTCATGGAAAGCTAATAGGAAGAGAGGAGAGAAAGAGGGTGGTCATAGATGTGTATTTGTTTAGAATGCTTTAGTTTTCCTGTGTGGTGTACTTTCTCATGTTGCATGATAATATCAACCAATCACCAGGAAATTATTCTTTCCCCAGTTTATTCTATATTTAGCTGTATTTATTTGTATTTTATGTGTATAAATGTTTTGTTTGTTTGTGTATCTGTGTACCACATGCCATGCCTAATGCTCTCAGAGAACAGAAGAGGGTATTGGATCATCTAAAACTAGAGTTATGAATGGTTGTGAGGCACCAAACCCAGATCCTTGGCAAGGGCAGCTAGTGCTCTTAACTGCTGAGCTAGCTCTCCACTCTTTCCCAGTTTATTCTTGGTTTCCTACAGGGAAAAACGTTAATTCTGATCTCAAATATGTTTCTTAGAAAACAAATCATTTGGGGACCCTTCAAATCATGCCTTTTTACTTAAAATTACCCTTTTGTATATTAATATAAATTTAACAGCTTTGTTTTGATTTCATTATAATGTTTCCCTTTGTTTTAGAAAATCCCCACATAGCTGAATTATTAACTATTTTCTGATATCAATTCTCAACACGTCCATGTCTAATTAGACTAAGTTCATTTCCAGTCGTGCTGTGGCTGTTTGGATTCATCTCCAGCAGGTCCATTTCACTCAGCCTACATTTATGCCTCTGATTTTTTTTTCAGATTTCTCAAATATTTTTATTTTTTAAGCTAAGGAAGTAAAAATTCCCTATCTGCCCTCCTAGCGGTTGTCCTCCATGTTTCAAAGCATAGCTACAATACTAGCAAAGCCACAGCCAAGCCCCATGATAGCCTCTCCTCTAAAAAACACAAAGTTTCTAATGTCTTAACTCCAAGCATTTCATATTAAAAGCTATTTTTTTTTTTTTTGGTTTTTTCGAGACAGGGTTTCTCTGTGGCTTTGGAGCCTGTCCTGGAACTAGCTCTGTAGACCAGGCTGGTCTCGAACTCACAGAGATCCGCCTGCCTCTGCCTCCCGAGTGCTGGGATTAAAGGCGTGCGCCACCACCGCCCGGCTATGCAAGCTATTTTTATCTAGTATTGCGGTTACATTTTTTAAAAGCAACTCTCCAAATGAGTCGTCGCAAATAGTATTCTTTTATGAATCATTTTGTTGAGGCTTGAACATATTCTAACGCCCTCTGGAAACATAAATATTTCTTGACTCTCACTGTACCTCTGATTCCAATTTCCTTCTTCCTGGCATTTATCTTTTAGATGTGCTTATGTGAGCATTTATTAGTTAAAACTCTGAGATTTGGCTCATTTGGACAAGTTTGCAATCACTGTCTTTCTTGGTAGCGGAGGTGAGCACATACGTTTCTATGGGCAGACTTTCTTCTCACTTGCAGGATGGTATATTGTCAGCTGTCTTCTTTAGCTGTTATGAAAAAGTCATTTTCAGGTTCAATTGACAGTCTACTTTTTTTGTCTGTTTTTAAGACCTTTATTTGCTTTTTATTTTTGTTTGTTTTGTTAAACTGATTTTATTGAGGTTGAATTTACATACAGTAAAATGTCCTCATGCAAAATATGCATGTTGATAAGCTTTAAAAATTCATAAACACATGAAGCTATCACCACAACTGAAATTTATAATACCCTCATAATCCAGATGTTTATCTGTTGCTCTTTCTAATGCATTCCATACCCCCAAACCTCATTTCTCCCTCTATAGACCTGTAAATTAGAATATACTTTCCTAGACTTTTCTATAAACTTGTATAATCATATTGTATGTCTTTTATTGGTCTCATAATGTACTTGAGAATCATCCTTTTTATTACAAGTAACAAAGTACACTTTCTAGTAAAATTTGTAGTTTTATCTTTTACATTTCTGAAAATTTAATTTAACAGAGAAATATCTATCTAACTGTCTGTCTGTCTCTGGAATTTGCTGCCTATTGTCTAACATCATTGTAGAGGAAAAATATCAAAACCAAGGTTATCTTGATCCATGAAAATCCTTGGGAATTGACCATATAACTTTACGTTTTTGAACATTCTATTTGTTCCATTGATCCATGTATTTAGCCCCAAGCCTTCTTACTGTACCTTTGTTGTAAGTCTTGGTCAGGTGGTAAAATTTCTTATCCGCTATCCCCATCTAAGTTAAGGTTACTATTACTGTGATGAAAATGATAGGGGCTGGAGAGATGGCTCAGAGGTTAAGAGCACTGGCTGCTCTTCCAGAGGTCCTGAGTTCAATTCCCAGCAACCACATGGTGGCTCACAGCCATCTGTACTGAGATCTGGTGCCTTCTTCTGGCCTGTAGGCATACATCAAGGCAGAATGTTGTATACATAATAAATAAATAAATCTTTAAAAAAAAGAAAATGATAACCAAAGCAACTTGGGGAGGAAAGGGTTTATTCAGCTTATGCTTCCACATAGTTCATCATCAAAGGAAGTCAGGACAGGATCTCAAATAGGACAGGAACCTGGAAGCAGAAGTTGATGCATAAAATATGGAAAAGTACTGCTTACTGACTTGCTCCCGATGGCTGTCTCAGCCTGCTTTTTATAGAAGCCAGGACCATCAGCCAAAGGATGACACCACCATAATGAGCTAGGCCTTCCCCCCATTAGTCACTAATTAAGATAATGCCCTACAGGCTTGCCTATAGCCTTACCTCATGGAGATACTTTCTTAACTGAGATTCTGTCTTAGGGTTTATATTGCTGTGAAGAGACACCATGACCAAGGCAACTCATAAAGGAAAACATTCAATTGGGGCTTGCTTACAGTTCAGAGGCTTAGTCCATTATCTTCATGGTAGGTGGCATGCAGGCAAACAATGCTAGAGAAGGAGCTGAGAGTTCTACATCTTGATCCACAGGCAATAGGAAGTAAACTGAGTACCACACTATATATAGCTTGAGCATAGAAGACTCAAAGTCCATCCCCACAGTGACAGACTTCCTCCAATAAGGCCATACCTACTCCAACAAAGCAATATGTCCTAGTGCTGTCACTCCTTGTAGGAGCCACTTTCTTTCAAACCACCACAGGTTCCCTCCTTTCTGATAGCTGTAACTTGTGTCAAGTTGACATAAAACTACCTGCCTCTATAGCACTGGGACACTGTTCTGACAAACCTCATTCTTTTCTGCCTTGTAAATGTCAGAAAGATTGTATATAATTTGATGGATTGAATTTGCTTATAGAACTTTATTAAAACCAGTGAGCCATGATGAGGTAATCTAGCTTTCCAGTTTTCTCAAGATGACAGGAAATGGAATAGAAGTCCAATGGTCAACCCCTGAATGGCCACTGCTTGCCCTTTGTGAAGGGAGGGCTTGTTCAGCAAAACTAGTGTAGATCAGTCTGTTTGATTAATCAGAAAAAGGTACCAGCTATTTCTATAAGATACAGATTCACTCTTCTCTAAATTAGGGCAATAGCTACCTGGCTGCTAAATTAGGGTGTACCCTCCTCCAACAAGGCTGTAGATAGAACATGGCATGGGCTTCTCTATAGACTCCACAATTGCTGCTCATTCTTGCTTTTCCACTGTCATAGCTCTGAAAGAACTCAAAGGCATAATTTGTGAGCCAGTAGCTTACCTTCTCAATTTTCTAAGAGCTGTTTTCTCGATTTCAATAAATCCCCTGGTTGAAAGATGATGTAGGGTGTCCTTCTGTAGTATATGTGTTGCTTTTATTGGTTGATGAATAAAGCATTTTGGTCAATGGCTAAGCAGAGTAGAGCCAAGTGGGAAATCTGAACAGAGATATATAGAAAGAGTAGCAGATATCATGTAGCTGCAGAAGGAGACAGACACACGAACCTTACTGGTAGGCCACAGCTGACAATACACAGATTGATAGAAATGAGTTAATTTAAGGTATAAGAGCTAGGTAGGAATATGCCTAAGCTATTGGCCAAACAGTGTTGTAATTATTATTATTTGGTTCTAGGTGGCCAGGAACTAAAGAGCAGTCTCTGCTTATAGAAAGAAAATTACCTTCAAAGTCTTAAAGATGTATTATCTCAAATTAGACTGAATATGATATTAATTATTTCAAGTTATGCCAAAACCACTTGAGGAATGGTATCATCAGAAAGGGTTATTTGGAGGTCTGGGGAGATGGCTTAGTGGACAAAATGTTTGCTGTATAATCATGAGTATCAAATTCAGATCCCCAGAACCCATGTAAGGGCTGTGTGTATTAGTCCATGCCTGTAATCCCATAATTTGGCTAGGCAGAGACAGGTGGATCCTGGAACCCATAGCTAGTCTTGTTGAATCAGTGAGCTTCGGGTTCTCTAAAGGACCCTGTGATGGATAATCATGGTTCATCTGGAATGAACTAAAACCCAAACATCTGTGCGCAAGTGTGAGGGTAAAATTATTTGAGGTAGAAGATACATCCTAAATCAGGATCATCTGAGGTCAGAAAACCCACCCTAAATCTGAGCTACACCTAAAAGAATACAGAATCTTGTCTATTTCCCCTACCCTGGAGGATAGCTATATGTTTTTCTTTGGGTTCACCTTCTTATTTAGCTTCTTTAGGATATCAAAATAAAGACTCACTGACCTTTATTTGTGGCT
>NC_022012.1:56442733-56443625 GCF_000317375.1 Microtus ochrogaster | reverse complement strand
AATTAAAAAAAATAAAAAAAAAGAAAAAAAGAAAAAAAAGAATACAGAAGAAGAAAGTTTTTGGCTTTTTATCTGCTTTCTCTCACTCTGCTGAGCAAGTTCACCTATTCTGTTCCCCAGACATGCCTTTGCTGGTGTTAAAACCTACTTCCTCAGAATTCCAATGTAGACTGAAAACCAGCAGCTGTCTAGGACTTCCCTGGGACTCTCGTACCAAGTTGGGACTGCTGAGACATTCAGTCTCGTGAGCTAGACAGCTCCCAGATCCTTGGCCTTTCTGTAAGGAGATAGCCACTGTAGAGAACCCTGACAAACACAGACGCTGTTTCAAAAAATAAAGCAGAGAAAAAGACACTTGATGTCTACCTCTGGACCTTCACATACGTGCATGAGTACCTGTGAGCACATACACAAACACAATGCATATACGTCTCTCACACACAAACACACACAGAGAAAGAGAGAGGGAGAGACAGATAGACAGAGAGAGAGCCATTTGGCTTGTCTTCCCTCTCATGAAAGAAACCACAAAGATCCTCTTAGGAAAGACTTCCTTCAGATTCTGAGCCTGGAAATTAGCCTTAGATGAACCCGACTAAACACATCTCAGAGTAACCGTTATCATCTATCAGCTTCTACATTTCCCCACAATGTATAACATTCCCCTCATTTCTCTTTGCTCCACTAAAATTCCCTACCATGCTTTCACCAGCTTGATAGGCTAGAACTGTGACCCTGGGTCACGCCCATTCTCAAGACTCCAGACAGATGGGAGATGGTAGAGTAGGACAGATATTTATTCAATACAGCTACACTGAGGTGGGACAGGAGGACCAGCATCTTAACCCTATATCCTGGAGTCAGACAGGAGGACCAGCATCTTAACCCTATA
>NC_022012.1:56441224-56442633 GCF_000317375.1 Microtus ochrogaster | reverse complement strand
GACCAGCATCTTAACCCTATATCCTGGAGTCAGACAGGAGGACCAGCATCTTAACCCTATATCCTGGAATCAGATATGAGGTTGAGATGTTATAGGGTAAGGATGAAGGAAATAGGCTTAGTCCTGTTGTTTTGGTAAAGCTGTAATTAATTTTATAACATGGTTTGTGCATCAATACCACAGTTACTCTCCTTTTCTGTATGCAGCTACCAAAGCTGGAAGGTTTATGTGGACAGGGGGACTAAAAGAACAGCCAATAGCTGGGTCCATAGCCTTGAAGGCTCAACTAGGTCACAGGGAACTGACTACAAGTCACCTCTCAAAGGGCTCTAAAACTCTGGTAAGTGACCTGTACCTTTGATCAGAGAAGTCATGAAGATCCAGAGGTTGGACTCTGGGTCTACTATACAAAGAAAAGAGTCAGCACGAAAGGAAGCATCCTCAATGCTGCCAAAGGAAGTCCAGTCAGAAGGGCCATGACCTATTCCAGTAAGTGGTAGAACTGGGAAAATGAAATCCAAAGGACCCAGGAGCTCCTCCACATCCAAAGTCACTCCTGAAGTCAAAAAACATCAACTGCACTTGACAGTAAAAAGAAAAATGGGTCACCTGCATGGTCTTCAAAACCCAATAAGAAAACATAGTCAAAGCTAAAACAATTGATGTTCTTTTAACAGTCCAACAATTTGTATTCCCCAGACATTAGGCTCAAGTCCATCTGAAATGTTATATAGAAAACCATTTCTCACAAGTGATTTTTTTCTCACAATAAACTGCTGCCCAAATACAGAACATCATAGCTTTGGTTCAATTTTAACACCTTAGCACCTACATGCGGCCAACATGGAGAGACAGACCAATTATTAGTCTAACATGGAGACCGAAAGATGGTGAAATCGCCTTTCTCTAGACTCCACTGGTTGGAACCTCCAGCTTGTCCCTTGTATGATCCAGAAAACCCTATTTGGCCCCCTCTCCCTCCAAACCTTGACATCTTAGCTCTGAACAGAGGAATGGTGCCACAAAGCCCAGTTCCACACTCTCGGTGGTTACTGCAGTTTCCTCCTGCAAAGTTGCTAGACACCCAATTTCCCCACCTAAGTACTAAGCTTTTGACCATACTTGGGCACAAACCCAGATTATCGCAGACACATCAACACCCCTTGCCTTCAACTCATAAAATCTCCCTGCTTTTGTTTTGGCGAAGTAGGGGCATGACTACTCTGACCTCAATCTCTAGGACTGGAGACACTGCCCACTATTTGCTCTGCTCAAATAATCCTGTTGTTATATCTTTTCAGTTTGGCTCGATCTGACTCTCTCTCTCTCTCTCTCTCTCTCTCTCTCTCTCTCTCTCTCTCTCTCTCTGTGTGTGTGTGTGTGTGTGTGTGTGTGTGTGTGTGTGTGTG
>NC_022012.1:56433431-56441124 GCF_000317375.1 Microtus ochrogaster | reverse complement strand
TGTGTGTGTGTGTGTGTGTGTGTGTGTGTGTGTGTGTGTGTGTGTGTGTGTGCAGGGAAACCGATTAGTGAGGGTGGGGTTGGGGAGCAGAAAGCCTATTACCCACCTGGGAGAGACTTCACACTGAGATCCCAGCCACTTCCTCAGCTGTCAGCATGCCTGACAGTAAATCCTGGGTTTATCACCCTTGAGGCCAGACCAGGGAGAACCTGGGGAGGATCCCAGTAAGCCAGACACAGGTGGATGTCCGTGTGAGCCTTTGGAAGGACTGTAAAGGGCTCTGGTATTTTGAACTGCCCTTTGTCCTGGATTCTCCTGGTTCTCTGCCTAGGGTTCTCATGCTGACCTTTTATACGAGCTCATTCCTGATCCCAGCAGGATGGATTTATTATCTCTGCCAAGGGGCCCAACTTCACTTCTCCCTGATTTTTCTCTAGCTTTTAATCTGCCCACTTATCCCTAGCCAGACAAAAACTACTTTCTCCTTTCTCCTGGCTTTTATACAAATGCAACCATGGATACTCTGCTGAGGTTCCTTAGATGGGACCACTGGAGGGGTGCCCCGACTGCCACACCGGAATACCCAACTCAGCTCAAAGAAGCCAGATTAGTCATTGCTACAACTCCATAAAGGTAGGAAGGGGCTTGTCTTTGGTCAGGAAGGCCAGAAACATTCCAGGCAGAGACAGTGATTTGTATCCTGGCATTCCTTGACACCCACAGGAATCCACACATGACACAGGACCTGCAAAGAACCATAGACTGGTTCCAAGAACAGTTCACTCTACAGAAAGACCCAGGTGCCCCACTTTGGCCCTTTCAATTGCTCAGTGGCCTTGCTGAAAATGTCCCTAGGTATGTATGGAAAAAGGGGCTCGAGAATAACGTTTTAGTTTACCGTCCCTTTTATCTGAGACCAAGCCTGTGGGTGTCATGGAGCTTTATGGCCCAAGAACTGCCTCTGTGATGAGTAATCTAAGGAAGTATTTGGAACTTGGATCTCCAGGCACTAATTCTAGTGTACTCTGAATTAGCAGAAGCTAGAATCTGCACCTCAGGGTGGAAGACTCAGAACAGCTGAGATGAGGCTATGCATTGGGTCACTATTTTCTCTAAAGTTTCTCTCTCAGAGGTCCCCTCTACACAGTCATGGTATTCATAAGTTACTCAGCCTATTTAGATACTTCTCTTAACACAGCTAACCAGCAAATTCATGTAAGAGCTAGCCGTCAGTTTGGCCCCTTTTCAGCTCTTTGGAGTTCTTGATATTGTTCATGGAGTTTGGGATGACATGGTCCTTTAGCATCCATGGATGTTTTTGAAGTTTGCTTTGCGGATTGTGATCAAATTTCTGATCAGTAACCCCGAAAGTCTAAAAAGGTTCTTGTTTTTAAGTGTTATCTATACAAATAAACGCATTTTTTTATTTTGAGTAACTTTACATTTCATGTAAAATGTCAGTTGACAAGAGCATGTCTGAAAATGATGGTTTCATTAAAAAATGTGGACTTGCCTCTGTGTTCTGAGTTTGTGTTACTGGTTCAGACAATATTGGCCTTTTAAAAAATGTATTTATTTTTATTTTGTGTTTGAGTGTTTGCCTACATGTATGTATCTATGTGTACTATGTATGTACCTGATATCCTCAGAGGTCAGAAGAAGACATATGATTTCCTGGAACGGGAATTACAGAGCTATATGAACCACCATGTTGGTAATGGGCACTGAACCCAGGTCCTTGTCAAGAGCAGCAAATGCTCTTAACTGTTGAGTCTCCTCTCCGGTCTCCGTTACTGACAGTTTAGAGAACATTTGGAAAAATAAAAACAAGTCTACTACAATAGTATTTTTGGACCACACATGAATACAGTGAAACCCTGACCCTCCATGTGATGGTATTAGGGGATGAGCCAAAACTTGGCCCTAGTGTGATAATATTTAGGGGTGAGCCTTTGTGGAAAGACAACTCCCTTCCCCTGTTACCATGTGACAGCAAAGCAAGGACATGGCTGTCCATGAACCAGACATGAACCCTTATCACACATCAACACTCCTGGAACCTTGATCTTGGACTTAACAGGTACCAGAAACATGGATAGGCACCCTGTTGTTTAGAAGACACAAAGCATATGAGATTCTTACAACCTAGGCAGCCACTTAGCATTTTGACAGAGACAGCATTTTAAGATGACCAAGCTCTTGCCTAACAAATCCTCAGTGTGACTGGGCATGTTTAAATTTAAGGACTGGAAAATATTAATGGTTGGAGAATCAGAATTCAAGTACCCAACCTCTCACCTACTAAGGGCATTCCTTCTGCCATTTCTAATTAGATGCTCCTTAGGCCCAAAACAGACAAACCCAAACTCAACAACGACTGGACTGAACAGTTTGGGAGGAGGGCCTTTACAATGGTATAAAAATGATAGGCATTTAGTAGAAACCATGCTTCCAGATTTTCCCTTTTGACTGAGCAAGCAATACGTGGCAAGAAAATCTTGTGGCACCATGAGGTCACAAGTGGCATCAAAATAGCACTACACTAGAGTTACTACGCCGTGAATTTGGGAGGTTGGATGTGTTCCATGCATTTTTTGACTTAAGCGGTTTCCAACTTACTGTTGGGCATAGAATTGCCTTGTAAATTAAGGAGCATCTGTAGGTGCAGAGGAGGGAAGCCTGCTGACCTCACTCATCCTTTTTCCTTGGTCGAACACATTCAGTACACTGGAAACACATTCAATACACTGGGCATTGGAGGGACCTGCACTGGGGAGAGAGCCTCATTCTGGAAGAAGAGTCTTGATCAGTTAGCAAAAGGGCAGAGACATTTTGGAGCACACATTCCTAAGGACATACTCAGAGGACCATCAAAAATTCCTGTCGTCGAAGCCCCAGGAGTAAGTAACCCCACTGTCTCCCAGGGCCCCATTCCTTGACTTTTCTCCCCTGCATGCTCCACTACATTCGATCCACAATGACCGATACACAGTATCTGCCTATTTACCCTAGCCAGAGGCCAGACATGTCAGAGGCTCTGTGTGTGCCACAACCCATCGGCATGGAAAAGCACATTTTCAGTGAAGGATGTGGTTAGCTTCATCTGTTAACTTAACACAACCTAGGGTCACCAAGAAAGAAGGAACCTCAACTGAAGAACTGCCTCCGTCAAAGTGGTCTGTGGTCATATTTGGGCGTATTTTCTTGGTTGCTAATTTATGTGTTAGGGCCCAGCCTGTCTTGCGAAGTACGATCCCTAAGCCGGTGGGTAGCTGAACAAAAACAAGGAACAAGCAAGTAAGTAGCATTCCTTTATTTCCTCTGCTTTGTTTCTGCCTTCCGGCTCCTGCCTTGAACTCCTGCCCTGGCTTCCCCAGATGATGGGCTGTAACTATAAGCTTAAATAAACTCTTTCCTCCTGTGTTGTTTTGGGTCATGATTTTTATTATAGCAACAGACAGCACACTATGTCAGTGGGCCAACTGGAATGCTAGCTCACACCCTGCCTCAATCATTTCTACCATTAAGTCCCATGAAAGGTTCCTAGAATATCTCCTCAACGACACCCCATCTCTGAACCCTGCTTCTTCTGTATAGATGCTCCCCCACCCCCTGACCCTCATGGACTCTCTTGCTTTCTCCCGCTCTCTTTTTCTCTTAGGCTCCCATCAGTGAACCTATAACAAATCTCTTTCTAAAAGCCCACCCTCCCTATGGTTCTTGAAATACACTATTATAATTTATGAGACAAGATCTCAAAAACATTGGATTTTGTGTGACCATGAACTTCCAACACACTACCACCTACGTTAAGTCCACCTGAGGCTAGAAAGGCTGTCACCCAAGGACTCCACTTTTCCTGGTATCAGTAGGGTAACTATGACCAGTCTGTTCTGGGTTTCCTGGAGTTTGCATTAGAAACACTAGGGAGCATGTCAGAACTGCCTTAATGGAATGCCATTGTGGGTATCCAGGAAGTCACATTTTTATCTAAATCCCAAAGTGGTCCTGATGAAAGTGCTTAAATCACCAATTGTTGAAAATTATCGTGAAGAATTCACCTATGGTGCTTTTAATGAAGTGCTTAGAATTTCCCGTTCGTTCATCTGTCCACAGATGGGTTCTTTATCACAGCCACGTGAGACACTGTGCCATTCCAGCTCGCAGATGATAAATTGAACAGGTTAAGGTCCCTCTGTCAATGTCAGAGCTGGAGAGATACCATAGGCCTCTGCCAGGAGCCCAGTACGCTTTGACTTGCCATGTCCCTCCTACAGTGGACTTTCATTTTCATGGGCATCAAGCCAGGGCAGGAAGAAGCCATATACTCAGAAGGTGAATGGAAGAGGTGACTGCAATTGCTCCTCTGTAGTCCCATCTCTTCCTTCCCTTGTTTCCACCTCCCCGGGCTCCTCCTCCTGAAGAATGGAAGAGAGGAAATTGTAAGTTCATTCCTCACCTTGTATCATCACAGTTCAGACCAGAGGTCCACTGCTGGCCAAGCTATGCTTTTTAAAGCAAAGAATACACTTCTCAAAGATTCCTTCAGCAAAACCTTTCTTAACACTCGGAGCTCGTGAGTTTTCCTCAGCCCCCGTGAACTGTCGTCAGCATTTTTCCACCTATTCAATTCTACTGTGATTATAGTAATCCCTTTCTGAGGGAGCTTATCTGACAGAAAATTATATGGCATGGATGGAAATTGCTCTGTATCTTTTCTAAAACGGAGAGAAATTTTAGTATAAAGGGGCTATTTATTTGAAAAGATGCAGGAAAAAGAGTGTGCAGCAATTGAAGGTAGAGGTTGCCCGGGAGGCCAGAAAGACCATAACATTAGCTTTTCATCCCCATGACTGCTATGTCTGTGGCTCCCGGGAACTCACCTCACTCACTGAAACACACAAGGATCAAGAAACATGGGAAAATGCTATTTTAAAAAAAAAACCAAAACACACAACTAGGTCTGTTGACATCAATCAAATCAAACAATTTTATTTTATTAAAAATTTGAAGGAAAAAGTAAATGGGTTTCTGGGCTGATTATTTCTTACCAACTTGATACAAACTCGAGACACCCTGGGAAGAGAGAACCTCACCAGAAGAATCTCCTCTACCAGATTGGCCTGGGAGAATGTCTATGATTGCTAATCAAGGTGGTTTGAATGAAAATGGCCCCCATAGGCTCATATTTGAATGTCTGGTCACCAGTTTGGTGGGCTGCTTAGGCAGAATTAGGAGGTGTGGCCTTGTTGAGGGAGGCGTGCTGCTGAGGGTAGGCTCTGAAGTTTCAAAAGCCTGGCGCTGTCTCTCTGCCTTTTGCTTTGGGATCAGGATATAAGCTCTCAGTTACTGCTCCAGCACCATGCCTAGTGGCCTGTCACCATATTCCCCACCATGATCACCATGAGCTAAGCCTCTGAAACTGTAAGCAAGCTCCCAATTTAGTGCTTTCTTCTGTAAATTGCATTGGTGGTGGTGCCTCTTCACAGTAATTAATCAGTAAGTAACTAAGATGCTAATTGATATGGGTGTGTAGTAAGAAGGCTGCTTTTGTTTCCCAGCTGCCCAGACTCCTGAAATAATCACACAGAAACCATATTATTTGCAATATTGTTTGGCCAATAGCTTAAGTGTATTTCTGGCTAACTCATATCCTAAACTAATCCATCTCTATTAATCAGTGTATTGCCACGTGGCTGTGTTTTACCGGATAAAGTTCCATTCCGTGTCTGTCTCCAGCAGGGGCTACATGGCTTCTCTCTGAGTCTGCCTCCTTTCTCCCAGAATTCAGTTTTGCTTTTCCCGCCTACCTCTATTCCCTATGCAGGCCCAAAACAATTTCGTTATTAACCAATGGTATTCACAGCATACAGAGGGGAACCCCACATCATGGGTGGGCCCAGCCAACTGGAAATGATACTATTCCGAGGAAGTAGGCCCAGGCTGTATGTAAAAGGAAACTGAATAGAAGCAAAGAAGTAAGTCAGGAAGCATTATTCCTCAGTGCTCTCCACTTCACTTCTTGCCTCCAGCTTCCGGGTCTGACTTCCCCTCTCTCTCTTTTTTCCTCCCTCTTCTTTTTCAGTGCTAGGCATCAACCCCAGGGTTTTCCACAAGTAGGCAGTAAGACTGACCTACATTCCCCTGTCCTGAAGTTAGTATTTTTTACATGGCATAGAAACCTTCAGTTATTAAAAATTTGGACTTAATGAAGCTGACAGACATGAAAACCTCTATGCTCTCTTAACAATTAATTTTGGAAATAGGCAAGTGGTATTTGGATGCATGACAGTAAACTGTGGGAGAGTGACAGTGTAGTGTATGATGGGGAGAACATAATGGATAGATTGTTTTAGTAAGATCAGCTTTACAGACTTGTCTTAGTTACTTTTTATTGCTATGGTAAGACACTATGACCAAAGAAAGATATGTAAGAATTTACTGGGGGCTTCCAGTTTGGAAAGTAAAAGTCCATGACCATCGTGGCAAGGAACATGGCAGCAGGCAGTCAAGCAGGGCTCTGGAGCAGTAGCTGAGAGCTTGCATCTTAACCCACAAGAACAAGATAGAGAGCTAATTGGAATAGCATGGGGTTTGAAACCTCAAAACCAGCTTCTAGTGACATAATCCTCCAAAAAGTCTAATTTCCTAACCATTCCCAAACTCTTCTACCAATTGGGGATCAAGTATTCAAACATATGAGCCTATGAGGCCCATTCTTATTAAAACCACCCTAAGATGCATGAGCTCCCTGTGCCTGTTGATAAGGAAATCAATAGGATTCCACTCTCTCTAGATCACATTCTAACTTGAGGGAGGAAGTGCAGGATGCTACTCAGGATCAAGCTTTCTTGGCAGCCAACAGTTGACAACTGATGGCTCCAGAGTCGTATAGACAGGGAACCAGGTCTGATAACTACCAGCAGGCTTCAGAAATGTCAGAGAACTGGAAAAAGGAAAATACAAAGCAAAGCTAGTAAATGATTGGCTAAACATTATGAAACGTAACGTTGAATCAATTTTAGTAATGAATAAAACTTCAGTCATTAAAAACTTCACTCCGTAGATGCTATCACTTGGCAAAAATTTCCAAGTATTCTTGATGATGTGTGGTGAGTCAGAGTACACCGTTCTTTAGAGAAATTGTCAATCATTCAAAAATTCTAAATACCTATTACGAGGTGCAATGGGTTCTTTTAGAAACTATTTTTTTAAGATTTTTTTTTAACTTTTATTTTACTTATCTGAGTGTTTGGGCTTTGTGTATAAAAGTGTACCACATGTTTTTGGTGCCAACGGAGGCCAACAGAGGCCATTAGGTCGCCAGAACCAGAGCTACAGAGAGCTGTGAGGGAACACTTGTGATCTAGGAATAAAACTCCAGTACACACACAGTCCTCTGCAGGAGCTTATAACCACTGACCCACCTCTCCAGCCCCATGATCTGTTCTAATGCACATGCCGGATGAAGAGTTCAGACTACAGAAACAACTTTAAATAATAACATTTAATTATATGTGGTAAGTTAAAAAAAGAAAGAAAAGTAGCTGGGTGGTGGTGGTGCATGTCTTTAATCCCAGCACTCAGGAGGCAGGGTCAGTTGGGTCTCTGTGAGTTCGAGGCCAGCCTGGTCTACAAGAGCTAGTTCCAGGACAGCTAGGACTGTTATACAGAGAAATCCTGTCTCAAAAAA
>NC_022012.1:56419713-56433331 GCF_000317375.1 Microtus ochrogaster | reverse complement strand
CTAGAGCTAAAGGGCCAAGCGGTGATTAAATGAACACAGTGTCCGTGTAATTATTTCGGGTAGAGCTAGCCATGTGGGCGGCCGGGTGCCTGGACGCAGTACGCCGCTCCTATTTCTACATCTCTGCATCTGTTCCTATCAGCAGCTGGATGAAACGTCTCTGATGACTGTTATGCTAGATACTGGTCTGGTTACATAAGATGACCGGTTCAGGTTCTCTATCTCCCATCACTAGGAATCTTTGCTAGGGTTACCCTTGTGGATTCCTGGGAGTTTCCATTGTCCCCATGTGCCCCCAATTCCAGTCGTCTCTTTCTAGTGCTATTCCCCTACCCCACCTCATGTTTCTGTCCCCACCCATTTCTAGTCCCCACATGGAATCTCTTTTATTTCTCCTTCCCAGTGAGACCCATGCATCCCCCATCAGTCCTCCTTGTTACCTAGATTTGCTGAGTCTGTGGAGTGTAGCATGGCTCTCCTTTACAGCTAATATCCCTTTGTAAATGAGTACATACTACATTATACTAAAGCCAGACACAACCACTCATATTAAGGCTGAACGAGGCAACCCAGTAGGAGGAGTAGGATTTCAAAAGCAGGCAAAAGTGTCAGAGACAGCCCCTGCTCCCACTGTTAGTAGTACCACAGGAACCCTAATCTTGTCTTTCTGGGTCTGTGTTACATCATTCAGGATGATTTTTTTTGGTTCCATCCATTTGCCTGAAAGTTCTATGATGTTAATTTTATTTTTTAAAAAGCTGAGTAATACTCCATAGTATAAATGTGCCACAATTTCTTTATCCACACTATGTGGTTGAGGGGCATCTAGGTTGTTTCCAGGTTCTGGCTATTATGAATAGAGAGCTTCAGTGAACATATTTGAGCAAGTGTCCTTGTGGTAGGATTGAGCATCTTTTGGGTATGTGCCCAGGAGTAGTACAGCTGGGGTATACCTTGGAGTAGACCTGTTCCCAGTACCCTGAGAAGCCACCATATGATACAGAACATTTAAAAATATGCTTATTGATTATTTATACTTCATCTTTTAAGAACTTTCTGCTCATTCTGTTAGTCTTTTTGTTAGCTGGCCTATGGAAGCCAGAGTTTGACAACAGGTGTCTTATTTTATCACTGTCCCCCTTATTTTTTCAGGGTCTCTTATTAAATCTGGAGCTCACTGTTTGGGCCCCAGGGATCATCCTGTCCATTCTATTCTTTATAATTATTCTTTTAGAACTCTTTTATTTTTTGGAGACATGGTTTCTTTGTGTAGTTTTGGCTGGCCTAGAACTCATTATGTAGAACAGGCTGGCCTCAAACTCACAAAGATTTATCTGCCTCTGCCTCCTGAATGTTGGGATTAAAGGCATGTGCCACCACCTCTTGGCCTATCCATTCTATTCTTAAGACTTTCTACTGAATCTTTTTTATTTCATTAACTGAGTTTTTATTTTCCAAAATTTCAATTTGACTTGTTTATTGGATTCCTCTTTCATATCGTGCATTGCCTTATTTACCTCATTCTGGGGCTTATTTTTTATTCTCTTTGAATTCATTCATGAGTTTATTCATGTCCTCTTTTATTTTATGAACATTATTATAGTCACTCTTTTGAATTATTTGTCTGGTGTTTCATCTAATTAATTTTCATTGGAATCCAGAACTGTGGAACTGGAAATTTTGCAGAAGTTAAGTTATCTTGGTTTTGTGTTTCTGTGTTGGGCCATATGAACACAGAATTGTGTTCTTAATTGGTTATTTTAAAATCACCTGTGTTCTTTCAGCTGAAGTATTTAAGGTGTTTAAGTGGTGCTAGGTTATAATGGGGCTGGTGCGTCATTCTTTCTCACTGGACTAGGTGGCTGTGTAAATCATTTGCAAACCCTCAGCACATCTGCTTAAAGTACCACCCAGAGCAGAATACTGTCTTCAGAAGTAATCACAATAGATGGATATGCCCAATATGAAAATACAATAACAGACAAAATAGTCACCCCTTCAACCTGAACAACCTTTGGAGAATAAAGAAGCATGTATAGTGTCATATATAGAGAGATATTAAAGAGTGGAAAGAGAATAAATTAAAAGTAGCAACTAGTGTTAGAGCAGCAGAGGAAAAAATAAAAATATGGAGCAAGCAGTAAAGAAAGAGAGAGAAAGGCATCTTCAGGTAAAGGTGCAGTGAGAAAAAAGACAGAGAAATAGAAGAGTGTGGTCACAGAGCCTAAAGTACTTTCAACCCTGGCAAGGCTGGGCAAGGAGACCCCAGCTCAAGGTCTGCCTGTTCAGTTCAGGACAGCTTACCTTATAAATAAACAAGGAAATAAATAAATAAGAAAACAAATAAGTAAATGGAGAGAGAAAGTAGGGTAGGACAAAGTGATCTATAAAATTAAAAGTGGATATTAAAGAGAGTTTGTCTCTATGTGCTCACTTGTCTGGGCTCAACTGTGACATGTTTCTATGTGGTTACTTGCTTAGGTGAAGGTCCAGATCTATCTATGTAGTCTTGCTTTTCCTTCCTTAGCTATTTGGGTAGGTATATTCTGATGAGCTCAGAACCTTTGTGCTATTACACTTTCTGTGTTGGTTTTTGTGTTATTTGCTGTGCAGCCAAGGGGTGTAACGTATGGATAGTGGGTACTTTAACTCTAGGTGTCCCATCTCCAGGTACATAGGGCTCTTGAAAAGCTTTCTACTAGACCCTAGCACCTTTAAACACTCGCTACTGCTCTTGCCTCGTCCACGAAACTAGGGGGCATCACATCAGTCTCAGAGCAGATTTCCAATGTGTGTAGCACTGTGTGTCTCTGATTTAAGTTTTCTCTTCTAGACAGAGGCATTCTGCAGGTCAGGACCCCTCACACATCTCTCGCATTCTTAGAGTTGACTGTACATAGAGACCTTTGCTTTTAGAACCTTCTAGCTAGGGTCTTTAATTATTTTTAAAAGGTCATTTATTATTACTATTATTATTATTAAGTATTTCAGTATTTGTAATCCTCTATAGTGTTTCTACTGGATATTATTAAGTATATCTTTCAATTTTTTCTGTTCTACAGAGCTAGTTCCAGGACAGGCTCCACTGTCTCAGAGAAACCCTATCTCGAAAAACAACAAAAAAAAAAAAAAAGAAAAATTTAAGCCATAACTGTGGTATAAACTAGCCATTTATTATTACTATTATTATTATAAAGTATTTCAGTATTTGTAATCCTCTATAGTGTTTCTACTGGATATTATTAAGTATATCTTTCAATTTTTTCTGTATCTTTAAAAACATTACAGCTCTCTAGTCATAATGATATTTGAATCCCAGTTTTGATTTTATGTTATCTTTACAATTTCATTTGATCGCGTATTGAACAAGCCAATATTAGAGTTAGAATTAGACTCTAGTACTTTGTACATCAAATAATAAAGAGAGTTTCAGATACTTAGCTCCAGCTGAACTGCTGATTTACAAGACAGTTTGAATTCTTTATCTGTAAAAAACACTAAGTTATAAAGTGAGCGGATAGGAATACCAAGAGAATTTTACAGTGTCAAAAATATGTTTGAACTTATCAATACATTGGAGTTGCCAGTTAATTTTTTGTTTCAAATAATTCAAGATTATTCTTCAAGTCTTTTGAAATGGAAAATACTTTTCATATTTATTCTTCTACCTTCTCTCGTTATTCAAATTATCTTCTGAATTTTTCATATTAAAGCAGATAAAGCTGGAGCTTAATTTATTTAATATGTACTTCACCTTTGTGAAGACTTCCTACTCAAAATTCCAGTTTAGAATCACTAACAACAGTAACTACATGACTAAATTCCATGCTAACCAAACACTGTTATTAAGCTGATGTTATTTTATAATCATGACACAGATTTTAAATGCACATTTAAGAAGAGTCAAACTCGTGACCCCATAGGTCTCCCTCATCAGTGTCTCCATGCGTAGCCCAGAACGGGCTGACTTTCAGAGATGATTCAACTCCACTCTTTGAATTTATTGCTAGTAGAGATGACAAGGTTATACAAGTTAAGGTGTTAGCACAGTCTTGGTATACAGTGCTCTGTTAGTCCCTTAGTGGGCCTTTCTTCCAGAGTCCTTAACAACTTGTGTTCTGTTGTTGCACTTGAAAGAGTATTGAAAACATAGCCTGATAATGCAAGCTCCATTTACCTGACTCAGTGACATGAGAACATACAAGACAGAGATAGCTTCTGTACTCAAGACCCCAGCTCAGCAGAAGGCAGTCGGTGTAAAACAAGAGATTCAGAGCATAGCCATCATCTTAAAGTTCATACAAGAGCTTGTACAGGGACAAAAGGGGGGGTTGTATGTGGTAGTTTAAGGGCAGAAGGAAAGGCAACCTTGGTGGGTTGGAGACAAGGGGCACCACAATGTCTCAGCCATACAACAGAACTCACATGGAAGGCTTATTGCCAGGGAGGTGCAGAGGCAGCCTCTGAGCTAGGGCAGAGGAAAAAGGGGAGGAGGGGTAAGAAGGGCTTGCCTTTTATGAGGGGACATAACACATATCCACAAGGAGTGCTCTACTTAGTGGCTGCAGCTGTCCTGTTAGATCCTTGACAGCAGGCTGGTGCAAATGCACTAACGGGGTGGGGGAAGGGCATTGCAGAGATGGCTCAGATGTTAAGAGTACTGGCTACTCTTCCAGAGGACCTGGATTCAATTCCCAGGACCCACATGGCAGCTCACTGTAGACGGACTTTTCTTTCCCTCCCTGGTTCCCAAATAACTGACACGGATACTTAATATTTATTACAAATGCTTGGTTGATAGCTAGACTTATTACTAACTAGCTCTTACAGCTTAAATTAACCCATTTCTAGTAATCTATGTGCTGCCCTGAGGCTCGTGACATTTACCTCTCCAGCACATCTTGCTCACTCTCCATCTGGCTGGTGACTCCTGACTCCACCCTCCTTCTCTGTAGAGTCCTGTGTCTGGCTGTCCTGCCTATACTTCCTGTCTAGTTACCAGCCAGTCTGCACTTTATTAAACCAATATGAGTGACAAATCTTTTTTTTTTTTTTTTTTTGGTTTTTCGAGACAGGGTTTCTCTGTGGCTTTGGAGCCTGTCCTGGAACTAGCTCTGTAGACCAGGCTGGTCTCGAACTCACAGAGATCCGCCTGTCTCTGCCTCCCGAGTGCTGGGATTAAAGGCGTGCGCCACCAACGCCCGGCTAAGTGACAAATCTTCACAGTGTACAAAGGGATTATTCCATAGCACAGCTGTGCATGGCAGTAAACAGCAGGTTACAAACCAGACGCTATCAAGAGACACCAGCACTTATTCATATCCACTCATTAGGTGTGGATGAAAGCCCAGCATTCCTGGTGTTGATGAAAAAGCACAGCTCTCACCTCAAAAGAGAAAAGATAACTTATTCTGGAATCAAATATGAGTGACCAGAAACAAAGATTTAGGTTAACTCCAAATTACATATTCCAACACAGAGGCAGTTTCATGAAGTTGTTATAGTAACAGAACAAAGAAAGTCATGAATTAAGCCACTTTAAAAATGCATTGCTGGGAACATTAAGTGGCAGTGGCAGTCCTGCAGAGATATGTTGGCCACAGGCCTCGGAAGCTGCATGATGGTGTTCAGGCTCTCAGGTCTGTAGAAACTATTGGTTTTTAATACATTCCAAGAGTTGGGGATTTTGTTTGTTTGTTTTTTCTGTTAGTCACAGGATGGTGGGTCTAACACAGGTAGGCAAGCAGTTGCTGGGCCAAAGATAGCTCAAAATAAAGTATGATTAGGCTCTGGATCTGCAGCATTCCCGCCTCACCATCATAGCGGTCCAACAGGTCAATCAGCCTTAACAGACACAGCTTCTTCCCAGGAATTCTTGATCTCACTGGATATTTTAATTTTTTTCCCACAAAATCTAAAAATCTCAGACTATGAGGGAATTTTATGAAAGATTGATGGTAATTAATGGAAATTTTAAAACGAAGCATAGAGTGATCTTTTTGGAGCCACAATGGCTCCAGGACCCCTGTGGGTACCCAAATCTGTATGCGCTCAAGTACTTTTAATAAAGAGGCATTACATTAACATGTAACATATGTACACCCTACATACTTTAAATTATTTTCAGGTTACTTACAATACTTAATACAAAGTAAATGCTCTGTGAACAGTTGTTACACTCTACTGTTTAAGGAAAGGAAGAAAAGCTCTTGTTTAGCACGCTGATTTCATTTTGTATTAAATCTACATATAATAAACTTCTGGAGATGAAGGACCCATAGCGCTCTCGTGCAATGAACTTCTCAGGCTAGAACCAATCAGTGACTTTTAAAATTAAAATAGTAAAAATAAAATCTGAGAAGGAAAATGCATCACTGTATCACACAAAATATGATATGGGATGTCCATCTGTGTATGTGTTGCTTTTATTGGTTAATGAATAAAGTTGCTTTGGCCTATGGTTGGACAGAATATAGCCAGGCTGGAAGGGATACAGAAAAAGAGAGGGAGTAGGAGGAGTCAAAGAGAGGCCATGTAGCTGCAGAAGGAGAAAGACACCTAACAGGCCACAGCCTTGTGACAATACACAGAGTAATAGAAACGGGTTAATTTAAGGTTAAGAGTTAGTTAGGAATACACCTAAGCTATTGACCAAATAGTGTTGCAATTGATAAAGTTGTTTTTGTGTGATTATTCAGGTCTGGGTAGCCAGGAAATGAATTACGAGTCTCCATTTCCAAAATGGCACCCAATATGGGGCATGGATCCACATAAAACTTTAAAAAGCTTAAGAAAAAGAAAGAGGACTTCTAGACCCACAAAAATGGGAGCCAAGCACAGCATCTCGGTACCCACATATCTTCAGATGGACTGTATGCTAGAGGCAAGCAGAGGCACGATTTCTTTAAGAGAAGGCTTTCTGACTCAGCATTAGCAGCAAAAACTGCCTGACTTCTTTGAGAGACAGCTTCTTGGTTCATATTGGCAGTATGAACTCTGACTCTTTTGGGAGGTCCTGCACTTAAATGGGGTTTGTGAGCAGCTTGCTACTAGTTGTTTAATGGTGACATAAACCCACTGTGTTCCTGGAGCTCAGACAGTGAGCATGGATTCACAGAGGCAGTAAACATACCTCTGCCATGTTGGACTGGGCAAAGCAAACAGACAGGGGTGTGGAGTTGATCTTAGCCATGCCCACTTAGCATTTAAAAAAAGAAAAGAAAATGTTCCTGGTCAGAAAATGATTATAGATATGCAATAAAGACAGATTCAGACAAAAATAAACCTCTAAAGAGGTCACAGTGTATTTTAAAAATGTACGTAAGTTTGGGAAAGAAAGGAAAAAGAGAACAGTCGGTTAAAAAAAAACAGTCATAGATTAAAAGAGTAAGGAAAATAAAATAAATATTAAAAAGTAATAGAGTAAAAATAAATAAGCACATAAAGATGGAGTATACACAGAAAGTCTGGATTATGTATGTTATTGTATTTTCTCTGACTTTTTTTGACTGCAGAGAGACATTTGATTCTGGGAGCTGCTAAACTAAACCAGCATATATATTTTAAAAGTGTCTTGACTTCAAAATTTGGTTCTAAGGATATGTTGCTTTGGAAAGGAGTTTCTGCTTTTGTTTTCACAGAGGATGAGAACCTGTGGACTCCTTCCACACTAATGTGGTTTGATGGAACAAAATCACCTGAAAGGTCTCTGGGAACCATAAAAATACTTCACCCAACAAACAACAGGAAGGAGTTTGGAGAAACTGTGTCCAAATTCCCAAAATAATTGTTTATAAATATTTATTTTCATTTTCAAAGAGTTGGCTATAAATGATTAATGGTAAAAGTCATTTTTTTAAAAAAAAAGGGGATATGATATAGAGATTAATACTTTGCATTGGTGTGGATCTTAGTCTATTGATACAAATTTAAGGTTGATTTGCTAAACTATATACATATATTTCTACTCTTTTTAAAGGTATTATGTTTGGGCAGCTCATTTAAAAATTAATGTATAATTAAAAATTATGGATTAATAGATAGTCATCTATCATAGTCAAACTTATAGTCATGTTAGGTTTTCTAGATGTAGAGAAATAGATTTCAGATGGATAGGTATTCTTCAAACCACTCAAAGACCTACAGAAAATGGCATTTAAAATGTTTAAGAACTAAGACTTATCTCAACAATGAGACATATCTGCTTCTGGAAGCACCAGTTATTTGAGAGAGGTTGATGGGCACTGAAGAAACTCATTATGAAATTTGCCTTCAACATGACAAGGCTAGCCATTTGGACAAGAAAATGCTCTTGCCTGGACTGCTTGATGGTATGCTATATGAACTGGACATGTAGGACCCACAGAAAAATGACTGCTGAACTTCCCTAAAGAAGGTGAGACAGTCCTTAAGAGTTCCTGCTTCATAAAAGAGTTTGCCAGATATTCTGTAGGACACAGAAGAAAGCAAATAATGAACTTGACTATTATAAGGTAGAACAGATCTTCAAATTTCCTGCTTCACGGAAAAGTCTGCTGGATGCTCTGGGCCTGTAGTGTGAAGATGGATGCCCTAATGTTATAGAACAACTTTGGGTGACTGTCCAGGCAGGAATATGTCTGTCAATTCTAGAGTTTTAGAAATTGCTTACAATGCACTTCCTGTTTACTTGGCTAATATTATATCCTTCTGGGATCTTTGGTGGAGCTGAAGACAGATAGTTATAGCTATAGTTTTTCTTAGTTATGATAAAATATATATTAGATATAAATGTTGTGATTATAATTATTGCTTAATAACAGTTTTGTGTATGTAATTTTACTATGTTAAAGTTAAAAACTTCCTTTTTAATTAGACAGAAAAGAGAAGATGATATAGTATGTCCTTCTGTATACATGTTGCTTTTATTGGTTAATGAACAAAGCTGCTTTGGCCTATGGCTAGGCAGAAGATAGCCAGACTGTAAGAGATATATAGAGAGAGTACTCAGAGTCAAAGAGATGCCATGTAGCTGCCAAGGAAAGAGACACTTAGCAGTAGGCCACAGCCTTGTAGTTATACAGAATAATATAAATGAGTTAATTTAAGATATAAGAGTTAGTTAGGAATATACCTAAGCTATTGACCAAACAGTGTTGCAATTAATATAGTTTCTGTGTGATTATTTCAGTCTGGGCATCCAGGAGAGGAAAGAACAGTCTCCGTTTACAAAAAATAGAATCCCATAGAGGCTCAAAATTAACTCCTAGTTAGAGGGTTGGGGGAAGGTAACATAAGCCTCTTTCCCCCTTTTCTGGGGCAGGATTTTTCCCATCTGTTTTCTACCTTAGCCACTTCAGCAGCAGAATTGAAGCAATGGGAACATTAAGCCTAGAGTCTTCCAGGTGAAAATTCTACAAGCAACACTATGACTATGGGACTCCAAAGGGTTACATGCCATGGCAAAAGGTAAATAATAAAAAGCCTAGAGATCAGCAGAAGACCAAGGGAGCCAGGAAATCTCCATCCTGATGTTAGGAGGGGAGGGAGAGAAAAATTTCACGATAGAGAGTGCAAGTCAATTTTCAGTCACTTTCAATGAAGCCACAGTCTGAGAAGCCTGGTGTAGAAGACTTAAAGTAGTATCAATTTGTGATGGGCCTGCGCAACAAAAACAAGTAAACACAAAGCCCTGTACGATGACAAACAGAGCCCACCACAGCAAGCTACTTCAAGTGCAAATGTAATCAGTCTGGGGGAGAAAACTAAAATGGGGTGGCAGAATCAGACCCTAAATCCTCAGACATAGAAAGTCATTAAACACAGTCTAGGAAATATGTTGAATGTATTGAAAGAAGCAATGGAGAAGTCTGAAATGATAAAAAACTATACTTGACATTTTCAAAAATTTTGGGATAAGACACAGACTTTAGAAAATCTGAATATATTGTTCAGCTGGAAGACAATTTTGAAGATATTGTCCCAAACTGCTATCCTCTGTCCTGACATTTCTCTACAGTTATTGTCCTTGACTGAGACGTATAGAAACTGGTGTCCTAAGCTAATTCAACTGGTGGTTGAGTTTCTCCCGGATGCTAGGAACTGTTAAAGAAACAAAGTTCCTCCATTTTGTCTTTCGCCTTCATATTGTGTCTTGTGAAAACTATTTGCTGTAAAACATTCCAGTCCTCAGAAATGGCTAGGGGCAAAAGTAACAGGGTAGCCATCTGGAAAGTACAGATAACCACAGAATGTCCCCATCCGAAGGTCAGTCAATAAGGAAACTTGACAAGCAACAGAGGAGATTTGAAAATAAAATTTCTGAAAAGTTCCTAGATACCAGCAATCAGGATTGAACCCATTTCCCCACACTCTGCTAATGTAACTTTTCTGGGTTTTGCCTTTAAATAATGCCCTCTAGAAGGTCAGGGTACCTCCTCTTGCCACTGCTGCACTGAGGAAGTCCCTGCTGGCTTGTAATGTGCACATAATAAACCTTGCTTTTGCATTTCAGTGAGTCGGTCTCCCTGGCGGTCTTTTGGGTCCCCATAGACAGGGCATAGCACTGCATGTGTCATTAAGCTTATCCTTTCTCTCTTTAGCATCTCTTCTACTACAGTGGTCCATACCAATTGAGAGGGATGTTCTCTGTCCCCTACCTTGGGCACTGATAGGAGGAGCATCGACAATGTTCCTTTAGGTTGGGCATGGTACCAGGAGAAGCACTGAATATGTTCATTTAGGTTCAGCATGGTGCCAAGTCTTGGTGCTTCCACAGGAATAGGCACAACAGGGCCACATGGGAACTGGCATTTTTGTGGAGCACATTGTTGTGCCCAGATCACCGAGTCCCCCAAAACCCAATTAGGAGACTGAGTGAGTTCTGTATATAAAGCAAAGAGCCTTTATTCTTATTTAACTCAGACTCTCTGTGTGTCCGACATATTGGCATGATCAGAGAGCCCAAACTCAGTTAGGGTGGGGTTTTTTATAATAGCAGAGGTTGGGGTAAGGGATTTCTAAGGTTCAGAATCCCTGATTGACTGACATTTGTCCAGAGGTGTCCTGGTGAAAAGTGATGTGTGTGTGCTGGCAGGTGATCCTACTCAAAATGGTTGGAACATTAGGAATTTCCTTTGGACGGTCTGTTTCTGGGTGGTGTCCGGTTTGTGGTCTGTCTTTCTTGGAACCAGGCATTGTCTTAGCGTAAACTACTGAGACTCAGGCCTCTATTGAACTTGTCATGGCTGAGTCCTTCATGTGGATGAAGACAGTTGGCAGATGTGACAACAGTTGCAGATGTCATGGAGTCATTTAGGAGCTCTGTAAGAGCTGTGGAGCTGCCTAGGGAAGGAGAGTCGAGTTCAAGAACTGCATTAGTTGTGTCCAAAACTATAGGGCATCCATAAGGGACGTCTGCTCCTTGAAATAACTCCTGGGAGAGTCTAAATGGAATGGAATAGGAAAAGCTTTTAGAGCAATGCACTTTCTCCAGAGGGGATTCTTTATCCTATTTCCCCTAACCCCCACCCTTACCCCCACACAAAGACAGGTTTTCTGTGTAACAACAGATTTGTCTAGCTTGGAACTTTTTCCACCAGCCTCTGGCTCCTGAGTGCTGGGATTAAAAGCATGCACCACCACCACCATCGGGCAAGAGAAGCTTTCTAAACACATCTTCAAACTACAGGGTATATCCTTAGCATTTTATAAGACTGGCTTTAGGAATCTACTTCCACCCAAAGCCTACATAGATAAACAAACTAAAACTTTGAATAAAATTTTGCTACACATATTATTGATTAAAAAGTTGAAATTATAGGCTGAGTGGTGGTGGTGTACACCTTTAATCATAGCACATAGGGAGGCAGAGGCAGGTAGATCTCTGAGTTCAAGGCAAGTTTGGTCTACAGAGTGAGTTCCAGGACAACCAGGGCTACGCAGAGAAAACCTGTCTTTAAAAACCAAAAACTAAAACAAAACAAAAAAAGTTGAGGTTATAAATCATCTAGAAAAAAATGAATAATGCAACAGAAAAGAGGGAACACTATGTGAATAGTGCCTCAGAGAATAATGCAAATGTATTGTGAGTGTAATTGAAAATGCTCAAACTTAACATCTGAAATCAGTTAACGAAATACACTACAGTATAGAATATAGGACAAAGACGATATGATTGTCTCAGTAGACACAGAAAAATCATTTGCTTAAGGTCAACACCCTTCATAACAGAAACACACAGTAAATTAGAAACAGAAGGACAATTCTATAATCTGATTTAAAATATTTATGGAAAAATAATTACCACATCTGCCTCTCTGTTTTCTCCTTATCAAAAACAAGAAAAAAGATATCTGCTTTGCCAGTTCTGTTCAACATTGTACTCAATAATCTACCCAGGGCAAATGACACAGAAAGAGTAAGGGACTGGGGCTGGGCGGTGGTGGGGCACACCTTTAATCCCAGCACTCGGGAGGCAGAAACAGGTGGATCTCTGTGAGTTCGAGACCAGCCTGGTCTACAAGAGCTAGTTCCAGGAGAGGCTGCAAAACCACAGAGAAACCCTGTCTCGAAAAACCAAAAAAAAAAAAAAGAGTAAGGCACTGGGAAGGAAGACTACTAATTTTAGATGGCTTTATCTCTTATTTAGAAACCATAATACTAAAGAATAAATCGACAAAAGTTTGCAACTTAAGCTCTGGAAATTACAAAACCTTTTGGAAGAAATTGAAATCTAAATAAGTAGAAAAAGCAGCCTGTGTTCACAGAATGAAAGCCTTAAGAGTGTAAAGATGATAGACAGTAATCCAAAATAAATGAACCTACAGATTTAATGCAATACCCATGAAAATCCCAGCTGGCTTCATTACAGAAACTGACAAGTTCAACTTAAAATTCATATGGAAATTCACAAGACCCTGGGTAGGCACAACACTCTAGGAAAAAAAATAGAAGAGTAGAGGAATCACACTTTTGAATGATAAAAAGATATGAAAATGCAGAACTGCGGTGCAGGACAAGGAACACCGTGCAGATCACCGGAATCAGATCAAGAGTCCAGAAGTAAACTTTCGTGTTCGTGGGGACTGGTTTTCAACAAGACTGCCAAAACAATCCAATGGGGAAGAAAACTGCCTATTTTTCAAGAAACAGTGCTGGGAGGACAGCATATTCACATGAACAAGGAAATCAGACAATGTGCAAATTTAACCCAAGGTGGGCTGAAACAACACCTAGGCAAAAAGAAAAAAAAGAAAAGAAAACCACAATGAGTCCTCCTGACCTTGCTGGAGGCAGTGACTTCTCAGGCATGACCAAAGCACTAGCAACAAGAACAAGAAGAACAAGAGAAACACCACTGAAATGCAAAATATCTGCTTACCAAAGAAGTAAAAGTGAAAAGGCTGTGAAGTGGTCGAGTCCTATTTTATTTTTTTGCAATTTCTGCATTAGATAGCACACTTATAAGTAGGATATATGACGAACTCCTATTACTGCATGTTTAAAATAGGCAAATAAGCTAACTTGAAAATGTACAACTGATCTGACAAGCCCCGCCCGCTCCTAATCCCTCCCCCTCCTTTCCCTACTCTGGCCTGAGCTCTCTTTCTGTCTCTCTTTTGAAGAGGTAATTATTGCC
>NC_022012.1:56405490-56419570 GCF_000317375.1 Microtus ochrogaster | reverse complement strand
CCTTCTCCCTTCCCTTTCTGCTTCATAGCCCACTAAATAAACTCTATACTCAAACTCTTTCTGTATGGCATATCTCACTGTCTCTCACCTGACTCAGTCTCCCACCCATCAAGAAGATCTGTGGGAGCCTTGGGTGACCTGCAGCTGCCCCTTGAGGTACCACCACCCCTTGTGGACTGGCACTAGCCCCTTCCATGTCTTTATAAATGATAACAAATACAACATAAAAGAATGTAACAATCTTTGCATCAGTAAACAAATATTCCACAGCATAAACAAGTGCAGCACATCTTTAACTAATATTCCACAACACCACTGGGCTCAGGCTGTGACTTCTTGCTCTAGATCTCTGGTTCCCATGTGTAGAGGAAATGTAATCTCTCTGCTCCCCACCCCCACTCCCATATCCTGCCTTCTCTGCCATCATGGATTGTTATCCCCCTGGAACTGCAAGTCAAAATAAATGCTTTCTTCCTCAAGTTGCTTTTGGTCATGGAATTTATCAAAGCAACAGAAATCTAACTAACACAAATATACACCCAAGAAAATAAGGTGTATGTCCAAAGGACAATACACATGTGGATATTCATGGGAGCAGTGTTCAATTGCTGCTGTAGGGCCCAGGGCAGCTTAGTACACACCTGCCAAGACAGGCTCTATAGAAACGAACCAGAAAGCAGGCCTAAGTTTCAGTTTACCCTAAGGCAATACCTAACTCCAGAAAAGATAACAAACTAGAAGCAACCAGGAGCAGACAAACCAGCATCCAAAGGAAATACCTAACATTCTAACCTTTGTAGATAGGATCGCCTGAAGTCTCTTAGCCCAGCACATACCCATCCCTCTTCACCAAGGCACCCTTAGACAAATGTCAACCAATCAGGGGTCCTGAACCTTTGAAATCCCTCACCCAAACCTCTGCTATTTATCAAACCCCACCCCAAATGGGCTCGGAGCTCTCTGATTATGCCAATGCATTGGACACATGGAGAGTCTAAGTTTGAACTTGAATAAGAAAGAATAAAGGCTCTTTGCTTTTATGTATGGCACTTGGTCTCCTTGATTTTTGAGGGAGTCTGTGACCTGCGCATAACAGCTGCTAGCAAATAGGCAAATGGAATGTGGTATAACCATAACGTGGAAGAACATTCACCAATACAAAAACAACCTAAAGCATTGGTATATATACTACAATGTATATAAAATTTGAAAACATGCTAAGTAGAAGAAACCACCTACAAAAGATTACATGTTATCTGAATCTGTTTATAAAAAACACCAAGAGGAAGTAATCTATAGAGACAAAATGCCATTGGGGCTGAGGTACTTTGGGGAAGACGATAAATGACTGCAAGTGGGTGAGTACTGAGTTTCCTATAGGGATGAGGGAAATAGCCTGAAGCTGCTTGTTGTGATGGCCTTGTTAGGATTCAGGCACTATGCTTGTCCCTGTTACCTGGCAGGAGGCACTCAGGTAGAACCCTGGCCAGCCTAAGATACTATGGCTGCTTGTGGCCATGATCGTATAGTGGTTAATACTCTGTGTTGTGGCTGCAGCAGTCTTGGTTCAAATCTGAGTCACAGAAACAATGTAATGATTCTGCGAGTGAGGGGCCCTGGCACGTGAGAGTCATGCAGGCAGAACTTAGGTAAGGAGTTTTATTGAGATAAAGGAAATGGGGGAGGAAAGAGAGAAAGAGAAAGGGGGACAGGGGGGTAGAGACCTACTTGCTTCTTCAGAAGAACAGCAGGAAGAGAGTGGGAATGGGCAGAGCTTATCTCCTAAAGAGACCTTTTGCACCTGTGTACAGACTACATAGGGATACAGCAGCCATAGAACCCCAGGTTATCCAGGGGAGTTCCTGAGTGCATCCTTCCAGGTAATGGGGACCAACCTAATGCTTGAATCCTAACAAACACAACTCTGTTCATAAACTGAAAACTGTTGGCTTCTGCAGCTTAAGTGAGTAAAAAATAAGGCCTGTGAATTCAATCTCAACGAAATTGTCCTAAAAACTTTAAGAGCGCTCAACTTCATCCAGCACCGGCTAGGTGCAAATTAAAGTCATAGTTATAAAGAGTTTTGCTGCAGGCAGGTGGAAAAAATTTTCAGTTTTGGAAAATGGAAGCTACAAGCTCGCTCAAAGAGGGTGCTCATTTGCTGCTTAGGAAGAGTGAACCGGAAGTGCTGCGTCCGAGAACTCTGACAATAACTCCTGAGCCCACCCAGAAAACCTCCTCTCTTGCGGTTGAGCAACAGCAGATGAACATATGGGAAAGATTCCACAGGTCGGAACGGAGAATACACCTCACAGATCGTCCCATCAAAATCGCCCCCAACAGGAGAAGATATTCTGGAAATAAAAATTTGGTGCTATTTAAAAGAAAAAATGGCCTCAAGCAACCACAAAGTCAACACTCTGTTTTCACTCAGTTTCTTCAGACCCTTCAAACTGCTAAAAAGATGTTTCCTGTTCCCACCCCTGAGCCCATATTCATAGGAAGAAAGAATGAGATAATTGGAGTCTTGTGACTGAATATTTTCTATGCATATTACTTTCTCATTGGTGTAATAAGACACTTGACCAAAACAGTTTTAGAAAGAAAGGGTTTGGGCTGTGTATGGTGGTGCATATCTTTGATCCCAGCACTTGGGAGTCGAGGCAAGCAGATCTCTATGAGTTCAAGACCAGCCTGATCTATATAAGCAGGTTCCAGGCCAGCTAAGGCTACATAGTGAGATCCTGTCTCAAAAAATTAGAAACAAAGCAAAAGAGAAAGCCGGGGTTCATTTTGGCTCACAGTTTTAGGTGGGTAGGTACATCATGTCAGGGAAACCACTCCAGTTGGAGTGTGAGGCAGCTGGCTATCCTATGTCTGTAATCAGGAGGCAGAGACAGAGATCAATGGCGGTGTTCATCTCTCCCTGTGTTCATTTCTATTCAGTTTAGAACCCCAACCAATTACATAGTACCATTATTCCAGGTGGATCTTTCTTCCCTAGTTAAACCTCTCTGGAAACACCTCCAGGCACATCCAGAAGTGTGTCTTCCCGGTCATTCCAAATCCAGCCAGGTTGACAGTAAAGATTAACCATCATCCTAAGGATGGGGCTGTGTGGAGAAGGACCTTCTATTCCTTGCTATGTACATAGAAATGTAAGGGTGGTCTGGAGAGGTGGCTCAGAGGTTAAGAGCACTGAGTTCAAGTTCCAGCAACCATATCTGCCATGAGATCTGGTGCCCTCTTCTGGCCTGCAGGCGTACGTGCAGGTAGAACACTGTATACATAATAAATAAATAAATTAAAAAAAAAAAGAAATGGAAAGGCAGAGGGTATGTAGTTCTTCATATGTCCCCTAGTCACACCCCTTTGACCCAGACAGAACAGGGACAAGCACTAAGGGATTAGAAACAAGGACAGAAGTCACTGGATCCCCCACTCTCAAGTTGGCCCAGAATCTGCCTTTATCCTTATTAGCCTCTATCCACCAGCTCATCCTCCTGCCTTCCGCTTCTGGTCCACTTTAGACAAAGAAACTAGAAGCTGCCCCTTTCCTGTATTGCTGAAATAGTCTCCCAGCTTTATCTCCTGCCACTAAATTATTTACCGCGTGTGATATTTTTCACTTGTCCCTTCTATTAATAAACCTTCTTATGTCTCACCATCCTCCCAGGTGACACTGATGTCACCTGCTTGCTGCTTCCCTACAGCCACGCACCTTTTAAGTCTCGGGCGTCCTTCCCAAAGCTCTCCCCACCATCCATGACAGACAGCTTTGGTGTCAGCTGAAGGCTTTCATGTCCTGGATCTGCAAATGTGGGTCATGTGGCAACAGCGTTTACCTAAGGTGGTAAAACATATGAGTCAAGGTTTTTTTTCTATGGGTTTTTCTTCTTTGTAAAAGGGCAGCAGGGAATCTATAGACTACAAAGAGAAAGGTGAACTGGGCCTACAAGAATATTCGGGGAGGACGGTGTTAGTAATTCAGGTGGATTTTACACATTCAAACAAAGTTGAGGTATTCTGCTAATGAATGTGATGAATGTTACACATATTTTTTTTCTGACTAAATACCTTGAAACATATTGCTTAAGGATTTTTCTTTTCTATTTTTGTGACCATTCTTGTCAATATTAACAGCTAACCTTTTACAATCTACATCATTCTCTCTACAGAATTCCTGAAATATCGCTTTGCCGTAAGTCTTTCATGGTTAGTACATTATGTGTTACGTGCATTTAAAAAGCATTTGAGAGGGGGCTAGAGAGATGGCTCAGAGGTTAAAAGCATTGCCTGCTCTTCCAAAGGTCCAGAGTTCAATTCCCAGCAACCATGTGGTGGCTCACAACCATCTGTAATGGGGTCTGGTGCCCTCTTTTGGCATGCAGACATACACACAGACAGAATATTGTATACATAATAAATAAATAAGTAAAAAAAGCATTTGAGATACTTTACTATATAATGAATATGAAATAGTGTAACTACAATAATATCTGTTGCCGTGGCAAAATACCCTTGGAATAAAACAGCTTAAAGGAGAAAAAAAAAGGTTTTCTGGCTAACAATTTGCTTGTTAAGTGACACTATTCCCTGGGGAGACATGAACACATGTCTGCTTACCTTTGACAATGAACTAATGACAGAGCAAAGTAAGGATACTGCTGAAGTTCAGATGGATGGACCAGTGAGTTTTATTAGAGTAACTCATAAGACTATGGGTGAGAAGGGACTTACAGGAGCATAAATGCCTGAATCACCAAAGCCCACCCTGACACAGGTGACAAGTCACAAAAGCTTGGAAGCCAGGGGTGCATTGTGTAACCTGCAGGCATCTCAACAAGTTGGGGGATGTCCTTTCCAGAGATTGTTGGTCTGAGACTTCCAGGCAGTCTCTGATCCTTCCAGGCAGCCAAGCTTGTCTGAGAGAGTCTCTTACACTCCTTACAGCAATTAAATGCTTAGGAAAAGAGGGATTTAGTGTGTCTGGTCAGTTTCAGGAACTTCCTGAAGCCTTTGAGTTGTCTACTTCCTGAGCTTAAGGGGCTTCCCCACAGGATGGGCTATTTCATCTCCTCTTAATCGCATGGCTTCACTTCTTTCAAATATCCTGTGTTTAAAAAGTTCTCTCTAAAATGGAAGGCTTTAATGTAAGAGGAAACTGCTACACAATCCAATTCTAGGTCACAGATCATCACTGAAGGGGAGTCAAGGCAGGAACTCAAGCAGTTGGTCACATCTCATGCACAGCCAAGATCAAAGAGCTAATTAATACACAATCTTTTTGTTTGTTATCAGCCAGCTTTCTTCTCTTTTACACTGTCCAGACCCCCCTTCCTAAGGCATGATGCTGCCTACAGTGGAAAAAAAGATGTAAAGGGAGAAATAGACTGAATACCACATTCTCTCTTCAGCTTCCCACACAGCACGACCAGCCATGACGCTTCTATGAATGGTTTTGAAAGCTTGAAAGATGCAAGAAGAAAGTGGTCATGGAGGCTTGCGCCAAAGTCAAAAGAGCTACTTCAGACAGAAAATATGTAGGACAGGGTTAGTGTCCCTGCAAGTAAGCCCTTGTGTTAAACCATAAAAGTCAAGTCAAGGTTACAATGGAGACCCCAGGATGTTAGACATGCCAGAGCCATGGGCTCTATGCCGAGGAAAGATGTTGACACAGAGTGAGCTAGATCAAGAGAGAGGCTCCGTGTGCTCCTGGTGGTAAAGCTGGGAGGGCAGAACAACCCACAGCCTTGGGAGACTTGATGACCCCAGTAGATGCCTCATGTTCTGGACACAGAGCCGCAGAATTTAATGTTCGCCCTGCTGGGTTTCAGACTGCTTTGGTCTGATCTTCCCTGACCGTGCTCCCATTTCTATCAGTTAGATCAGGAATTTTATTCTGTGCCTGGTGTGCTAGTGCACACCTTTAATCCTAGTACTGGAGAGGTAGAGGCATGTGGAAATCCTTGAGTTCAAGAGAGCTGGGTCTACCTAGAAACAGACAGAGGCGGGTAGGCAGAGGACAGTCTCACGCCTAGAGTCTTAGAGGCACCTTGGACTTCGGACTTGTAAACAGTGTCAGAACTATTAAACAAACAAACACATTTGAACCGTGAGAGGGGCATGGACCTTGAGGGCCAGGAGTGGAATGTTACAATTTGAAGTGACGTATGAGTGTTAATGGAGGGGTGGCATTGTGATGGTTAAACCTAATTGTTAGCTGATTTAGAGTCACTATGGAAATACACCCCTGGATTTGTCTATGAAAGTGCTTCCAAGAAAGGTTGAGCTGCAGTGGGAACGCCCACCCTGAATGTGGGGAACCAGCCCAGGGGCTGTGTATCTGAACTGAATCAGAATGGGGAGAGTAAGCTGAGTGCCAGCACGCGACTCTCTCTTCATGACTACACCGTGTGAGCAGCTGCCTCACGGAGCTCCTGCCATCACCAGTCCCCAACCATGACAGCCAGTGCCCTCAAACTGTGAGCCCAATGTCACAACAGAAGACCAATAAATACACATATTAACATCTCTAATCAGCAAAGCAGGTTCTGTTTTGCTTTGTTCTGTTTTGTTTTCTTTTGAAGCCAAATTCTATAAGTTGATCAGGAAGGAAATATTGGTGCACACATTTGGAAAGCACTCACTGAATACATACAGTCATCCAAACTGTCCAGAGGACTAGAAGACACCAAGAATACAGTGCCAAACATTTCAAAACAGCTTTACCTGTTAGTGCTTCGTGTCATCTGAGATAGACAAGAATGAATAAACAAATTAATAATGAATAGGTACTATTTGATTAACCATTAGAATAACTGAGGACCGCAAAGGCCTCTTGGAGAGACAACTTTTGAAAAGTAGGTAAGAGAGATTTATCTGTCCATCTGTCCACCCGACCATCTGTCTGTCTCCCACCCCACCCCCACTCCAATTTGGGGGTAGGGGATAGGATTCTGGTAGAGCTCCTACACAAGACTTGACTCTAAAGATCAGACCCCAGATTCATTTGTCAGATACCTTGCTGAGCAAGGTCATAGATGGGAACAAAGGGACAGTTTTGTAATCAGGGCCTCTTTTTAATCAGTGATCCAGGATGAGGCCCTGGGTGAGGCAATCAAGGGAGGCTTTAAGTATGTGTGTGGCCAGACATTGAATTTTTCTCTAGAAGCCGACAGATGTTTCTAATCCTTAATGGTGTATGTAGCCACTTGGGTCTCTGTGACCTTACCTCCACTCAAAGGTTAAGACAATTAGTCTCAAGTGAGTAAAATTTGCCTCTATAATTGCTCCACATATCCTACTTGAGAGACAAGTGAAACATACCGTTACATGGTTAAAACATAGTGCAGATTGATAGTTAAGATTTGAAGGATTTAGAGAATGTAAACACAAATAGCTATTGGAAACTTATTTATTTGTTCTTTAATAAACAGTGATCAGACAGGGTGAGGTACCAAAGAGGGATTAAAAGAAAGGAGAGAGAGAGAGAGAGAGAGAGAGAGAGAGAGAGAGAGAGAGAGAGAGAGCGCATAAAAAGGGTATGATGTTGAAAAAAACTGACAGGCAGAAACAAGCTTACATCTTGTTGCTATGGAAACTCTGGACCCTCTGCTCTCTACCCAATCTACACTTAAGGGGTGTGTGACCTAGTAGTCAGCTAAATATTAAAGTGACCCTTAATAGTGGAAGGGGTTGTTTCGTTCTTTCTGAAAAGGGTACCTCAAAGTCAAAACGAAGTACTGTAAGCCTCTCTTGAGGTCTACTCCGAGAGCTCGGCAGAATACAGGGACAACTTTTGTTTAGGATCTCAAGGAAAGTCTGAAGTTCACACAAGGGCCTTGGTTTCCTAACCCTTTGAGGTCACCACTTTTATTTACCTCATAACTAGGCTATGCCACAACACTTGATTCACTAATATGCTTCCAATGCAGTCGATCTAGCATTAAGCCAAAGGCAACTGAGATGAAAGCCACTCTGGACAAAGCAGAGGACCTCTGCCAAATAAAGGCAAACCTAATTTTACTCAAATGTAAGAATGCGTAGTACATTCTCCTGCTGGAGAAAAGAACACTCTAAACCCACATTGCTCACTAGAAATAGTGTTCTTGCCCAAGTTCACAGGAATTGTGATAAGAACTGTGGAATCATGCCTGACAGCAAACTCAGCCCTGGGCTATTGTCCATAACTGTGGCCTGAATATGACATGTTAGAGCTGCCAGGTCTCATATAAACAGCTTCCACCCATCAGCCAGAATTGGGAGGCATTAGGTTTTAGCAGTTTCAGCCAGACCTCTTCCCAGTCTCCCTAGAGAAACCAACCATTTTGAAGCCAATGTTTGTGGGCCCTCAGTTCCTTCTCCATAGATGTCACAGAAGCATCTCAAATATTCATGTGTCTAAATACTGATTCAACTTTCCCAAAAAGTATCATGTCTTCTCTATCTCAGTTACTATCCAATCTGGAAAAGCCTAAGTTACCTATGGCGATTTGAATAGGAAAGCCCCCCACAGATTCACATATCTGAATGTTTGACCATAGGGAGTAGCTCTATTAGGAGATGTGGCCTTGTTGGAGGAAGTGTGTCACTGTGGAGGCAGACTTTGAGGTCTTATATGCTCGAACTAGGCCTAATGTGGCAGCCTTCTTCTGATGCCTGTGGATCAAGATGAAGAACTCTCAGCTCCTTCTCCTGCACCATATCTGAGTGCACACTGCTGTGCTTCTTGCCATGATGATAATGAACTAAATCTCTGAAACTATAAGCCATCCCCCAATGAAATACTTTCTTTTATAAAAGTTGCTATGGTCATGGTGTCTCTTCCCAACAATAGAAACCATGACTAAGACACTACCTTAAACTCCTATCGCCATGTACCTTACAAGGCTCATCTCATCTCTCTCGTCAGCCAGCCTAGATGCTCCCTGGCTAGCAAGTAAGCACCTTCCTGTCAATTCACAGCACGAGCTAAATGAGAAAGTGTGTGGCACGTGCCCATAATGGTGCCTGCCTCTAGGAGATGCTCAGGAAGTGACAACGCTTTCATGATCACTCATGGCCTAAAAGCTTCACGGGGTCCTAACCTATCTCCCCAACTCCAGCTCCCCTCGGGTTTTCTGTGGCATTCTCTGGTCCCTTTGGGACTCCAGTTTCAAAGAGTATTTGTCCCTCACAGCCTTTTTCCTTTTGATTAGCTGTTCATGGGGAAAAGATAGTCTTTTTAATCCACCAACTTCTAGAGAGAAAGCGTTTTTGAGCTAGTACCTAAAAGGAACGAATCACCTTCATCTCTTTCATTTGCACTGGGGTGATGACGAGACTTTGAGAGGTGCTATTCCAGGATAAGCCTTGGTGGGAGGTGGTGGCCAGTGTTGCTCTATGTGAGAAGAACACGAGTTAGTGCTGTGGGGAATGGTTTCCGAAAAGAGGTCATGCTGGGACTTCACATCCCACAGGCCTTTGCAATGTGACTTTCTCTCTTTCTTTTCTCCTCTTTGAATCTGGGCTGGCTTAGTGAGTTGCTTGGATGAATAAAAAAACAAAGTGTCACCAATAATGCAGCTCTCAAAGCTTTGCTTTAATAGATTCTAAAGCACTGTTTGCAATCTTGAAACGATTCTTCTAAGAATATTGTTTTAGCAGATTTGGTGAACAGGCCTCTAATTACAGGCTGTAAGTTAAGGCCAGCCTGGGTACCTTGATCAGAACTGGTCTCAAAGTAAAAGGGTCTAGAGATATGTCTCAGTAATAGAGTACTTGCCTAGCATGCTTTAGGTCTTGAGTTCAATTCCCAGCAATTCCTTCCCCCAAACAAAACCTAAAGCAAGCCCCAAAACAGCAACAACAACCCAGGACACTGCTTATGGCCACATTATTGTCAGCTGGCTCAGGGTGGTTATTTGGGGGTGGCCACATGTGACAATATCACCACCTTGTGACTCACAGCCCCAGCTGAGTCTAGGTCCCAATCTCCCACACGGATGGAGCCATTAATGATGCTGAAAGAGATCAACAAAAGAATCCTTCAGGCAACAGATATAATTGAAGGAAAACCAATAAACTCTGGTGCTATTACCCCTGCAAACGAACACCTTCATAATCTGGTCCCTGTCTTCTGCAACAGTTCACCCATTTATTCCTGTCCTTGAAGTTGCATCAGGGAGTGGCTAGACAAATATTGAGATCATAACATTTTTTTTTCGCGACAGGGTTTCTCTGTAGCTTTGGAGCCTGTCCTGCTATCCTAGAACTCGCTCTGTAGACCAAGTTGACCTCAAACTCACAAATTTCTTTGTCTCTGCCTCTCAAGTGCTGGGATTAAAGGTATGCACCACCACCGCCCAGATAGATCATAATTTTCTTAACCCAGCATTCAATATTCAGAAGCAAGTAGATCTCTGTGAGTTCCAGGCCACCCTGGTCTATACAGCAAGTTCCAAAACAAGCGAGGGCTACAGAGTAAGACCCTGTCTCAAAAAAAAAAAAAAGCAAACAAGTAAAAACCAAAATAACAAACGAACAAAAATGTAAGGAGACAATTTTTATCACAGTGTTATCCAAACCATCTTGAATCTTCAAAACTATGGTAAATCTGCATGTAATATTCACAGGAAATTTTAAAATGGGAAGAGTTAATTCAATGGATTTCACCTAAATTTAAAATTGAAGTTCCAATATGAAAGGTATAAGAAGTCAAGTAGCCAAATAAGCATTTCTAGTAGCCAGGAACTGTTGGTGTAGCATTCAACCCATGGGAGTTGAAATGTGAGTCCCACAGAGACTTTGAACAGGTGTTATTACGCTGGTCTGTTTGATTAGACACATCAAATGATAAGACCGTCCTGCTGAGTAAACAACTGTCTGAAGGAGGGATTTATGGTAGACTTAGTCACCAGTAAGAAAATTTCACCACCACACAGAATCTTGGTATTTTGGTTACCTTTTTCTGAACGTTCCATTTATCAGCATATTTTAATTCCAAATGGGAATCATCCAGAGGCCAATTTAAACAACAGAGAGTTCAGCCGATAAGGCCTCTTTCAGCCAAACCTAAAATAGCCCAAGTTCAAGCTATGAATTGGGAAGGAAGAGACAGGCTCCCTGCAAGTTGTCCTCTGACCTCCACATATGCCCTGCCTCAAGAATAAATATAAAAGAAGTAATAAATAAAATAAACAACAATATAACGACATTTTGTCATCCTTTGTAGACTATTAAGAGATTGGCTGGTGGTGTGAGCCTGAGAACTGATATTGAGGGACTGCATGGGTTGTTCCAGAAGTGGAAATCAGGCAGAATGACTGGCTGAGGGGATTTCACAAACCACCCGGCCAATGTCAGCCTTTCTCCTGAAGGAAAGGAAAAGCCTACCCTGCTTAAAGTGGCTGGTGGGCTTAAGGCCTAAGGAAAAGTACTTACACACCATCTTTGGGGGTGGGGTAGTAAAAATGTCTTGTGGCTTTCCTCTTTGTGGAAATGTCTGTTTTACCTTTGTATAACCATCTCTCTTGTGTTGTCAGGTCTCTGGAAACCTTACTTTCTCAGTGTTGGATCCACCCACACCCAATGACTCAATATCTCTCACAGAGATCCACCTGCCTCTGCCTCTGCAGTGCTGGGATTAAAGGTGTGTCCCACCACCGCCTGGCTAAGTTTTGAGGAAGTATAGGCAGGACAACGCAGACAGGAAGAAGAAAGAGGTGGGGCAATGAGAACAGGAGAATTCTAGGAAGAAGAAACCCCATTCATCTGCAGTCCTGCCCAGACACAGTAGAAGGAAGATGTGACTGCCTCACTGAAAAAGGTACCAAGCCATGTGGCTAACACAGATAAGAATAACGACTAATAGTGGGCTATATAAGTTATAAGAGTTAATAAGAAGCCTGAGCTAATGGGTCAATCAGTTTATAACTAATGCAGACCTCTGTGTGATTTCTTTGGGACTCAATGATTGTGGGAACCAGGCAGGACAGAAAACCTCAGACAACTCCTGCAGATCAGGATGTAGCATCAGCCACAGCTCCAGTGCCATGCATTCCACCATGCTCCCTGCCATGATGATAAAGGACTAAAGCTCTGAAATGGTAAGCAATCCCCTGACTAAGACACTACCTGCACTGCTCTGCCAACTGTGGCTTTGAACCCAGCAGCAGAGCTCTGGCTTTGCTGTTGAGTCCAAAGGAATAAGAAAATCAGCCACCTGTCAGACAGAGGCAAAGAAGGGCTGCAGAGCCTATAGTACCAGCTCAAAATGCACTGCTCACCACACTCCTGTGCTTCCTAGTTACCAGGCCAAAGGAAAACTTCTTTCTGAACTACAAGAAGCTCTTCTTATTTTTTCAAAACTTTTTTCCTTCTATTGGAAGACAGATTCTTTTCTCGGACAATGTATCCTGACTATAGTTTCCCCTCTCTCTATTCTGTCATTCTTTTAAAATCCCCATTATCACTCTATCCTGTCTTTATTTTATTTTATTTATTTATTTATTTATTTTGGTTTTTTGAGACAGGGTTTCTCTGTGGTTTTGGAGCCTGTCCTGGAACTAGCTCTTGTAGACCAGGCTGGTCTCGAACTCACAGAGATCCGCCTGCCTCTGCCTCCCGAGTGCTGGGATCAAAGGCGTGCGCCACCACCGCCCGGCTCTATCCTGTCTTTAAACCACTGTCAAGAATTTAATCTCAAATATATCCAATCCTTCCCTTCTATACTGCCTCATTCTGATCCCGTGAGAGCAGTGGCACCCAGTCCCAAAGCATGGTGTGTTCAAATTCTTATATTACTGGGAAAAGAAGTAAAAGCAGAGGCTACCAGATCCCCCCTGAAGGATAGTTAGCAATGGCACCAGGACCACCCCACCAGTACCTTTTGCTCCTTCCCTCTCTGTATTCCTGTGTGATTGTTCACAGATGTAAACCTGGCTTTCTACGGAGTGTATTCAGTGTTAACTTCCTACAGACGGAAAACGTGTGTAGCTTGTTGTGCTACACAAAGGGATGGTCACTTACACCTGCTCTAAGAAGTTCTGACTTGATACGATCTAGAGAGTCCTACAAAAATGACTGCAACTTAAAAACCTAGTGCAGTTACATGGGCCATTGACAGCAGTTCTGTAAATATTTACAGAAGGTTTCAGCAGTTATCATCCTGGGGGTATGGGGGTATTTCTAAAGTGTAAAGGTGTGTGTGTGCGTGTGTGTGTGTGTGTGTGTGTGTGTGAGAGAGAGAGAGAGAGAGAGAGAGAGAGAGAGAGAGAGAGAGAGAGCTTGAAAATTAATGGGAAAAAAAATCAGAAGTTTTGGACATGTCTGCTTCTAGGTATGGTGGAGGGAAAGTTTATTGTAGATCAAAGGGAGAACACAGCCAGAGGCAGAGACATCTGGAAGAGTCCAGAGTGGATATGACCAGACAAAGCTGGACCATGTGAGGAGATGGGGAGGGGGAGGAGAGAGGGAGGAACCAGGTGCAGCAGCCTGCAAGCCAAGGATCCAAAAGAGAAGGTAACCTAAATGGTTGGATTATACAGGAAAGAGAAGCCCAGGCCGCAGGGCTGGAGAGTTGAGGGTTGGGGGCAGGATATGCCAGCCAAGATGAGCCTGTAACAGATAGGGCCTGAGGGATGCTGGGAGAATCTGGTGGCCAGGTCCACTTTAATATGTTAAATAGGTTCCTCAGCCCTTTGTCCCAGGGTTTGAGACTTAACAGAAAATTTAACCCAGGAAGCTGACTTCTCATCTTGGAAGTATCTTTTGGAGTGCTTGAGGGCTTTCTTTTTGTTTTTGATTTTATTTGTTTGTTTTTGTTTTTGTTTTTTCGAGACAGGATTTCTCTGTGGCTTTGGAGTTGTTTTTGATTTTATTTATTTATTTATTTTTTAGTTAGTTAGTTAGTTAGTTAGTTAGTTAGTTAGTTAGTTAGTTTTCCAGCAGTGATGATTGAACCCAGAGCTTTCACCATGCTATACACTTGATCTACCACTGAGCTATATCCCTAACTTCACCCCCTTTTCATTTTCTTTTCAGACAGGAACTCTCTGAAAAGAGAGTAACAGAGAGAGAGAGAGAGAGAGAGAGAGAG